>NC_056504.1:35539548-35602872 GCF_014905685.2 Nematolebias whitei
CACACACACATATATATATATATATATATATATATATATATAAGGGCGTCTGTCAACATAAAAATTGTGAGGTTTATGGGAAACCAATATTGTATGTTTTCATGGTAAATTTTGTTGTATTTTTAATTACAACATTTTCAGATTTTTAAATATTGCTTTGCTGTTGCTGTACTTGCAAACTCCACATCACCGGCCAAAGATGTTTAGGTCATTTGGAGTTTAAAATGCAAAGACTTGCCTAATGACTACATCCATATTTATACACAAATCACAACCACATGCATCAAGTTAGATAAATGTAGATGTTAAAATGGAATACCTCTAGTTCTATAAAGCTGTGGCTGGAAAAAAAAACTGCACTTTTTTATTGTTAATAAAGATCTTGGCCACCATTTTACAGAGATTTTACAGCATTAAATATCCCAGTGAAATCCAATCACCAAGATTACTCTTTTAAATTCCTCAGAGAGGTAAAAGTGAAATATTCTCAGCATGTGTTAGCTGCATTGCCTTTGGAAGATGAATCTAACATTCTGCTTAACAGTCCTGCTGCTGAGAGGGGAGTTTCTTTAGAGGACATTTCTTTTTTGTTGTTGTTGTTGCACTGTGCTTGACGGCTGCTTGTAAAAATGTGCACGGTATTTAAGGTTACTCATACAAATTTATTGGCACAGAGTTACCAATGTATGATGATGTGAAAGAACTGGAATTCAAACGACCTGAGGAAACTTTGCATACTCCAAACTTCTTAAGGTAGATACATCTAATAAGGTTGAGTCAGGTCCTTTGGACTGGAGGTCTTCTGACTAAAAAAATGAATTTCAACAAAGAAGAATCTGTCCTGAGGACCTGACTCAACCTTGTTTAAATTACATACACACTTTGTAACTGCCATCCATTAGTCAAAATAGTCAAATGTTTAATTTTACTTTGTTCTGCGTTTTCATTTTATTTGAATAATAGGGTTTTACTAAAACAGTCTAATGCCCTAGTTGCAATACATTTGGAAAAAACATACAGAAAAAAAAACACATTTGCAATGATTTGCAAACAACTGAGCATTTTAACTAGATTTTCAACATGTAAGACTGTTTGCTGAAACAAAAAGACAAATGTGAATTTTTTTTTTTTGTGTGTGTAAAAATGTATTGACTGCCAAGAGGTTTACTTAAAAAAAAACTGTAACTCCAAGATGCTGGCAATTACCTCTCATAAAACATTAGCTCATTAAAGAGAGTTGTACATACTCTGTGTACACAATTTTGTTCCTCCTCATGTATCTATGATGCGAATGACAATAAAAAACCTTGACCTTGAATTATTGGTCATTTTTTTAATTTCAGCATTTATTTAATTTTTTTATTGCTTTTATAACTCTTACCTGGAGGGCTCTGGATTGTGCCAGGGTTAGGTTGGGGTTATACTTTTTTTTTAGTTTTAGGGGGTTACATAAAAAACTTAAATGTGCAACGTGAGGTGTACAAAGTATCCACAGTCCTTTCATTTGAAAGAACTGCAGCTGTTGGCACCTCTTTATTTGGTTCATATTGGGGTTTTTTTTTACTTTAAATTTCAACAAATGACTCAAAGATTGACAGCTGCGGAGGGTTTAATTTTCTCATAACATTTACAGTTTCTTATTTCACATTCATTCACATTTGGACAGTCTTGCAAACTGGATCTCTCACTCTGTCTGAAAGTAGAGCAACATCCTAATTCTTGTGTTTTTCTAGTTATCTTTATGGCAAAGGAAGAACATAATATAATACTTTGAAATAAACAACATTTTTGTAAATAAGCATGTTTTCATAACATCCATAGACATTTTGACTCCAAGCAAGGTTTCTTTAGTTCCTGGCAATTTTTGACCTCAACAACATTTCAACTCTGCATGATTAAAAGTGACTGAACGGGGTTTGTCGTAATTTACAAAAATGTTTTGTTTTTATGGGATGGGGGGAAAAGCTTTGCAAATGCTTGTAAAAACAGACAAAATTCTTTTTTTTTTTTTTCAATGGACTCTTCCCTTCAAATCTCTATAGTAGTTTTTATCTTGCTTTTATCATTTATAATCCTAAAATCCCCTTTTCTGTTCTAAAATAAGTGCTGTTTACTTTTTCTAAAACAGGAAGTTTGTGGGAGAGAGCGTGTGAACTGACGCAAATGCTGCATACTTTCTTGTGCTTTCCCTCTCTCACGCCTTATCTTTCACACACATGCACACAATGGCAAACAGCTGCCAGAAGCCGGTGCAGAGTAAAAATGATCCTTCACTGAATACAGACTAAGCCTACTGATGTTATAATGCAAGTTACATGGTTATTCTGGTTGTTTAGAGTACCCTCTCCGGGTCGGGAGGCGGTCCTGCCCCAAGTGGAGGAGTATCTCCGGGTCTTGTTCACGAATGAGGGAAAAATGGAGCGTGAGATTGATATGCGGTTAGGTGCAATGTTGGCAGTGAAGCGGGCGCTGTACCGGTCTGTCGTGGTGAAGAGAGAGCTGAGTCAAAAGGCAAAGCTCTCAATTTACTGGTCGATCTACATTCCTACCCTCATCTATGGTCATGAGCTTTGGGTTGTGACCGAAAGAACAAGATCATGGATACAGGTGGCCGAAATTAGTTTTCTCCGCAGGGTGTCTGGGCTCTTCCTTAGAGATAGGATGAGAAGATCGGTCATCTGGGAGGGACTCAGAGTAGAGCCGCTGCTTCTCCCCATCGAGAGGAGCCAGTTGAGGTGGCTCGGGCACCTGGTTAGGATGCCTCCTGGACGCCTCCCTGGTGAGGTGTTCCGGGCACGTCCCACCGGGAGGAGACTCAGAGGAAGACCCAGGACACGCTGGAGGGACTATGTTTCTCAGCTGGCCTGGGAACGCCTTGGGATTCCCCCGGAGGAGCTGGCCCAAGTGGCTGGGGAGAGGGAAGTCTGGGCCTCCCTACTTAGGCTGCTACCCCCGCGACCCAACCCCAGATAAGCGGAAGAAAATGGATGGATGATTGTTTAGCATTGCAGACTTAAAACTATTAGAATTTCTATTCATTGTAGATATTTTCTGTGAGTCCCCCCCCATTAAGAAAACACTATATATAGCTATATTGTCCAGTATATATATTGTTTGGTGCTGCTGTTGTATTGTTTTTGTAATATTAGTGCTTAGTCTCGCATCTTTTACCCTTTTCCTTCCTCAGCCTGCTGTCTTCATGTTTTGTTTTCACTCCAAGTTCATTCAGCTCCTGTCATTCAGTTATCTCCACTCTGCACCATGCCCCACTCTGCAATCACAGCTCATGCTCTCCCCCTGTTCACCTCCCTTAAAGCTCCCTGTCAACCCTCATTCAGTGCCAGATTCTCGAATCTCCTCAGTAGTAGAAATTCAGCGTACCTTGTCTTTTGACTATTGCCTTGCCATGAACCCTTGCCTGTTTTTTTTTTTTTTTGAATCCTCGTTCTGCCTGCCCCTCTTGGATTTGTCTCCCTCTCTGACTACGGTACCGACTCTGCGCTCCTTAACAACGACCACAATTCAGGATTACAATTTGGCTCTGGTTTCTGCTCTCTGCTTCCCAGTGCTTGACCCCTGCTTCTACTATTGAACCTCAGAACTGGATCTCCCCTTACTGGACCTCTACAATCTTCGTCTGCTCCGCGGCTGCAATTCACTCTGCATGAGTGACGTCATCGGCACCAGCGCTACAACAGCACCTGCCACTCCATCAAGACAGAAGGCTATTGAAGATCTCAGAACCCCTATACTTCCCTCATCCACGCCAAGTTCACTAACTCTTCTGTCTTGACAGATCAGACCCACGCCTGGACCCTGATCTACACCAGAAGCTGTTTATTCACAATAAACATTTTAAAACCATTCCTGAGTCTGGTGTTGATGTACTGATCCAAACTGCTTCTTGTCACTTAGTGTTTTCTTCGTTTTAGCATATTTCTTAGTTCATGTCTTAGATCTTTATTACTGTTTTTCTCTTTACAATTTATACTTTTGTTGGATGTAACTGGGACCCTGTGTACACAGTTTTGTTCCACCACATGTGGGTGCGAATGACAATAAAGAAACCTTGATATGTGATTATTAAGAAAACATCTTCAAAACAAATTTACTGAAAACTATTTGGAAGCTTGAGTCACATGATTGACCTACATAGGCTGGCTGTAGTCTGTGATGGGTAATTAAAATGGTGGAATCAGACGTGTGGAGTCTCAGAAGATGTTTAGGACAAAACATCTGTAAAAACAGCTGTAATGTCAGCCTCCCATCCATCACAGACACCTACACCTCCAGATGCAGGAAGAGAGCCACCTGCATCATTAAGGACCCCACTCACCCAGCACACACACACTTTTTGCCCCACTCCCCTCAAGCAGAAGGTTGCAGAGCATTAAGTGCAGAACCACTATACTGAGGAACAGCTTATACCCTACAGCTGTTATAAATCCCTAATCAGGATTATCACTGTGGACAAAAAATCACTGTAAAACCACTTTCATTGCTATGTGCTGCTGATTATCCATGCTGCTGATTTATTTCATGCTCCTGTATTCATTCGTTCTCATCTACTCACACAGACTCATGTTCGTGCTGCTGTTGTTCGGCGTATTGTTTTGCAGTATTAGTGTTTAGCGTATTCTTAGTTTAGCTTATTTGTTTATCTTAGATCCTTATTACTGTTTCTTTTTACAATTTATATTTTTGCTATTGTTGGATTCTGGGACCCTGTGTACACAATTTCGTTCCACGTCATGTACCTTATGTGATGCGAATGATAAAACCTATTTGAAATTTAACTTGTACTCACATCTGGCTGCTGTCTGTGTTTTGTTTTTATATACAGTACACACAACTGGAATTATTCAAACATAAAACAGGACATCAATGGCCGCTAAAGTTCCTGTCTGATAATTATGGTCTAATCATGTTTGTTTTCATTTATTTGTAATTCTTTGAGATTTAACATTGGGTGAGGAGTTCTGCCATCTGGGAGGCGTTCGGTTTAGAGCTGCTGCTCCTTCTCAGTGAAAGGAGTCAGCTGAGGTGGTTCGGTCATCTGATCAGGATGCCTCCTGGACACCTCCCTTTGGAAGTTTTCCAGCACATCCCTTTGTGAAGAGGCCCAGGGAAAGACTCAAAACTCGTTGGATGGATTGTGCATCTTCATTGGTCTGGGATCACCTCGGCGTTCCCAGTCAGGAGCTAGAGAGAGTTGCTGAAGAGAGGGAAGTCTGGGTTTCTCTCCTGGACCTGCTGCCTCTGCAACCCAACAACATAAACTATAAGTGGTAGAAGATGGAGATGGAATCTAGAGCTAATAAATTTCCCATTTTGATAAAATATTGGATGGGTATACTGTACATTTAAAAAGGAAAGAACAGTTCACAGTTTCCATCTCTACAAACTGTGCCAAAGCTTCTCATGCATGGATGTGTAAAGCATCTACAGTGTTTTTACTCTTTGCACAACCCATCATAGCCTCTTTGAATAGCAGCCAGTATCTATTCAGTTCTTCTGTTCAAGGTCTGCTTTGTCACATGTTTCTTTTTGTCTTAGTGGGGGATTGATCCAGACAGCTCTCTCTAGTTTGTGTTGTTACAAATGTTTGGCATGCATGCGGTCGGCCATGAAGGACTTGATGGACCCCCGCTGACTAATTCAGATGATGGAGTTTACATCAGATGGATCATGTGGCTGAACATGAAAACTGTATATATATATATATATATATATATATTTTTTTTTTTAGTCATGGCAAATGCCACTAAACATACACAGTATATTCTCTTATCATTCTAATGCTTCATTCTGATGCTTCAACGTGTTCGTTATATGCCACTGTTTTAAGTTTATTCTTGGGAACACCAGCAATTATATTTGCATGATGCTGAATTTTTTTTATTTAAATACTTACACAAGTGTAAAAACTGGTCTTTTTTTGTCTGCCACTAAGTTCGATGTGGTAAAATCACATGTTGGTTACTGTATGTATATGCAGATGCAAGCCTTCTGCCTTTTTTCCACCCCCTTCTTTCCCAACCACCTGGCCCTGCAGACTGACCAGATGCACCCTGAATAGAGCAGGCCTGCTAAGAGGAGGAAAAAGGAGACAGAAGATGTCGATGCAGAATGTCATTTTTTACAATACAGGGTAAAAATAAACTCCACACTGAGCAACTAGATCAGCTGAAGGCTTTATTGTAAGTGTGTTCATCAAAAGCAGAAAGAAAAACATGAACCACTTGTTTCTGGACAAAGAAATGAGAGTGGTAGCCCTTCATCTTAAATTTATTGTTTTGAGTTGATGACATTTGGCAGCCATTTGTCTCACTGACTATATTCGTTGGCCGTTTAATTAAAACTAGAATAACGCCTTTTTGTGTGATTACTGATTCAGCACTTGGAATCACAAATGAATATTAATTCATTTATGACATGATCTAATTTCTATTAATTCATTTCTTTCTAATTTCCATCACACCATGGTTTACTGGGGTGTTTATTTTGACCACATATTGTACAACTCATTCAACATATAACAATGCTGACTCCATTTATATATATACATACATACATATATAAATATATATACATTTATAAATATATGTATATATATATATATCAAAATGTTCAACTCATTCTTGTGCACTATGAATTTTGGCTTCTGTTACTTTGATTGTTTTTAAAATATCTAACTTATTTATAAGTATGTTTCCATATATCTACATTTAAATCTTACTTCTATTTCATTTAAATCTTACTTCTATTTTACATGCTTGCTCTATTCTTGTTTTCTGTTGCTATTTTTTTAGCTGCATTTTCACCAATTTTAGCTTTTAGCTAGCCATTT
Organism: Nematolebias whitei; assembly: GCF_014905685.2. Taxonomy (NCBI): domain Eukaryota; kingdom Metazoa; phylum Chordata; class Actinopteri; order Cyprinodontiformes; family Rivulidae; genus Nematolebias; species Nematolebias whitei. The sequence continues at coordinate 35,546,399 of NC_056504.1, forward strand.
GCCAATTATAAAGTTTTAATAATTGTTCTGATACTTTTAGTTTTTAGCTTGCCTTTTGCATCTCTTAGCTTTTAGCTATTGTTTTGCTTCTTTTAACATTTAGCTACTGCTTTGTTTTCGTTTTTAGTTCAGCACTCAGCGTTCTGCATTTATGCAGCAAACGCCAGTTCTCCAGTTTCCTTTGCACATCTGAACGTTCTCGAGATGATCTGATGGAGGTGAATAACGTTAAGGATTTATAGGTGTGTGGAAGCTGCCTGATCTCGACAGGGTGACTACCGTATCTTCTGGCGTATATGTCGCATCAGTCAAAAAAAAATCACAAAGAGGAAAAAATCACAAATATAAGTTGCTTCGGTGTATAAGTCACATTTATTATGCATCACCACTGACCCATTGTGTTTATTATGTATTTATTTAATGGTCAAAACAGTTTCATTTTGCCTGGGCAGCAAGGTGCCATCCATCCATCCATCCATCGCAGCCAGAGCTGCTTGCTCTCCAGCAGTCTTCTGCCTTCACCAGCTGAGTGAAGCGAGCGTGCACAGGAGGACTCGCTGTTGTTGTTCTTAGAACTTTAAAGCATCAGTCAAAAATAGTTATGAATATGGAAAAAAAAAGTATATGTTGCTTTGGCGTATATAGCAGGACTGACAAATCTATGCAAAAAACTGCCACTTATATGCCGGAAAATACGGTATCATGTTGACCCGCATTGTCTTTGCACCTTGTGCACAAGGCCGGGCATAGATCAGACAGTGATTTAAGTTGAACTCGGGGTGTAGAGAGCATAAGAGCAAAGAGGAGAGCAAAATGACTCATTCAGATCCTCAAGTGTCCCCCATTGGTTATAGGCTGCGTTAAGGAAGTGGGTCAAAAGAGGATTTCAGTGAAAGAAGCTGAAAAGGGAGGTGGGGTGGTTAGTAGAAAACATTTTGAAAGGAGATCCCCACTTCTCTTGTGAGGTGGGGTGGAGGGGCAGCGGGCCTTGCTTTGACGTCACAGATGCACACACGTATGATTGTCTCCTTTGGCACAGCCTCGTGTTGAGCCTTTAGGTGCCAAAGCAATTAGTTATGTTAATTGCAGGGTCCACCGCCGGTGAACGCAGGTTGAATGGGGCCAGTCAACAGCGGATGGTTGGCCAGAGTCCATGTGGTGAGTGGGCGGTAGGAGGCGGGGCTCTGAGGTGGGGTGGGCGGGGCGAGTTTGTGACGTTGCCTGCGCACTAGACCCATGAAAAAAAAAAAAAAGGAGGAAACGGCGTGTGGGAAAACAGAGGAGGAGCTTGAGCTGAAAGGAAGAGAGACTGTGAAGGAAGGAGGGAGGCACAGACCTGGAGAGAGCCAGCATGCGAGAGGACTCCAAACCAGCAACAATAACAAGAAAAGAAGGAAAACCAACAACAGAGTCAGCCTGAGAGACAAAGACAGAACAAGGGTGACGGGAGGAGCTTCACCTCAGAGCAATCCAAACAGCAGAGATAAGGCAGGAGGGACGCAAAGTGAGTGTGAGGGAGTGTGTTTGCGCTGTTATCCGTCTCCGCTCCATCTGGGTGCCATCTGCGTCTCTGGCTTTGGCCTTCACCGCACTGGAGCTCCCATATGTGGGAATGCAAACACATGCCTGACATATGAAGGCGTGGAGTCACAAGCAAAGGACAGAAGAAAAGCAGAGGATATACGAAGAGCAAACTCTGCCGCTGCAGCTGACTTTCTGCAGGGACTGAGGAGACTCTGCTAGAGGAGGTAGGAGCGAGGGGCTTCAGTGTGCGTGCTTTTTTTTTTTTTAAAAGTAATTTATCAAAAGGGTGAGTGAAAGTGTGTGTGGTCCTGCAATCAGAGCACATTGTACACACAGTGTGTTTCATCCCGTAATACCCAGAGCTGTCTGTACTGTACAGATGGTGCTTCATCCTCTTTATCTCTTCATCCTTGTCAGCTCAGGTAAGAGGGATGCTCTCCTCACAGAACTTCTGCCATATGCTCAGAAATGATAAAGTCTACAAAACAAAGGTGGATCTTGAGTTAAGAAACTTGAATATTGGTAAAGATATTTTTATTTTCTTTTTGCCCCAAGGAATTTTCCTAAAACTCCATGGCTCTTTCCTTTTGTTAAACCATCATTTTTAATAGTATTTAACTAAAAGTGGGATCATTTGTGTTCATGTTAGCTACATATAATAATTTTAAAAACCATGGTGGCATTTTTTTTTTTTATCTTTACTTTTAAGATTTTTCCCCCAATAGCCTCAGCTTTAGTGAGAAACAACAGCTTTTCTATGTTGTTCAAGCTAAACATGAAACTATCCAGATTTCCACTATTTTCTTCCACTTGTGGCGTTTGTTGAAAAGCTTATTCTGCCCCGAACTGTTATGATATATGATCACCCAGACGACTAGATTATCTAGATTTGTGAGTAAGTGGGGCTCATCCCTCTTAGCTGCCTATTGCTCAGAAAGTAATCAGATTTTTTTCCACATGACAAGCAGAGCAGAAGAAAGTAGGTAAAGAAGACATGTGCATCTGTTGTCCAGTAACCCACACATATGGGAAGAGGAGGGAAACCGCTTCATCTGACCTTCATGCTGTGTCTAAATGTCAAACGCTTGACATTAATAGGAACTCGTTGGGAAAAAAAAAGAAACTTATTTTCTATTTTGTAATAGTCACTGCAGAAGAAAATATCTTCATGTTTTTGTGCAAGAGATGACGGGTAACGTGACGGGAATAGATGTGTGAGAAAGGATCAGGACAGACAGAGAGACCTGGTCAACATCACGCCAAGCAAGTCCAGGGCAGGCCATCAGGGAGATAGGAGCGACGAACTGTCGGCTGCACAGTCTTAAAGCAGAGACCTCTGTCTGGGGTTCTGGACTCTGTCATATGCCTGACATCTGGCTCTGTGCTGGATCTATTCAAGTCTGAATAAGCATTTGTGCAAAAGACATTCCACATCCTTTTATTCAAAAGTTTAGATTTGTATTTGTATTACTTTGCGGCAGGGATGAGGTTTAGTTGAAGACGTGTGTGGCTTTGAAGTTTCTTATCATCCCCTTGATAAGTGCAACTTAAGGGAGGGAGTGCGTCTCCATGTGTGCACCAGGTGTCTTGCAGACATTGTGTCTGCTGTGCCTACAAGGTTGCTTGTCTTCATTGCTTTCTCTCTGAGCTCAACCCCAGCTGTGAGTTTCTGTGCTGAAAGCGTTGGAACACACGGAGAATCAGACCACAAACGACCCCTGTGCATCGGAAGAATTCATCACAGATACCCCCTTCCCCGTTTTATCACGTATGCATACAGAACAGAGCAGCTGCTTGTAGAGTTTGCTGCAGGAAGTGCTCTATTAGTTCCAGTGGCAACAGCATGGATAGCTGGCCCTCAGGGGTCTTTGTCAGAGGTTGTGCATTTGGATGTGTGTGCACGCTTGTAGATGTTCTTGCGTTTGGACATACGTGTTTTTGTTCCTGCCCAGACCTCTCACTTAGCAGCATCTCAAATGATTGTTTCATCACGAGTACTTCATGGTCGGGTCAATGCAGAGGTGTGTATGAGTCAATGAGCACCTGCACTCGCCACATCCCTCTTCTTACAAACCCATTGATATCATAGTCTTTTCTCTTTGTGCTAAGTGCATGAGTCAGGGGTCTTTTGCAGTGGTTTACTGACACTTTGCATGCCTGGAAGACCTGCTCAGTGACCCAGAGAAAGAGCTTTATTTACTGCAGCAGCACACTTAAAAGGTTCATGTCAATTCAAGTCTTGGTTCTAGAGGTTATAGGTCATCTAAAACTAAAAATCAAAACCTTGTCCGAAAGAGTTAAAAATGTTTTCAGGACCATTTTATTTCTGTTTTGTTACGCATCATTACTTACTGTCTCTTAGTATTTTGTCCATTTATCTATTATCTTTACCCACTAATTCCTTTTCGGGTCGCGGGTTAGTAATTTATTAATATCAGGTTATTGCTTAGGTTTTTTTTGTCCTCGACCAAAGGAGGCATGATGTACACAAACATACAGAGCTCCCTTCTTCTTGTGCAGTGAGATGCTTTTACATTTACTTGGGGAAAAATAAAATTTTCCAGTGTAAACCCGCAAAGACTATAGTTAATACTCAGAAAGACTAAAACCTATATGTGCTGTCCTGCGAGATGTGTAGGTGGACAAGAAATGGGTGGTGTTGCTTCTCTCGATCTCTGTCAGTCATTTATTTCTCTTACTTCCCCCCCTTCCAGCATCACTGTGAGAAAGCGTGCACACAACGGAGAATGCTTCATTCACTCGTCTTGCCTTGGATGATTTGGTGCAGGGGTTTAAAACCGGAAGAGTTTTAATCATTATACATTTCATGTTGAAGCAGCAGTCACTTCATGATTGTGTGGCTGTTGGTTATCAAAACACGCAGCTCTTAGACAGACTTACTGACTGCAGTATTCAGTGATAACACCTTAACGCATGTGCTGTACAAACACACTCATCCTCTGCAGCTATCTGTGTCTCATTCTCCACATTGTTTTGAGCACAGCCGGCCTCTTTGTTTTACTTATCTGTCTCTCTCAGCGGTTGTTGGGCTCGATTCTGCCATACAGCTGGGCTTTAAGCTCGCCCACAGCTTTGTTTATGTACTCCGTGAACCATACTCACTGTGCTTAGCGTTCATTCATTGCATCACCAAAACTAGGCCGAGGCAGTCCCAAATAGTTTTTCGCTCGGGGTATTATCGTTGGTTGTTTTTTTGAGCTGGTTTTTCTTCAGCTGCCTTTATTCACGTTGCGATACTGCTGAAAATACCTTGTAAATATTCTACTTTTTTGTTGAATAACCAAAGAAGTGAAAGGGAAGATCTCCCACTAAAATGTTGTGACTCCATCCCTTTGCGTGCTAGACACAAGTCAATGCCAAAATGCCTCAAATCTGATTTTTTTTTTAAATTAAAATAAATGTACACTGCTTAGTCATTGGGTGAGCTTTCACTTGGGTTGAGAATGGCAAAGCGTTTGCCTTCAGTGTAGTGATGAGGACATCTGGTTGGACCTGAGCCCAGTCAATTGGGCTTTTAAAGCACCTGGTTAAATATGTGTGAATTTTGTTTTCTCGTGTCAGAGGCTTGTACTCTGTTTTATGGACTACTGTAACTCACTAGCGTGTTGTGCGCGAATGTGTGTGTGTGCACTAGTGTGGACTTGAGGAAAACTTTATTTTGCTTGGCTTCGGTTTAAGATTATTGTCTGGGATTATAATTTCCAGTAGCCTTGTTTTGGTCCTCCAGGAAGACACTTAGGTGGTGCCAGAAGAACTCTGTAACTTTGCTCCAACTTCATCTTTGCCATTATAGGAAATGTTCTTTCAAATAAATTTAACATAATCCATTTTGCACTCTTTTTTTATTTGGTGGTTTTGGTTAATAATTAATGCTAAAACTAAACTATTAGTTACTGAGAGAAGTAATGGGTTCTTTAACCTGAACTGAAGATGTGAATAGAAAGCAGCTGGACTTCCTTTCTTTCCTTTAGAAAGGAAGCTCTGCATGAGTGAGAATCAACACCAGCATGTTTCAACCAGATGTACTGGTGAGCTACAGTCCTCTGAAAAGAAGATGAAGTGAGGATCTGCGATTTGAGAGCATATCTTATAATTGATTGATAATTGAACTGATTGATGAGTGATTGTATGGGTGTGTGTACATGTGTCATCAACAAGTGTGTCAATGCTTAGACCTGTCGCGATAATAAATCAATTAATCGAATGATGAATGAAAATTATAGACTTCATTTTCATTTACCGGTTTTATTGTTTCGTCGTGTCTCTCTCTTTCTCTACTGAAGACACGGCTCAACTCCGATGTTCTTTGCTGGCCCCTCCCTTTCTCTTTTCTCTTTAAAAATCTGTTGTAACCGTCCAAAATCGCGTTTTTGGATCGTTAAAAGCAGCTAAGCTGAGAAGCTAAGCTACGAGTTTAGCTAAAAGGCCGACCTCGGGAATAAACCTTCGTCTTGTTGAGCTCCAAAATTCACGGTTGAAACCAGTGCCTTCGTGTAAAAAGTTGTTGTTCTCTGCAAAAAGAAGCTGAGAACTTGTTTACTGATTTTTTTAATATTTTTATTAAAGTCTTTGTGTGAAACATGCTATGCTAAAGAGCTCAAATCACAGAGCGTCCACCATGTCAACTCAGGTCAGCCCATGTCACGTCAAAGACCCTTCCTCCGATTTTTCTTAAAACGACACGCTGCTCAACTATCCCTCCTTTGATTCAAACAGTCTTATACTGCCATCAGGTGGTCAAAAAAGGTACTACACTCCAAACAAATCAACATTTCTTCTAAAATTTGACATTTAATTGTTGTTAAATTTCAAACAATATTATCATTTATCACAATAATTTCTGAGACAATCGCCCTGCAAAATTTGTTATCGTGACAGGCCTATCAATGCTGCTTTAAGCATAACTGTCCTCCATCAACGGGTATGATGCATCTAAACATAAACTTCAAGCTTTATTTGACGTAGGTTGTGTTTGTGTACAAAACGTTCATTTGACTTATTGATGGTACAACTTGGAGCAGAGGCCAGAAGCCTACAACAACAAAGTTGCAGACTGGTACTGAGAGACTCGTGATTTTGTGGTTTAACAAAACTATTCTCGGTGTCAAAAACAGCAGAACAAAATAACAGGTTTATATTTTGGTCGGTTCTTCGTGAAAAAGACAAAGCTTTAAATGTTTCTAACTCATACTTTCTAGTAAGTATTTAACTTGTAAATTTCGGTGAATTTTTATCGTCCTCATCCAGTTGCTCTTCTCCCCGCAGTGTGACCTCATTTATATATGTAGCCACTGTTCCAGTTCAGAGTCCACATCTGCCAAAGTTCTTCTCCTTCCATCATCACATAACTGTACCTCTTTTTACTGCTCATTCTTAGTTTTATGGTCAGCGTCTGTCTGTCTTGCCGTCCCTTCTTTTGCTTTCTTTTTTCTGCTTGCCACTAAGTACATTTCCATCTGTGGTTCTTTTTTGCACTGTGGCATGCTGGATTGCTGCAGCGTTTTTGTAATCATCTCACTGACAGAGGAGGTTATGCAAGGGCTTCTCCCACCATTACTCTGTCATGGGGACATGTGAGGAATTTATCTCAGGAATATTTCTTTTTTCGCATACACCCATAAAAGCCCTCAAAATATTTTCATCTCGTCCAGAGTTGTCTATTCCTCCCCTTTCTGTCCCTGTGTGTGTTGCTCTTGCTTTGCCTTTACTGTCAACCTTGCCACCTCCCCATTGCGCCCCGTCCTAGCAGAGTGAGGAGCACTGTGTTGACATTGGGTTTTATCCAAATATGTAGTCTACAGGGCTGGAAGGTGGTAATGAGAGCCAAGAAAAACAGCCTGGCTCTGAATCCGACAACCAGGCTCGTCTTCCTGACGAAACCAAATGAAAACAGTATTTTCTCTCCTTATTATTTCCTCCGATCCTCCATTTTTACCTCCCATTTTATGCCCCCCACCCTTGGCCAACTCTGGCGCCTCTAAATCAATGACTAATTTATTTTGTTCTTGTCAAACTTTGTTTAAACTTTTTCAAGTTCTTTTAACATCTACTGCAATAACACATATACTCTTTGGCTCAAAATAACAATGTGTGAATACATCATATGAAAATGTAATGTTTTGCAGTTCAAGGTTCTTTATTGTCATTCACATCACATGTGGTACATGAGGTGGAATGAAATTGTGTACTCAAGGTCCCAGTTAAACCCAAAATAGCAAAAATATAAAGTATAAAAAATGAAACAGTACAAGGATCTAAAAAAATAATGTAATTACGGTGTATTAAACAGCAGCCCGAACTAGGGGTGCACCGATTTATCGGCCCCGATTTCCTTAATTTTGGGAAATCGGAAATTGGCCGATACTTGCATGAGAAACTGATTTTACCAATGTTTTAATTTTTTTTAACAACAATTGTCTGAACTTCATTTATATTTCAGAGCACTACATCTTAGCCACTTAAAACAAGTTTGTATTGTTCTAGGATATTGTTCGAGGGTATGTTTTTCAATAAAATAAAATTGGAAAATTTTAGGTACATTGTGACTTTATAACACCTGACAGTGTCGCTTATAAAACAAAATCGGTATCGGCCAATATCGGAATCGTCAGGTCTGACTTTTTTAGAAATCGGTGATCGTGATCGGCCAGAAAACTGCAATCGGTGCAACCCTAGCCCGAACATGAGTCTGTTGTGAGCAGCGTAGGGGTGCACCAATTGCAGTTTTCTGACCAATCACCGATAACCGATTTGTAAAAAGTCTGACCTGTTGATTCTGATTTTGACCGATACTGATTTTGTTTTATAAGCGACACTGTCAGGTGTTGTAAAGTCACAATGCACCTTTAATTTTCTAATCTTATTTTATTGAAAAACATATCCTAGAAACAATACAAACGTGTTTCAACTGGCCATGAGGTAGTGCTCTGAAATATAAATGAAGTTCAGACAATTGTTGTTAAAACAAACAAAAAAACCCCGGTAAAATCGGTTTCTCATGCAAGTATCGTCCGTTGTCCCAAAATTAAGGAAATCAGGGCCGATAAATCTGCCGATTCATTGGTGCACCACTAATTTGAATATAGCAAATTAAAGAGCATCTTTTATAAATGGCCTAAATGAGGCCTAAACTTTCTTGTTTAAGTCTATTGTCTTGCAAAATAATCTTAATTAAAAAAATAAGGATTTTAGCTTTGTGACTATGTTGTAGCAACAGCTGAGAAGGTGTCATTCCCAAAAGAGCATCGGATGAACGAAAAAGCCACGAAGGCGTTGTTTAATTATTATTTTACAAATGTTTTAACACGGTCATTCAATCTGCCGTTGACTTTTTAGAATGTAATAACTGGCATTGCAAGTGATCCCACACACACACATGTTCAGATTCATTTAAATGGATGTGGTCGTGTCGGTTGCTGCGTTCATCTTTGCGCCGCAAGTGTGTGGGTTGGGGTCAGGAGGGAGCGCAGGGTAGAGGAACAGATGTGCGCTGTATTGTGACTGTGTGTGTGGACGGACGGGGACCAGGTGCAGCCTTTGTCTCCCCAGCATTTAAGTCCACTCGCTCCACATTCAGCTGCCTCGTGCCACCCCTTCCCTCCACACCGCCCCCTCCTCCTTCCTCTCGGTTGACGGCGAGAGAAATGTGTATTTATGTGTGTGTGTGTGTGTGTGTATGTGGTCTGGGGCTGCCTTGGCCTGAAGGAGAAGGCTCCAGCAGTCCCTTATGCTCCCCCTCCTCCTCCTCCCTCACAGGTGACTGTTGGAGGTCCCAGCTGGCTTGCTCTTGGCCGATTAGATCCATATGGTACAGGAAGAGGAAAAAAAAAAGCCTAGGTTAATGTTCAAATCAATCCCTGTTGTCTGTTCTTGTAGTTGATTTTTGTCTATTTTATGAAAACTGTGTTGTCACATAGATATGGATTTATTGCATTGGATTTGAACTCTTTCAACAAATGTGACTATTTTTTGGAAAACAGGACTGAATGTTTCTCTTTTATTAAAAGTTTCTCTCTTTTGCTCTTAGTTTGATGTATTTATATGTATAGTGTAAAAGGACAGACAAACCCAGCCGGTCGAAGCAGATGGCCGCTTGTCCTGAGCCTGGTTCTGCTAAAGGGTTCTTCCTCATGAGGGAGTTTTTCCTTTCCACTGTCTCCTTCGTGCTTGCTCAAGATGAGAGTCTGCGATGGAGTTAAATTCAAAGCAGTCTGCTCCTCAGATAAAAAGTGTTAACTTTTCTGTTCAGCGCCCTGAGATGACTTCTGTTGAGACTTGGCGCTATATAAATAAACTGAATTGAATCGTCGAATAGTTTTAAGCTAAAATTATGTTTACTTTAGTTTGTTCTAGCCTTCATGCTTGCCTTAAGGTTCAAAAGGAAAGATTAAACTTCTAACTTGCTGAAAATAAAGGCTTGTAGTCAAAAAACTATATTGCGCAATCTAACTTTTTTTCCCAACTTTTCTGAAGTATTGAACATTTCGTGACAAACTTGTGTAAATAAGAGATCAGACTAGATGACTGTTAAACAGCTCTTCCTGTGCTCCTTACACCACACATCTTCAGTAAATTCAAATTATTGCCTTTAAAAAGATACAACGCAGGTTGTGGTGGATCAGTGGTCAGTGCTGCAGGCTTGTAATCTTGAGGCTGCAGGTTCAAGCTCAGGTTGCATCAGGAAGGGCATCTGGTGTAAAACAATTGCCAAATCTCTCACGGCAGTTTGCTAAATGTGGTGACCCCCTGCAGAAGATTACAGCCAAAAGAATAACGGCAACACCAAAAGCACATACAACTTCTAGTTTCATGTGCTTTAGCTCCAATAACAGAATAACTACCGGTACTCACAGTACGAAATACAGCTCACTTGTGGTTTACTAATTTACGTAGTATTTTATATATAACATTTTGCACTCGCTAGCAAGTCTTATTATTGTCTTATTACTTATTATTAACTTTATTGAGCTAAACAACACTAGGGCTGTACAATACTACAACAGAAAAGTGTGATTATACCATAGTTGAATGTTTCATTTGTTGTATTAAATACAAAAAAAAAAAAACACACACACACACATGTTTCACACTACTACGGTAACTATCTGTTTGCCATCACAGCACTCACAACATGCCTTTATGTGTTTTGTTTCTTTTACCATTTTGGTTAATATTGTCTAATCTAGGCATTTACATTAGGCGAGGCCTCATCAGATTGGCTAAATATATTATTGGCTTTTAGAATAAGAGGTCCTAACACTGGGTATATAATACACTGGGTATATAATACACTGGGTATATAATATTATAATTCACTGCAGTTAAAGCAGTCCTTTTCAATATTGCTATTAACCACAGTGACCTTACAATGACGATAAGTTCTATTTCATATAGGCTTCGCCCTTTAAGGCTGTCGCTTAGTGGGTTTATCCCGTTATGCGCAAGCATCATACTGAAAAAATTAGTCCACGCCCACCTGCTGTGTGGGCCCCACCCGATCCGTATAAATTACATTAAGAGCGGGTAATCTGCTCCCATTTTTCTTCAGCAAGCTAAATACAATAAAAGAACAACTGACCTTTCGTCGAGATGTCCAGCTCCAGCACCATCCGCTTGTGTCCCTCCTGCAAGACCGGCTACTTGCTTAGCTTCGACCGGCACGACACCTGCGAGGGATGCCTGGGTCCCCGCCACGTCGCTCGCGCTTCCTCCTGCCGCCTCTGTGACGAACTTCCACCGGAGGAAAGGCAGAGGAGAGCAGCCTTGTTTAAGGCTACCATCGAGGACTGCCTGTCCGTGGCGGGAGACTGTTCGCTGGACGACGCCATGGATTTCTTCGACGCCGGCTCTCGGAGTGAATCGGATGATTCCTCTGGGACCGGTGACGCTAGCAGCAGCCCCGACGCTCGTTCCCTCCCGGGGAGTGCAGTGTTGGAAAGAGGGAGGCCGAGCGGATGCTCGACTCCCCCGGGGTTTCCCGCTTCAGCGACAACATCGCTCCCTGCCGTGGGCGCGCTCCTCTCGGAGCTGCCCGCCATTATCCGGGAAGCTGCTAGCGTAAAGGGGCTCTCCGTCCCCTCACCCCCCCCGCTCAGATCGGATGATCTTGCGGGAAGGTTTGGCTCCACGCCGGCTCGCCGTCCTGATCCCATTTGGCCTCGTTTTCCAGCGGTGACAGCGTACTGGAACGAGGCCGCAGCCGGTCCTGGTAGGTTAAGGGCGCCCGTCTCCACTTAAGCCCCCATCACCAGAGTGGAGGGGTTCACCGAGCGGGGCTATCCCTCGGTACCCCCCCTTGAGCCAAGCCTCGCGGAAGCCTTCGGAGCGAAGATGTCCAGGCTGGAGAAGCGTCCCGTCCCTCCGGGGAAACACGACCAGGTGGCGACCGCGCTCTCCAACAGAGCCCACCAATGTGCTTTTCAGGCGGCCGCGGCTAACAACAACGTGGCGCTGTTAGCATTTAGCATGTCGAAAAGGCTGGAGGCCTCAGACCTGCCGGAGGAGACAAAGAGCTCCCTGTGTAAATCGGCAGACGCCGTCCTCAACATGTGCGCCGCTTCCACGGTTTGCCTGTCGAGGATTGCAGCGTGGATGACGGTAATCCAACGTTCCATCTGGCTCCGTCACTCTCCATTGCTGCCGGAAAAGCTGCACAAGGACCTGATGGAGGGCCCCATCTCATCGGACGCGCTGTTCGGAAGCAGCTTGACGACCATGCTCACAAATTCGAAGCAGTCGGAGGAGATGTCGGAAGCGGTACGCCATCTCATCAAGCCGCGCGGCTCATCCCGTCCCCCAGCCCGCTGGAGAGACCGCCGAGAGCAGAGGCTGAAACATCGACGCTCCACGGCAGCAGCAGCTTCGTCTCGCCCAGCCCCACCACCAGCCCCGCCCGCCAGAGACCACCCCTCCTCAGTCCGGCAGCCTGCACTTCAGCGTTTCCCCAAAGATCGCCTGCAGACGGCGCTCGGGGCAAACAAACCGCAGAGCTCACGAGGGAGAAGGTTTAAGAAATGACGGTCTGCGGAGGATGTGTGTATGAATGAAACAGGAAGTGAAATAAATGATTTTTCAAAGATCAAAATGCCTGTTTTTAGCCAGTCTGTAAGTTCGGATGAGCTCACAGCCGCTACACGCACATCCTCCACACAGAGAGAGCCGGTGGCCTTAAATAAAGGTTTTTTAAACCCACCGCCGCTCCTTCACATGCCCAGACGCTCACGTGACACCACGGTAAGCGAAATAACTTGTTGTCAATCAGACCCGCACGATCACCACCCAAACGGTGTTAAACGCGCATCCGAGCGAGACAAGCAGCCTCCATCCAAACGGCGCTGTGTTGATGATGCACGCACAGCTGCCCGGCGCCCACCGGCTCACATCGGGATAAATGTGGGACCGCAGGCCGGGTCCGGTGGAGGTCCCCGCTCTCAGCAAAAACAACACACGCCTCTCCTGAATGAACGCGAGCGGCCGTCATCCATCGCGTCTCAGCGATCAGCAGCTCACGGCGGCATAAGCGTGAGACAGCTGAATGAATCCAATGACGGGCCCCGCCCTCAGCGAGAGCGGCGCGCGTCCCTCCAGAGGAAACGTGCGCTCCCGCGAGGCTCACAACCTTCACTTCGACAGCACGGCGTTGATGACGTCACGCCCTCCACCTCTCAACGTTCGCACAGCGACGTTAAACGTGCAGCCTCTCGTCGTCATCAGCTGACACACGCCTCGCCTCAGCGCACACCGCCCCGCCCGGACATGAAGGTTGGTCTGCGATCCAGACACAGCGCACGGGCGCACGCAGAACAGCCCTTTCGAGGAAGCCTCGCCTTGGGTCACGCGGAAAACTTTTCCGCGACGCATGACGGCGGTCGAGGCGGAGTTTTGGATGACGTCCGTTCAAAACACGGCACATCATTTAAACGCACGTCCACTCCACGAACGTCACGCAGAGTGGCTAAAAACATGCTCACCGGACAGATGGATGGACAGAGTGTTATGCAAGGGTTACACGCTGCAGTTTGCAACCCGACCCCCTCCGTTCGGAGGAGTTATAGAGACGGTCCTGTCATCACCAGACCAAGTCTCAGCCTTAAATGCAGAAGTCCAAGAGCTTCTGATAAAAGGTGTAATCTCAAGAGTTCCCAACGAGGAGGAAAACACAGGGTTTTACTCACGCTACTTCCTGGTCCCCAAAAGGACCGGAGGGATGAGACCGATTCTGGATCTGTCAGCTTTCAACAAAGCGATCATGAACAGACCTTTTCACATGTTGACGAACAGACAGCTGTTGGACAACATCCAGAAAAACGACTGGTTTGTTTCCATCGATCTAAAAGATGCTTATTTTCACATACCAATCATCCCAAAACACAGAAAATTTCTGCGTTTCGCCTTTCAAGGGATGAAGTACCAGTACAACAGGCTGCCTTTCGGGTACTCCCTCGCACCTCGTACGTTCTCAAAGTGCGTGGAGACAGCCCTGCATCCACTGCACAGAGCAGGGATGAGAGTTTTGTTTTACCTGGACGACCTGCTGCTCCTGTCTCACTCCAGACAGGAAGCGCTGATACAGGCTCAGGTGTTGGCATCACACCTGCTAAATCTGGGCTTCGCCATAAACTGGAAGAAGAGCTCGATTTTCCCGGCCCAGACAATTGTTTATCTGGGAGTGGAATTAAACTCAATTACCATGACGGCTCGCTTATCACAAACAAGAATCGACACTCTAAAAAACCAACTACGCCACGTAAGACCTGGCAAAGTGGTAACAGCTGTCTCCGTCATGAAGCTGTTGGGAATGATGTCATCAGCTCACACAGTGGTGCCGCTGGGTTTGTTACACATGAGACGCCTCCAGAGGTGGTTTACGCGTCTGCGTGTGGATCCAGTAAAACAAAAGAGACGGATGATCACTGTCCCTCCCTCCGTGAGAGCGGACCTCCGACACTGGGGAAACACCCTGGCTCTGTCAGAGGGAGTCCCTGTCAGCAGACCCACGTCACACGTGTCAGTCTTCACGGACGCGTCTCTGTCAGGTTGGGGGGGGACATGCCTATCTCAAGCAGTAGGGGCGCTGTGGCCCCACCGCACATCAGCCCACATCAATGTTTTGGAGTGTCGCACAGTGCTGAATGTGATTCAACATTTTGCTCCCGTGCTTCAGAATCAACACGTGTTGATTCACACAGACAACATGGTGACTGCTGCGTACATAAACCGCCAGGGGGGTGTGCGTTCAGCCCAGATGTTACACATTGCGCGGAAGCTACTGTGTTGGGCTCACCAAAACCTGCTTTCCATCAGAGCGGTTTACATACCCGGCGTTCTGAACAGAGGAGCAGACGTGATGTCCAGGGGCGGCCCACGTCACGCGGACTGGACCCTCCATCCAGACCTGATGTTTCAGACGTGGCAGAAGTTTGGCAAAGCAGCTGTGGACCTGTTTGCGACGCGAGAGAACGCTCAGTGCCAATTATGGTTTTCCCTGAGCCCACGAGACGATCCACCGCTGGGGGTGGATGCATTTGCCCACAGCCCGTGGCCCAAAACGCTTCTGTACGCGTTCCCCCCTCCTCCTCTGATTTTACGGTTCCTGAACCGAGTTCAGGAGGAGGGACTGACAGCTCTCCTGGTAGCTCCCGAGCGCGTGAACGCACCATGGTTCCCAGTCCTGCAGCGTCTGTTGTCAGGTCGCCCGTGGAAACTGCCATGGAGGGAAGATGCTCTCCTTCAAGCAGGAGGAGCGATCAGGAGTTACCCGGAAATAGGCCAGCACCTGTGGGTCTGGCCGCTGAGCGGTCCCGCTTAGAGAAGATGGGTCTCCCTCAGGAGGTAGTGCGCACAATTCAAGATTCACGCGCTGCATCTACCACAGCCCTGTACACATCAAAGTGGACGGCTTTTCAGCGCTGGTGTACAGAGAAAGGTCTGGAGGCCACCTCATGTCCATTAGGTGGTGTGCTGTCCTTTCTTCAACAGCTGATGGATAGGAAGTTGGCATTCAGCACGATTAAAACGTACGCTGCAGCCATCTCTTCCTGCCACGAAGGGTTCGGAGACAGAACAGCTTTTAATCACCCGCTGATGAAGCGGTTTCTAAAAGGTGTACAAAGACATAGGCCGGTTTCACGCCCACTCGTTCCACAGTGGGATTTAACGTTGGTCCTGCGAGCCCTGATCAAGGCTCCTTTTGAGCCTCTGGATCAAGTTTCACTTAAATTCTTGTCTCTTAAAACAGCCCTGCTGCTGGCTTTAACATCCGCTAAGAGGGTGAGTGATTTATCGGCCCTCTCTGCCGCTCCGTCATGTCTCAGAATCCAGGCTGACGGTAGTTCAGCTGAATTAAGACCAAACCCAGCCTTTATGCCTAAAAGCATCACGAGCTCTTTTAAATCGAGACAGATATCGTTGGAGGGATTCTTCCCTCCCCCCCACAGATCAGAAGAAGAAGCATCTTTTCATCTTCTCTGTCCGGTGCGGGCGTTATCGTGTTACATAGCGCGCACAGCTGCAATGCGTCAAACTCAACATCTGTTTGTGCATTATAGAGATGCGTCCGCAGGCCGCCCGTTATCCACCCAGCGCTTGTCACACTGGCTGTGTGAGGCCATTTCTGAAGCCTACAGAGCATCAGATTTAGAGCCTCCTGTCAATCTCAAAGCACACTCAACCAGGGGTATCGCATCTTCGACTGCTCTGCATAATGGTATGTCAATGCAGGACATTTGCACTGCGGCTGCATGGTCAACACCCTGCTCATTTATTCGCTTTTACCTACGTGATGTAACGGCTCGTTCCATGACACATTCTGTCCTTAGTGCTCTAACAGAATGAATATTGTTGTTCTCATGGAACTCTGTTTAAACTCACATCTGTCTGCATGCATTACAGTGTGAGATGTTGTTATCAGTCACAAGTTGTGTCTGTGATTTTGGTTCTATTGTCACTAATCAGTTCATGACTATTGTTACCAATCAGTTCATTGTTCAATAATCAGTTCATTGATATTAATCTGTTTATACTGTTCAATCATGAATCAGTTGCTTCATGCCCCCCCCCCCCTCCTCTTTTCAATATCTTCCCCGTTGAAGTTTTTTTCCGGGGCATTCATGCTTTGTCAGAACGCATAGTTGCACAACATGCGTCTTTGTAGGGCACACAATTACGCGATGCGTAGTTATGCACACGGGGAGCTGAGTGACAAGACGTTTTTTGGGCAAGCTTTCGTTCTTACTGTGTTCGAATGGACCCAGTGAGGCGAGGACCACATCCGCTTCGCCCTTAACCCACTAAGCGACAGCCTTAAAGGGCGAAGCCTATATGAAATAGAACGTTGGTTACGTACTGTAACCCCAGATTCTATGAATATAGGCGTAGCCCTTTAAGCGTCGGGCCTCACTGGCTCCTGAATAGCTGAAGAAAAGATTAAGCTATTTGGGAGCAGATTACCCGCTCTTAATGTAATTTATACGGATCGGGTGGGGCCCACACAGCAGGTGGGCGTGGACTAATTTTTTCAGTATGATGCTTGCGCATAACGGGATAAACCCACTAAGCGACAGCCTTAAAGGGCTACGCCTATATTCATAGAATCTGGGGTTACAGTACGTAACCAACGTTTTTCATATGTGTGTGTATTTATTATGTATGTGATTCTGTCTGGAACAAGTCCCTTTTGTAAATGAGTCCTCATGGCTCAATGAGACTAGCCAGTATAAATAAAGGTTGAATGAATATATTTTGCATCCCCACTAAACACCCCTAACATTGACCAATCTTCCTGATATGAAACATATTTAACACAATATGCTGTCTTTCTACAATGTTAAAGATGAACTCGGGACTGTTGCACGTTTTGTGGGTTTCTAGATGTTAACCTGAAGTCATACAGTATCATTCCATTCTACAAGGCGTGCTTTTTGTTTATTCTCAGTGATAAATTAGCCATGTCTGTGTTGTATCTTCCCTCACCTCATCTGTATGACAGGACAGAGATAGCAGAGAGCACACCAGGCCAACATAAATGTCTCGCAGCTGCCAGACCTTCACAGAGTTTAGATTTAAGAGTTAAAACAAGAGCTTATTAAACCCTAACACAGAACACATGGATTTAAACATTACATCAAGTGTGATTTATGTCTGCCGACACAAAGTAAGTTGTTCACCTTCTTGTGTTACGTGGAAAATAAATCGAGCATCTCAGAGATTTATCTTTGCATTTCTGATTTTTATGGCATTAAGGTTTTGATGTGGTTCAGCTGAAGTGGACGTGTTGTTTTTCCTCTGTCTTCTTCTGATTTGTTTTCGCCTCATTTTGAATCATCACCTGCGAAAGCAAAAGGCAATTAAAGCTGGCTGAATGTTTTAATGCAGACGAGCGTCACCTGACGCTGAACAAACAAAGAACACCTGGCTAGCAACAGCCATCACCATAGATGCATTTTTTTTTTTTTACTTTTCCATCAGCTCCAGTAAACAGCTGTTACAGACAGCAAATATATTAAGCCAAATAACTTGCATGTTTACATTAATTAAATTGTATATACCATTGAGAAGAGAAAGAAGACCAATATAGAAAAGTGCAGTTTTGATATTGTCAATGACATATGTCAGTATTTAGAAAATATGAGGTTGAATCATCAAGTTCCATATTTAAATTGTCATTTCAAAGTGAAATTTATACTTTTTGAACATTTTCATATAATCCTACCCATGCATGATGAGCTTTGTGGATCTTATCTATGTTCCATTACAGCAAGGGTGACAGGTGGCATTTAGACCAAACACCCCACATCCTCCCTTTAGCCAATATTCACCTGAGTTAATGTTAGACCACTTCGTGCACTCTGCTTGTGTTTTGTGGTTGCAGTGACAGCTGCCTCCCTTGAAAGTCCTGACGATATCTGATGGACTCAGGTGCTTGGACGCCAGATGAAGTCATCCAGCTATGCATGCCGTCTAATTGACAAGCAGATGCAATTCTCTGTGGGCTGTCAGCAATACATGCACACACACCTGATGTCTCCTGTTTTGGCCATTACCTCTGGCACGGCAAATGACAGACCCTGCCACATCTTAAAATTGTGTGAACACAGCTGCAACCTAATTTTTCAGTTCCCTGCCAGAACAGATCACATAATAAGTAACTGTTGCCATCTACTTTATTTTGGTAGCATTTTATATACCTGTCAGTCAAAAGCAGTTGGTCTTTATAAGGATAACACCTTATTTGAATAAAAAAAAAAGTCTGTTTTCTGTAAACTACATGCAAATGTGTCAATGATATTGTGAATACATTGAATCCTAGCGTTTCAGTGTAAGTGCATATGTGTGTGTTTGTGTGGGCAAAATTGTTTACATGGTAACAGTGTTGACTCTAAGGCCATATGCCCCGTTGATTCTGTTATTGAGATGTCAGTCTAATTTCCTGGCCATACGGACAGAGTGTGCAGAGCTTTGGAACCCGTGTGTGTGCGTACCGCAGGCTGCTTCCTGCGGTGCACTGGCAGACCGCATGTGTGGTGGGTATGGCAATCCAAATGTCTGCGGAGATCCCTCCTTCCTGCCCCCTGAGTTGGTGAACAGGTGGAGCGATGGCAGCCAGGCTAGAGGGTTGAGAGAGAGAGGAAGGGAAAGAGGGAAAGAGGTTGAAGAGGACCTCAAAGACAACAAAAGGAAAAAGAAAGCCTAAGCTGTATAATGAGTTAGAGACTTGACAGATGAGTTGCACAGGGCGTGCTCAAGAGAGTTTGGGAAAGGACACAGAAGTCAAATGGGGCTGTGAGATACGTTAAAACTGTAACAAGGTTACAGGCATATAGTCATTTAGTATTCCCCTGCATTTTTTTCTGAATTAATATGCAAATATTTTGTATGTTTTGTGCAAACAAAAATCTAATATATTCATTCAACTGAATTATTTAATATTCCTTTTGCATTACCTATTGAAAAACTTTCCATCTTAACCCTTTATAAACTATAACCCTATGTAACCCTTTATAAACTATAACCTTATGTAGCTGTAGGCCATGAAGAGTTCATAGCTGCGGAGAAGCTACAAAGGGCACCATTGAACTCCTAAAACTATGAAACTTCATTTTAAAAGCTGCACTCTTCTGACCTATGACCCGCGGGACCATGCTTGTCTATTAATCGTCAATTCTTGAAGCAGTTAGAAAAGTCTGATCCACTCTAAATGGAGACAGGACCAAGCTTTCATGGATCTTCGGCAGACAAAGGCAGCTTCTGATCCCACATCTCCCCACTACCACACCCCCCGTTGTGCTTTCTCCAAACCCCTTATCTGGTGGTCTCATTCAACGTCAATAGCATATTGAGGAGTTGCGCTTAACATTCAAAAGCTTTGCCGATCTTGTTAGTAAAGCGTGAAATAGCTCCGTCCCTTTCTCTCTGTGTGTCTCATTTCTTTCTTTACTCCTCTATTTGCTGGGGTTCTCAATGAGGGGGCATTCTACTCCCACACAATAGACTTCTTCAGCATTTCTTCTGTTATTGATCTGAATGGGTGAAAGGGGCTAAACTTTAGACATCTGGTTCTTTGATGGGGGCAGGGCAGTTGATACCATGGCAGTATGTGTTGTATGATGTGAAGTGGGTTTGGATGTGATGGGGGGTGTGTCACACTTTGTTTTCTTTTGCTTCTAAAAACCTGAAAGCTTTTGCATTAATTTAATTTAGTGAGCTGATACTTAAACTGGCCTTTTTGTTTGTTTTCATGTCTTTTTACACTCCTCATTGGAATGTTTTTTTTTTTTAATCTAAATTTACGTGTTAGTGTGCTGCTTATTCATTATTCAAATATACATACAGGTACTCTTTCATGTCTACTTGCAGCAGTCATTTTGAGACACGTTCATTCAGTGCTTTGACTACAAGATGACAGTTTTTAATAGTTTTTGACCCATAACTAACCTTTTACTTTTCTCTGCAGACTGTAGAGAGAAGAAGAGCCCTGCCATGCCCGGTTCGCCTGTGGATGCTAAGACTCATTCCAGATCAGCCCCCAGCAGCAGTGCCAGCTCCACTATGCCACCCCTGCCTTCTGTCAACCCCAGTGGCCCTCGACCAGCTTCATTTTCCACAACAGCATGTAAGACCAATTCCAAAGTCACTATACATTTGTCTGTTTACTTGTCCACCCTTCTAAACCCAAGTCTGCCTCAGTTTTTCTTTACAGCCTAAAACTGCAAGCCATTTGGAACTTGTCACTCGTTTTTACTCATTTGTTCACTGTGCTTAGTTGGGAGCTTAGTCAGAGTTTATTCTAAATTCAGCCCTGTTTATCTCACCTCCACTCCCCCAGTGTCCAATGGGAATCATCATTCCCCACCGACGCTGAATGCAGTGCCATCTCCACCACAGCGTTATAGCAACGGACCGTCCTCCTCCTCATCCTCCTCACTAGCTAATCAACAGCTTCCGGCCACCTGTGGGGCTCGCCAGCTGAGCAAGTTGAAACGTTTCCTGACCACGCTGCAGCAGTTTGGCAATGACATTTCTCCTGAGATTGGAGACAGCGTCAGAAGCCTAGTTCTGGCCCTTGTGGTAAATTCTTTGATGTCTAAGGAAGACAAGAAACCGCAGTAGTGTTTGTAGACATTTGTCTATTCTTTGCTTTCCTAACCTTCACTTTGCCTGTCTCCCAGAATTCAACAGTTACCATTGAGGAGTTTCACACACGTCTTCAGGAGGCCACCAACTTTCCCCTACGACCCTTTGTTATTCCTTTTCTCAAGGTAAATATGTCCTCCCTGTGGGATAGGCTCTGGCCTGGCAACCCTGAACAGAATTATGCATGTTACAGAAAATGGATGGTTAAATGGAGTGTTTGCAAAATGCAATGCAATCTTCAATCAACAGGCTTTTGTAGGGTTTTTGATAACTGAACATGTTTTTTTTTTACTAGTGGTTTAAAATATAAATCCAAATTTTCTCTTTCAACTTTCCTGGCAGAAGATGAGTGTGTGTTAAACAATCTTGTGAGGACCTTTGTACTGGGAGTTTGCAACAGTATACATTTTTGCAGCTCCCCTCAGTAAAGCAGCCCATAAATCTTCACTGAGTTGTACCTCTGTACTTTAAACACTCAAAATTTATTTTTCCACACTTACTTCTTACTTACCTTTGAGGCCCTTCATCTGTCTGTCTGAGGCTGAGACAAGAATCCTCTGTTTGCCATTTTTCCACTAACTTGTTACACCGTTTGCTTTCCCCAATCGTATACCAACTTTGTGAGAGACAGAAAGAGATGGGACAGATTGGATGAATTTTGCGAGGAAGTGGAAAAGCCAGAGATGGATAAGGAGGAGAGAAGGGAAAATGGGAACTCGGAAGTGTGAAACATTCCTATAAAGTGTTCCCTTCTTTTTTTATGGTCTCCAGTGTGCCATATGGAGCTGCTGTCCCTTTTTAAAAGAGCATTCAACTTCCAAGGCGCCGCCAATCTAGCATCCGCCCCACTGAACCCCAAAGAGACCTACACTCAACTGACACACAGCACATGTGTCTGCTAGCAGGGGCCCCACGGAAAGAGGAAAAAAAAGAACATGCAGAAGAGCATGGGAGATGGGAAATGTGGTGTTGTGGAAGAGGAAACCTCATAAGCAGAAGTTTATGCACATTTAAGGGGTAGTGCAAGAAATTTCATCAGCTTCAATAAACAGAACCGTAGCAGAAAAAACTGAAAATCTTTAAACAAAGGTTAAAAGTGCTCAATCATGAGATGAGGTCAGTCATAAAATGAGAAGGGTATGGTTATTTATTTGGTTGCTCACCAAGACGGAGCAGAGGGAGTGAGGAAGTGAAGTAATTGCAAACACACTGGAGTCTGTTCCTAATTAGGGAAATGCAGGGAACAAAAGCGAGATGGAAAGATTCAGCAGACAGACAGATAAATATGTACATATGTATATAAAAATGAAGGGGGGAGGGTGGAGATGGAGCTTGTACATCATTTGTTTTGAAATGTTTTGAAGCCTTGGTACCATCTTGCATACTTTTACTGTGACCAGCATATTGTTCTCTGCAGTTGTTTTGTGTGAAAGGCCTAGTAACCAACAACGGTGGCAGCTGTCCTATTTTCATTAGAAGTGGGAAAGCCACAGCCTCTATGGAGGCAGCCACAGAGCGACACCCAAACCCAAATCAAGCTCCCTGTTTAAAAATCATTTTTCGTCCTTACAACACAGATCTGCACTTAAGCCAGATTTATGGAAACCGCTTATGGTATATGAACCAATGTGGACTCTGTAGATAAACACACACAGATGTACAGTATGTACTTGTTTTACTTAGCTGCATTAAAACTTTACATCCATGCACATTCAGTTACTCCACACAGTTCTTTGACTCCTTCTGAAAAACATTGTGGAGATGTAAAAGATGATCGCAATTCTTCTCCCCTCTTTTCTGCCACTTCATCTACAATGTATTTGATTTTGACACGTTTGAATTGATGACTGGTTCATGTTATTCAATATACACATCTTTTTTTCTTGCGGCTGCTCCCTTCCTTACGCGTTGCCGCAGAAAGCTAACTTGCAAGAAATGCACACGATGTCTAACATTGGGAAATTAATGTTATACAGGTCTTGTTTAGCTTTAACTTTTGCACTTTCACAAAACACTTCAAGTTAGGACTGAGACACCTTCTGACCATCTAAATGTGATTTCTGAACGGACTACGGCGGCATGGGTGTTTAAAATCAACTCACCACTGTTGCTATTTTGAACTGCCAAGTTAGGTTGAAACTGAGTCTTAGCAGTCAATATATGGAAAGATAAGCCAGCTTTGTTGCTGAAGGATGTGATGTAGTGATGACATACAGTCTGGGTGACCACCCAACCGAGAGATTTGCAAGCATAAACAACAATAAACAGATTCATTACCAAGGAGCAGCTTTGCGTTTAGTTCAAAATGGTTAACCACAGAGGATTGCTAAACAGGTCATATGCTATGTTTTGATAATTGTCTGAAGGAGACGTTCATCGCACATTCAATGTCTAGTGAGTTGCATCATTGTAGCTACTGCTTCACACCTTTTGTGGTTCTGCAAAGCTTGCTTCATTTCTGAAATCTCACATCTATGCAGGATGTGGTGGCTCAGTAGTTTTGGAATGGTCAAAGAAGCTTAAAGACAGACTTTGTGGCCATTTTGTGGAACAATATTTTTGAACTTGTTGCATCATACTGGTAAATTAAGTTAAATTAACTCATTTTTACTAATGTTTTTTATTTTATTTTATTTGATCGATAGGCAAATCTTCCCCTGCTACAGAGGGAGTTACTCCACTGTGCACGGGCAGCCAAGCAGACCCCAGCTCAGTACCTGTCCCAGCATGAGCACCTCCTACTAAGCACCACTCTGACCTCTTCTCCAGACTCCTCTGAGCTCCTGATGGAACCTCCTGAGCCAGGCAACAAGAGACACAGCCCCAACAGGTTAGATACAGTAAATAATAGACTATGATTACTTGCTAGAATCATTCATAAATCTAGTCTTCAACTGAGATTTGATGTCTTTTGTTCAGAGTTAAAGAGAACGGTTTCCATGAACGCCCACCAGTAGCTTTGGAGCCTGCAGCAAAAAGGATTTGCACCATCAGCCCTGCTCCTCGACACAGTCCTGCCCACCCTGTGCCCCTCACTGCCCAGCTTCACCCTACCCCTCCACCCCTGCAACACTATGCTCTAGATGACATCGTAGCTCCACACATCTTGCACCGAGAGCACAGCCAACGTGTGCTGGAGATCCGTGAGCTCAAGGACAAGCCCAGGCTGCCTGGTAGGGGATGAATGTCGTCTTTGCATCGTTGGTAAAAAGATAAATGTTGTACTTTTACAGAAAGATATTTTAAGACAGTACTTTCTACCAGGCTACAGGTTATGACAATTACTGACATCTAGTGGTCAAGTGGAAAATAACAACAACCTCAAACACTACCATTAAACCACTGTATGCCATTAAACAGCTGCCAGACCTTGTTGCAGATTTTATTTATCTGTATTGGCATATCTATTTCAGCTTCTCTTTTCTTTTAGTTTGCATCCTTTTTGGTGCATTTAATCTTGTCATGTCATAATGCTCATTTGAAGCATGTATGGCTATCAAAAGGCTTCTACACCTTAGAAACAATTCCCACATATCAGCAACAAGTGACTGCTGATATTTCTAAGCAATTAATTAAGCAACCTTAAAGTCATGGAAAATATGCAGACCGGGCAACACGGCTGTGGAGTATTCCTTTTTCTTTTCATCACATTTTGTTATATAAACACTAAATGGACATATAAATGTACCTTATTTAGAATCAACTTCAGATTTAATAATAATAATTACTAAAAAACATAATAACCAATTGGATAAAGTGCTAAAATGTTTTTGTTCAACAAACATTGTCGGCATCTTTTTATAACTTGTGTAAGTACCGGTACTAAAAACGGTTCCTTCACAGTAGCACAAATTTAAGTAGAAAAAGGTGCTCCTTAGAAATTACCACATAAAAAGATACACACATGCACACAGTGGTCTGTACACAACAATGGGTGGTCTGTGTGTTTGTGTGCCCTGGTTCATTATATCTCTGGAGACCAGATATGCACATAAACAGAGCCATACTGTCCAGGCAGAGAGTTGGTTCTACTCTGGTGTATATCTGCCCTTCATTTGGGGATTGTCAACACTCAGTGGAAACAGCAGTAGCTCACACGTGCACACACACACACCAGTGCCTTGCATGCATAGACACATACACACCTTGCTGTGTTCGGGGTAGAGGTGCTGTTTTTATGAGGCCTTCGTCTGTCTGACGGCTTCCCACCCGCCTGACGCCACTTAACTTGCAAGCACACACACACACACACACAAGCACATCAGTCCACACACTCGTAGCTTTGAACTGATGAACACTTATGACAACCAGAAGTAGGGAAGATGTTGGAGAAAGCAACCGTGTGTGTAGATGTGCGATAATGACTCTTCTCCTTGGCCGTTTCTTACCAAGATCGAAAAAATCGTGGCTTCCATCTTAGCGCAGTGTGTAGGTGTGTGTGTGCTGACGCAGATTCTGTTTGGGAACATGGTATCAAGATGTTTCTAAGCTTCTGCATGAGTACTTCCCAGTATGTGCAAACTATTATTTCACTTCAGTGGATAATTAGATATTGCTTAAGTCCTGCAGTGATTGGAATCAGACAGTTGTGCGCACGTGTGTTTGTGTGTGTGTGTTTCAGTGATCCACGATGAGTGTCAGGCCGGCTGGTTGTGTTTAGAAGTGGAGCCACTCCACTCAGCCTGAGTGTCTCCCTACTGGAATGCTGTGAGCTCCAGGAGGGGAGGTGCTCTGGGAAAAGTGTGTGTCTGTTTGTGTGTGCGGTTGACAGCTGACTTCCAGATGTGTGCAGGGAGTCTGTTTTGCATCACAGGCTTCCCCTTTTCCCTTTCACTTCACTTTTGTTGCCTACTGTCCCAGGCAACTTTAGCGTCTTATTTTCCTCTGCAGTAACCTCACATCATTCCTGTCAGACTTAATATTTTTGAAGAAAGCAGTTGCCTTTTCAGATTTTTAGGTTCTGGTTCTGCATGAATAAAATTTATACAGGGTTGATTTGATGCTCTGATATTTGTTAGATTAGATTATTCATACAGAAACCTGGTCTTTCACACGCTCACTGTCACTGGTGGCTTTCCCTTCAGCTGAAGGAACGTTCATCACGTTGGTCAGCTGTCTGTCATGTGTGTGTTTTAATCAGGCACCAATGGGGGCTACCGAGAAGAGCCGGTGGACCACAGACTGACTGACAGAGAGTGGGCTGATGAATGGAGGCATCTGGATCATGTAAGTCCACAGACAGGCACCGCTGCTGCTAATGGTTTGTGATAAAGGAGGAATGTAATTTGTTTTACTACTGGGGTCTTTAGCAGGAAGGTTTCAGCTTTTCACAACTAGAAGGCGGTAATGAAATGGCATCTCTTCCTGATAAGGCATCAAAGGCGTATGACTTGTAAATGTATTTTTATAAATGGTTAGGCCTGTCGCAATAAACAATAAATCAATTAATCGCATGATGAATGAAAATTATCGACCTCATTTTCATTTACCAGCTTTAAAGTTTCTTTGTGTCTCTCTCTTTCTACCGAAGACACGGCTCCACTCCGGTGCTCTTCCCTGACCCCTCTCTTTCGCTTTTCTCTTTAAAATCTGTTTCCACAATCGCATTTTTGGATTGTTAAAAGCAGCTAAGTTGAGAAGCTAAGCTACGAGCTAAGCTAACAGGCCGACCTCGGGAATAAACCTCCGTCTTATCGAGCCCCAAATTTCACGGTTGAAACCCGTGCCTTCGTGTAAAAAGCAGTTTTTCTCTGCAAAAAGAAGCTGAGAACTTTACTGATTTTTTTATTAAAATCTTTGTGTGAAAAATTCTACGCTAAAGAGCTCAAACCACTGAGCATCCGCCATGTCACCATGTCAACCCATGTCACGTCAAGGGCCTTCCCTCCCATTTTTCTTAAAAGAGACACGCTGCGCAGCTATCCATCCTTTGGTTCAAACAGTCTTATACTGCCATCAGGTAGTCAAAAAACATATTACACTCCAAACAAATCAACATTTCTTCTAAAATTTAAATTTCAAACAATATTATCGTTTATCACAATAATTTCTGAGACAATTAAATCGCCCAGCAAAATTAGTTATCATGACAGGCCTATAAATGGTGACATGAAACGAGTGGCACAAAGCCTTTTTTTATCAGTCGGTAAAGGTTTATCTTCGTCTTGTAGGTGTTGAACTGTATTGTGGACATGGTGGAAAAAACCCGGAGGTCAGTGAGTGTGCTCAGAAGATGCCAGGAAGCAGATCGGGAGGAACTGAACTACTGGAGACGCCGTTCAAGCGAGCAGGAAGAGTCGCGCAAAGGAAGCTCCGGCTCGGCTCCGTTTTCCAAGACACACAGCCCCCACACAGCAGAGTCGGGTCAGTACCCTTTACATTTAATACATTTGTGTGTCATATGAAGATGGAAAACATTGTTTTTATATTTCCATATTTGTTTTTAGTAGACCAAATGTTTACTGTGCAGTGATTTTAGCATAAATTTAGAAAATAAACTCGAATCAGGACAGAGGTGTTTCTTTATCATACTCATCACACCATCTAGTGGCTGGGAGTAGAATTGCACGTGCAAAGTGTCGGTGTGTTATAGTCCTTCCACAGTTAGTCCCCCAGTCTGCCATGTACTGGCACTGTTCTCTCTGTGTGCCAGCCTTGCCGTCCCCCTGCTGCTCCATAGTCACAACAGGTGCCAGGATTGGCCTCCGCCATATCGGCCACAGAAGGGCCGTCCTGCCGGCTCAGAGACCCAGAGCTGGTTGACTCGCCAGAGGACCATCTGGGCCCACAGCCGGAAAGCCTGACTGCCTGGGCTCAGGCCACAGAAGTGGGGGTGTATATGAAGGCTTTTTGGATGAGAAGAGATTTAAATGAAGGGAAAGAAGGACTGAAATGAGGAGACCTGACATGAGAAATGGGCGAGAAGAAAATGAGCCAGTCAGCAGCGCTGTAAAGACAGCAACACAGAAGTGAACGGAGAGTCAGGCAAAGAAATCTGACAGAACAGTCAGTATATTGACACATCTTGTTGGTATGCTGTTTTCTCTGTGCCAAACACATTCCTGTCTGAAGCTGTCAGATCTCAGATCAGTCCAAGAATCTGACAACCAGCAATTATGTTGGTTACGTGCCCAAAAGTGCAAACGTGTTTGCATCTGTTACAAAATTACCAACTTGATTAAAAAAAAAAAAAGTTCATACATATATATGAGGCTTTTATATCTTGACTGAGCTGCCAATCTGAAAGACAGCCAATAATAATATAAAAACGACAACATCTCTTTCTTTGTAAGTTCTGGCTGGTGTTTATATCCTCTTTGTGTCTTTCCCTCAGACTCTCAGCGTGAATTTGCACCACGGCCAGGCTCAGCATACGTTACAGACGAGATCTGGAGGAAAGCTGGTAAAAAGAAAACTGCCATTAATGTTAATTATTGTCAAAACCTAGTTATTTTAAACACAAAAACAACCGGATTTATCAAACCGCTCTATACTAGACACATACTGAAATCTTCAAATACTTGTTTGTCCTCGTTTGCAGAAGAGGCAGTGAATGAAGTAAAGCGTCAGGCCATGGATGAAGTTCAGAAAGCAGTGGCAGAAGCTGAGCAGAAGGCTTTTGAGATGATTGCAGCTGAGCGTGCAAAGATGGAAAAGACTCTGGCTGAGGCAAAGCGGAAGGCTCAAGAAGATGCCATCCTGGTCATCAATGAACAAGAGGATTCTAGTGAGGTGAGCAGCAGAGAGTAAACTTCCTGAATACATTAAAATGTTCAGGTAGTTCTGCTTGAATGAATGCTGAAGTCCTGATGTGTTTACTAAATGTATACATAGGCAAGTGTTTGTTCATAAAGTCACCATAACCAGATGATTGGCTCAGATCTTCTGTTCCAGAACAAGTGTTTATAGAGTTAGTATGAACAATTACTGTATGTATTCACTCTGTTCAGGAGGTGAAGAGCAAAGGTGATTATCTGTCATTCTAATACTATGATTTAACATAAGTGTGAGTGTGTGCAGTTCTCCCCTGAATTCACTCTCTGTGTGTTTTAATCACTTGATTTAATCGTGTCCATCTGTTTATGTGGGAACAACCAAAAGCTGATATTTCCCTTAGCGGCGACTGTTGGGAGACTTCTTGGTGGAACAAAAGCCAAAGTTAAAAGACGATTGAAATCAAACAACTACTGAGCCTAGAACTGGACGATAGGGCCAAAACTTTTATCACAATATATTTCTTAATTTTGGTCGATAACGATGTAATTCCGATATCGATATAATATATCGCCTCAGAAAACCAATACAAACTGTACAAATAAATTAATGTTCACCTTTTATTTGTATTTAACTTAAAAAAAAAATTTGAAATCACTGTCAAATAAACATAAAACTCTCAACTTTGTCAATATTAACAGTTTTAACTTTAAACAACAACATTACCCACACGGGAAACGTCTGCGTTTGATACAGCAGGGGGTGTTGTTTCAGGGACACGTTGGCTCAAGCTTTTATTGTGCTTCATCTTCTGACTCTCAGCATATTCTGTCAAATGGAACAAGTTAGATGTGCTCCCACCGCTAGTTGGAACGACTCTCCGTCACATGTTGCAGCACACCGAAACCTGCAGTTTATCCGATCTTAGATAGCCGAACCCCTTCCACACCGCCGAATTAGTCTTTCCTCTTTTACCAATGATGTCATCTGCTTTCTCTTCGTTTGTGAAAGCTTGTTCAGTCACATTCTGACAGTCATGGGCACTCGTTTTGAAACAAAAACTTACCGCATGTTGTAGATTAGCCTAGCCTGCTACCGCTGACTCCTACTGGACTTGAGCTCTGTGTGTGGTGCACGTCACCGCGCACTTACGTACTTTATAGTTGTGTTGCGGCTTTTTCTGTTCAGAGTGAACAGAAATGCTAACCGCTGCCGCTGTCGGTCATTTCAACCCCAACAGAAAAAGAAATGTCAGTGAAACGCTGTAATCATAGTGTGATGTATATTGAAATATTGAAAAACTCATACTTTTATTCAATAATGGTGATATATCGTGATATATATCGATTTTGAATTATTGTCCAGCCCTAACTGAGCCACATGGCCATTTTCTGATAGCCATGGTCTATTTTTGTGTGCACGGCTTGTAAACCCATTTTGTTCTCAGTGCACTTTATTTTGCTGTCCACTTCCTCCCACATCGTTCTGCTTTATTACTACTTTGGCAGCCGCCCCTTTGATTTAATGATTTATTTAGCTGAAGAACTCTTTTAAAGAGAAGATTTGAACCAGATTTTCACAAAGTGATTATTTATCAGCATGTTTTTTTAGACTTAGACAATTGTCTTAAGATGTTTTCTGTCAGAGTGCACGTGTTAAATATACAGTACAACTCTAGCACTTTTGAGATAGGGTGTGCATCTGTGGTTCACACAAGGAAGCTGAGAACTCCCACGATGTTTGGGAGATATTTAGGAGACTCCTTCATTGGCTCCCTGGCAAATCCAGGATTGAATTCAAAATCTTACTTCGAACCTACAAAGCTCTCAACAACCTAACTCCATATTATATTCAAGATCCTGTTTCATATTTTCCTAACAGCGCACTACGCTCTCAAACTGCAGGCTCACTCGTGGTTCTTAGAGTTTCCAAAAGCAGAATGGGAGGAAGATCTTTCAGTTATCAGGCTCCTCTCTTGTGGAACGAACTTCCAGATACTGTCCATGAGGCTGACACATTGTCCAGTTTTAAGACTGGGCTTAAGACTTTCCTTTTTGATAAATCCTATAGTTAGGTTGGTTTGTTATGCTGCTATAAGCTTAGACTACTGGAGGACAAATTGACCTAATTTCCTTAAATGATTTGCTAAAATTGAATAGTTTTCATTTGATACTAGTTCTATCTTAACATGTGATTCTTGACCTGCCATTGTGTATCTGTTCCTTCTAAACCCAGCTGGTTGAAGCAGATGGCCACTTGTCCTGAGTCTGGTTCTGCTGAAGGTTTCTTTCTCACGAGGGAGTTTTTCCTTTCCACTGTCTCCTTCATGCTTGCTCAAGATGAGAGTTCTGCGATGGAGTTAAATTCAAAGCAGTCTGCTCCTCAGATAAATAATGTTAAATTATTATTTTTAAATGTGAATGTTTCTGTTCAGTGCCCTGAGATGACTTCTGTTGTGACTTGGTGCTTTATAAATAAAATGAATTGAACTGATCAAGTTCATTAATATCATTCACCAATGACTCGGTAGTGAGATACCACCTAAACGCGACTTAAAGAACACCTTATCTTTGCAGCCATATCGCAGAATGAGTATTTCGCAAACACATGGTAGAAGCAAGCTCATAAACCTTTGATTAGACTCGGTATTAAGTTTCATGACGTGCAATTTAAAAGGGTTTTTTAGCTCAAACTGATATCTTGTTTACGTGGCTCCTTTTCATCCTGTTTTAGAGCCTCGGCATCAGTCACCCTCATAAAACGTGTTCCTTCAGAGTGAAAGATCACACGCTGGATTTATGAAGCTGTCACTCTTTTTTTGAAAACTAAAATCTTAAAGTTTCCTTCATAGCGCTGAGAAAACTTCCACCAAACCCACTTTTTTTTTTGGAACAGACCTCGGAATATCTGAGTTCCCGTCTTGTGTTTACTTTAGTTTGACAGATAGGAAAACAAAATCATTTATGTGGTTTAAATGTGCACTTTTTCTCATGATTGTGACGAAAGAAGCGAATACACATTAGTTTGTGGGAAAGAAAGAAACATGATTTCTTTTTTCTTCTTCTTCTTCTTAGTGTTGCTGGAACTGTGGCCGTAAAGCTAGCGAGACGTGCAGCGGCTGCAACGCGGCTCGCTACTGCGGCTCCTTCTGCCAGCACAAAGACTGGGAAAGACATCACCTGATCTGCAGCCCTGGACTTCAGGCTCAGCCCAAACCGGTCTCCGCCATCACTGCGAGCAGAGTAGCTGCTGTCACTGCAGCGGCAGCTGGAATGTCTCCCGTCGGTCTAGCTGGAGTCAAAGCTCCTGACAGCGTGCCGTCAGTCTCCAGTCCAAATGGAGAGAAGGCGTCGGTCGCTTCTCGCTCCTCCACTCCATCCACCCCTGCCTCAGCTTCTGAGACCAACGGACATTAGCACGAGAGGGATTTCAGTGGTTAGCACATCATCGATCCTCTTCCCTAACTGGGGGAGAGTTGAATCAGCGGCATGAGGAAACTATTTGTGGGTGAAGTTAGGATAGCAGATTTTTTCATCGTACTCTGGCAGATAAAAAAAGACAGACTATGGAAGACTGTTTTGAGTGATACATCAACTGGGACTTTGGTTTTGGCAGAGAACAAAGGGACTGGTTCTGTAAGCATCCATTGGATGAACAGATCTCCATAACAGATGGAAACGTGTTTCTTGTCGTCCAAAAAGCCCAAATCCTGGATCTGTGAAGGCTGGAAAGAAACTCATGATTGATCTCGGTTTATCTGTGTCTGCAGAAAGAAAGTTCTGAAAGTAAGGCGAATAACTCCCGCGCCCACAAACCAGTGTCCCTCCCTCTGTTGTGTGTAACTTTAGGACGTGGAGGTTAGCGTTGTAAACAGTGTAACGTTACCAGCCCTGAAGCATCTGTCTGTGTTGTGTAGGAAAACTCTGACGGTACCTGGGACCGATCCTCTGTGTACAGAAATATGTGCTCACCAACATGTCTGATTTTCATGTGCGTGAATGAGTCGAACGTTGTGCTGTCGGTGATTATTGTAAAGCATACGATTATTTTTGTTAAAGCAATATTAAAATGAACTGTTCAGGTCTTTCGAGCTGTTTCTGCGTCACCAAAGTTTTCTCTTGCTGTCGTTTCCTGTTTGTGTCTTTGTGAACGAGAGATTTTAACGTCATAAACTGTTTTTAATACGTTTTAACTGGGAATTTTGCTCGTTATTTCTGATCTTCAGCCATGTTCAAACGACAGAATTGTTGGTTTGCTCGAGTATAAGCACAGAAGCATTCGGTTATGACTTTCGTTCTGGGGAACGTTTCATTCTGGCCTTGCTCGCACCATCAGCTGTGTATGACAGGGTTGCGCCAAATCTTTCACTGCAGTTTGTTCGTGAGCTTTTTCATTTGTCAAAATTAGGCCTGTCACGATAACAAATTTTGCTGGGCGATTAATTGCCTCAGAAATTGTTGCGATAAACGATAATATTGTTTGAAATTTGCCCGTAATTAGTAATTATTGTCAAATTTAAGAAGAAATATTGGTTCATTTGTTTTGAGTGTAGTACTTTTTTCGACCACCGGATGGCAGTATAAGACAAAACTGAAGGATGGATAGTGAGGGAGCGAGCCTCGTGTCTCTTTAAGAAAAATGGGAGGGAGGCCTCTTGACGTGACATGGGCTGTCTCCTTCATTTTTTCGGTTCTCAAAATGGCGGACGCTCTGTGTGGTTTGAGCTCTTTAATTAGCATAGCATTTTTCACACAAAGCTTTTAATAAAAAAAAATCAGTAAACAAGTTCTCAACTTCTTTTTGTTTATTCCCTGAGGTCGGCCTGTTCGCTTAGCTTGTAGCTTAGCTTCTCCTGCTTTTAACGATCCAAAAATGCAATTTTGGATTGTTAAAATAGATTTTAAAGAGAAAGGGAGGGGTCAGTGAAGAGCAACGGAGTTGAGCTTTTTGTCATCCAGTGTCTTCAGTAGAAAGAGAGAGACACGAAGAAATGATAAAGCTGATAAATGAAAATGAGGTTGATAATTTTCATTTATCATGCGATTAATTGATTTATTGTTTATCGCGACAGGCCTAATCAACATATGTTTCAAAACTTAGTAAACTGTTCCCAGCCAGAAACGTCTCATTGACGCCTGTACCGTGGTGGTGCAGGTTCAGAGCAGCCACTCTTTCCTACAGATCTCAGGAGCTAAATTTTACTTTTATGTACAGATCTTTCTTGCTCTTTTGTCCCAGTTAGGTTCAGTTTTAGTGAGTGAACTTTGATTTAGCATACTCTGCTGGTGCAACTGAGATATTCTTGTTTTTGCTCGTTGTAAGAAGACTTTGTACAAAAGATTATGAGAATGCCTTTATTTTGAGCCACGCCCACCTTCATTCTTTGAAAATGCTTCTTCGTTTTGAGGCATACCTTCGTATGAAAAGCTTATCTTGACATGAAATATGGATTAAAGAAGTTGGGTTACTTCAAACACGTTTTCTCGTTTGTATTTGTCTTTCTTTTAAAGAATAATCGATTCAATACTTTATTCTTAACACTGCGAGAACGAAGAGTGAAGCATAAGTCCAGCCAGAAATACAATTTATATGAAAATCTCAAGAATTACATATAAAAATAATCCATTTTAAACCCAAAACAAGCAGAAAGATGCTCAGTTGAATCATCAGATGGAGCGATTTTCAAAGTTGGGGTCAGGAGGACCCCATAGTGGGTTGTGAAACCCCAAGTGTTAATCCTCAAATTAGATAAATGCTCTGTCGCCTCACTTCAAGAAGGTCACAGGTTCTCCCCTCGGTCTTTCTATGTGGATTTTACATGTGCATTCATGGTTTTCTCCTGATACTTTGGTTTCTTCCTGCAGATCATAAACATGCATATTAGGATCATTGATAACTAAATAGTCCCTTGGTGTGAGTGAAAACATGAGATGTGTGTCTATGGGACCCTGGGATAGATTTGTGAACTGTTCAGGGCGTCCTCCATGGCTTCACTGCTGGAGTGAGGCACCAGTTCCTCCGAGGCCCTGCATTGAAAAACAGGTAAAACGTTAAAATAAAACTAGGTGGATGGATGGATAAATAAAAAGTTTAGCATGAGTGATATTACATTTTTTTCAATAATTTGTAAAAAACAAAAAAAAAAAACATGAAAAGCAGTAGTAATGAATAGTTACATTAACAGTTGTAGAGGCTGTTTGTGCTGCCATTGTATTCTTGATAAAGTGATTTATTAGCGATACATGTACAAAGTACATTTCATTGAGTGATAGTTTGGTTCACAAATCTCTGCTGCTGTTAGTTTGTGGATCAGAAGCTGGAAATGTTGGGAATAATTGTTCTAATATGTCAGTTTTGTAGCACTTTGTTAATCACATTTGGTTGAGCTAAAATACAGTT
This sequence comes from Nematolebias whitei, assembly GCF_014905685.2. NCBI lineage: Eukaryota > Metazoa > Chordata > Actinopteri > Cyprinodontiformes > Rivulidae > Nematolebias > Nematolebias whitei. The sequence goes on from NC_056504.1 coordinate 35,581,685, forward strand.
TTATTTTTATTAGTCGAGGCATTATTTTTTTTTAGCAGCTTTCAAAGAATGAACAGAATTGAGAACAAACTGTCTTTGTGACAAGCGGAAAACAAAATGCTTAAAGAGCCCGATAAAAACAGATGTTTTGTTATGTGTAGACACAACAGACTTTTTTAATGCCTGAATGATTCACAGGTCATACATAAGGGTCTAAATAAACAAGAACATCAGAAACCCTCTGAAAATGCTCAGGTGTTAGAACAAAAAGCAGCCAAAATATCAATGCATGTGAGAAATACTCAAAACTTTTGAACAGTGCAAATACTGCAATTAAATATAAAAATAAATGCTTTTGCATTTTATTTTACACAACGTTTCGATTAAAAAAAAAAAAAATTACGTTGACGACTAAATGCATTTGTGTCTATTTTAAAAGAACTCCAACAAAATTGCTAAGAAACAAAAAGCCAGAGAACTTAAAAGGCTGCAATATGAGGCTGGTTCCATCAATAATAATAACCCACATCAGTCGCTAAATTTGGCATCCACATTGTTCCTCTAATGGTATAAATCATTCAGCTGCTCCTTATTAAATATTCAAGAGACACCTCGGATTTTCTCTATGAAGAAATCCAAAAGCTTTTTGTGATTGCATTATCTTTAACAGACTTTGAAATCACATCCCAATGAAAAGGTTCAGGTTCTTATGTCTAAATAACAGTTTGAATAATCTAAATACTTTTATTTTAAAAACGTATATATTTTTTGGTTGGTGCTGATTTACTTTAACAGGTATTTTACTCATTTTCACGATTTTTTTGCATCAAGAAACAAAATGTCAGTCAAAGAACTGCAGCTCTGTGTAATATCATGTGTTACCACAAGGGGGCAGTAAAAGCTAAATGTTGATAGGTGAAGTACTTCTGGAAGGAAAGAAAAATGTGATGAATTCAAGAAGCATGAAACAAGTGAACAGTGCAGAAATCGAAAAAAAAAATGAAATATGCTTCCCACACTAGGAGAAAAAAATAATTTGAGATTAGTAAAACAAATATATCTGTCACTCATCCATTTGAATTAAACAATGCAAACCATTGATTATTTTTCAAGTTCATCATGGCATGTTTGACATGTTTTGCATTAAAATATTGCTTTGCAATAAATTCAACTAAAACCAGAACTCTAAATCTAGATTAAAAAAATTCAAAACAAAAAAGATGCTGGTAGATTAGACTATATGAAACGCCCTAATAGAGAAACAACAACAACAACAAAAGGACAATAATTCATTACTTGATAAATCTTTGTATGAACGGTGATAAAGAAGATAGCATATGAGTAACATCAGCAAGTGTTTCTGTGGGGTCCAGTGGACCCAAACATGCCAGAAATATGAACTGGATCTGTGAAGGAAAACTAAATCTGGATAATACAAAGTAGTTCATGATGATATGATGGATTGAAATTGCTGTTTAAATAGCAAAAACAGTGAATTATCTAGTTCACAACCATAAAGTTCCCCTCTCTGACCTTCAATCATTAAAAAAATATTTTAAAAAATCTCTGTCAGTGTCTAACTCAGTCACGTTTCTGGCAAACAAAATGCTAAAACATGGTAATGCTGATCATGAGCTGGTGCGGAAAGGAAACATGACTCATCTGTTTTCTAGATGAAATTGTGCAAAAAATATGTGTAAAACAGGACTGAAGCTTTTGTTTTTCCCTAGAGATGATGAATGGACTCAAGTAGGACACAAACAGTTTAAAATCCAATCTATTTTTTTTTTCCTGTGTTAATGTTCATTTATACCCAAAATGCTGTTGCGTCTCCTGCTTTCATCTGACACTGGTGAAACTTTTCTGTGCTCTCTTGTTTTGTTCAGTTCTGTGTTGCCAGTAGAACATTTTAGTTGATCATGGTTGAGCCAACGAGCAGAAGTGGAGTCAGACAGTGACAGTTGTGTTTATGTTCATGTTCCACTTTGTGTTTCATGGTGATTAGCAGTTTGTCTCACTGGGCAGTACACTACTGCTTGATATTTACAGGCAAAAGTTGATCATAATATCTGTAAAATATTTGTCTGATTGTGTTGAGTGTCTGGTATAATTCTGGCTTTTATTAGAGCTTTTACTTAATGAAGACTAAATAGTCTTATTAGTTTGCCCTTGCTTTTAAGGTTTCTATAAACTGAAGCAAAAAATACGCAAAACAGCAAAGACAAAATTATTCCTCTCATTCTTCCTTCACTTATTGCTTTTATGTAATCTATTACCGCACAGTGTCTGTAGATTATCCAAGTTCTTACTTCACAACAACTCAGTCATTTCAGTGACAAACTGTGGAAATGGTTTGTTAACTGCTGCTCTGAAAGTTTTTTTTTCTCAATGTATTTGTGATATTTACGTTTTCTCCATGTGGTTTGTTATCCTGTAATTTGTTCATATTCTGAGTCATCGGTTTTTCATGTAACGGTGGAAGATTGATCTAATAACAAAACAATTAACAACAAAATCAAATAATGAGAAACTTTTAATATTGGGGCCTTGTGCGATGAACAGGATAAGGAAATGACTCGGATGCAAAAATAAGGACTGAAAAATGAGTTAAGAACAGAAAAAGTCCAATTGAAAGGATTATGTAATCTGCAAAGAGCTGAAGCGTAAATTGTTTTTTCTTTTTTCTAAGAATGAGATAAGTTTGAGTCTGATTCACAGCAACTTATCAAAGAGCTCCTGTTTTAACAAAGCCGTGACCTCTCATTTGGAACTATAATTGTTCATCTGTTGTAAAGTTTAACAACTCTTGAGGTCGCATAAATAGCCACTTAACTAACATTGATTCACACCCAAATTTCACAAACTGGCTCAGCTGTTGACAATCATAGTAACAGTATAAAAAGTTAATTAAAAAAAAACTATGGATTGTTAATTATTTTGTATTTGCTTTAAAGAAAAGTACACTTTGAAAATTGCCGAGGCAGCACTGGGTCTGATATAGACAGAGCCAGCACAGAGTAACTGTAACTCAGCAAGGTTGGATTATTAGTTTAACCTAGCGTACTGAATTAAGATAGCCTGATGCACGGTCGATAATCCAGGTAGATAAATCTAACAAGGTTACAGGACCTGACTTAAGCTTGTTAAATACTGAATTAAGCTTTCAACTCCAAAATTAGTTTAAACATATTAAGTTGTTGAACCAGACAAATTAATAAGTTGCATTAAATAAAGCAGTTCAAAGTCTGAGTAGTTAGATAATTTCAACTTGGGTTGGTGCAAGCTGGCTGGAGTTAACCAGTATCAGCAAGCATGCTTTTCCAACCCAAACTCACTGCTTAACTAAACTAAATTTATTATTAAAGCCAACCAGGTTAAGCATTTTCTTACAATATGTTTTTAAAGTGGGTGGAGGGTTTCCGGTTCGGTGGCCTCAGGATTCCATCTCTGCTCTTTGCAGATGATGTGGTCCTGTTGGCGTCATCGTGTCGTGATCTCCAGCTCTCACTGGAGCGGTTCGCAGCCGAGTGTGAAGCGGCTGGGATGAGCACCTCCAAATCTGAGGCCATGGTCCTCAACCGGAAAAGCGTAGATTGCTCTCTCCAGATCGAGGGTGAGGTTCTGCCTCAAGTGGAGGAGTTCAAGTATCTCGGGGCTTTGTTCATGAGTGAGGGAAGAATGGAGCGTGAGATTGACAGACGGATTGGTGCAGCGACTGCAGTATTACGGACTCTGTACTGGTCTGTTGTGGTGAAGAGAGAACTGAGCTGTAAGGAAAAGCTCTCTGTTTACCGGTATGTCTGTGTTCCTACCCTCCTCTATGGTCATGAGCTCTGGGTAGTGACCGAAATAATGGAATTGTGGATACAGGCGGTTGAAATGAGTTTTCTCCTCAGGGTAGCTGGACTCTCCATTGTCCTCTCATCCAGCCGGTCAAAGCAGATGGCCGCTTGTCCTGAGCCTGGTTCTGCTGGAGGGTTCTTCCTTTTAAAAGGGAGTTTTTCCTTTCCACTGTTGCCACTGTGCTTGCTCAGGATGGGAGACTGCAACAAAGCCAAGATTCAACTTGTCTGCTGATTCCTTAGATAGAGAACTTTACTAATTGGCTTTTATGTATGTGAATGTTCCTATAAAGTGCCCTGAGACAACTTTGTTGTGACTTGGCGCTGTATACAGTAAATAAACTGAATTGAATTGAATAGATAAGGTGAGAAGTTCGGCTATCTGGTAAGACTCGGAGTAGAACCGCTGCTCCTCCACATCGAGTGGAGCCAGTTGAGGTGGTTCGGGCATCTGGTAAGGATGCTTCCTGGACGCCTCCTTAGGGAGGTGCTTCGGGGATGTCCGACTGGGAGGAGACCCCGGGGAAGACCCAGGATACGATGGAGAGACAATGTTTCTCGGTTGACCTGGGATCACCTTGGAATCCTCTCAGAAGAGTTGGAAGAGGTGTCTGTAGAAAGAGATGTCTGGGCCTCCCGCTCAAGGTGCTGCCCCTGCGACCCGACTTCAGAACAAACTGAAGATAGTGGATGGATGGATGGATGAAGCCAACCAGGTTAAGCATTTTCTCACAATATGTTTTTAAAGTCTTATGTTATCCTTAAAGCAAACATTTAGTTTGGTTTGATTTAATTTTTCAGTCAATTAAGTTCTTTATCTATAGCCCCTTTCATACAAGTCAAATACAATTCAAGGCACTTGAAAGACAAAGAAAGACAAAAAAACAAAATAAAGAAAAGAAAAGGTATTCTATGGAACAGAAGTGTTATTATTTTATATTTTAAAGCGTCCAGATATGAACTCCTGTCGGATGCTCCATCAGACTCTTCCACTCTCTCTGTGAGTTGCTACTACAAGCAGAATCTCCATACGTTCATGTTCTGTCTTGTGGAACAGCTAAAAGAGATGAGGCAGATATATATACACATACCAGTACATATCCTTTGACCAGAGGGATGGCTTAACACATTTTTTTTATTTTTTCATTATACCAACCAAACTTATGATCTAAGAGCTTTAACTCAGCATTTGAAGAAACAAATAAACCCCATCAATTTTCCACATGTATCCTTTTTTCTGACTTGCTCTCGACAAAGACGGACACTTTCTGTTAGGATTTGTGGTCGGAGCGAACCCAGAGTGCAGAACAGGGACTCAACTCGGCAGTATATACAAAAATAAGTTTTTAATGATGAATGAAAAGTACAAAATAAATATGCTGACGGGGCAGCAAAACTTACATAAACAAGGAGGGAGGCACGGGGAACTCAGGAGACACGAGGAACTCGAGGAACCAGGAAGAAAAGGAAAGACTCAGGAGACTCAAGGAAGCACACCCAACGAAGACGACCCGACAAAGGACAAGACAGAATAGGGTGACTTAAATACAAGGAGAAGACGAGACATGATAACAAACAGCTGGGACGAGACACAGGTGGCAACAATGGAACTAATGAGGAGCACGAGGGAAACAGACACACCGGGCCACAGAAAACTAACATCCTTACACTTTCTTTTCCATATCCTGCCTCCCTCCTGCTTTTGTTCTTGTCCTGTGAATATTTCTCAGAGCTTCTCTTTACAGATCTTCCAAATCGTAAATTATGGATCTGGTCAGCTGGTCTTTCAACATAACTGATAACATTTTCTCAATGAGAAGATAGTGTGCTGGAGAACCCACATGCCCTGAAGGGACACACACAGCTGGATATATCATGGATTCCTGGGGTGAATGGAAGATGATGTGTCTGTCCGTATTGTCCGGTGAGGATGTTGGAGATGCGTACATAATTAGATTTATAATAACAGTATTTCTGCTTTTTGGAATCGGCAGGTACCTGGGGTAGATTAGGAAGATGTCGGCAGCAGTTTTGGCAATGGTGATGCTGCCTGCCTTATATGAAGGAGTGCACTGTACTTCGAGCGTTTAGACTCATATGTTTTGTGAGCTAAACCATAAGCTGGCCACGATTTCTGAGAATCGCAGGCTACTTGCGGCTCATGGAACTTGCCGACGTGGAGGAATTGACCTTGGAGAAGGTTACAAGCACGGACCGGCGGTATGACCAAAAATCTGTCTGTTTGGATTCACCACTGAGTGTACCAGCAGAAACTATGAAGCCAGACGTGAAATCAGTAGAGTCATTCTTCCCCAAAACAATTGTTGTTTATCTGAAACTGGCTTCCCCACTTGGCCTTGGATAGGCCAACTTATCTCAAATTGCTCCTGGAGGATATGTAAATCAGGAAGCTCTGCTCTCCCGGGAACCCTTATCAAAGCTGAGCCAGCTGATAGACACTGCACCATCTTTATCAGGACTATGGAACTTTCTGGCAGTGTCCACAAACAATCTCACCCCCCCGCAAAATGTCTTATGTCTTTCTATGTTGCTTTTTTGTGCTGAGGTAGTTTGGTTTGGTTTTTTTTTGCTACCTTACACTGTGTCCTGTGTGTCTAGGACACAGTTTGAGATACCTTTTTTTATACCTTTTTCTTTCCTCGTGTTTTTCCTCTCTTTTTTTAAAATCTAAACGAGAAGAGCAGCGCTTCACAGCGAAGCTGCAGCCTCCGTGCACTTCCGTCCATCCCTGTTTTCTTTGGTCGGCTGCACTGAAATGTGTTTCGTTGTGCTTAACTGTGCAATGACAATAAAGTTCATTCTGATTTTTTCCATACATCAAGCTGAACGAAATGAACTCACTGAAAGCTGACTGTGGTTGTTTAATATGCCAATGTGTTCATTAGAACTAAATATGCTTTTAATGAAAATCATGTCAAATCATTGCATCCTGAGGTTTATATATTATCCTAACTTTACCAGAAACAAGCCTACAGTTGATTAGACACACAACTGAAGCCAAATGTATCTATTATAATCTATTTTAGTGTCCAAGACTGTTGAGCGGTAGAGCATGAAGAAGAATATACTGTCAATCTTTTTATATTGTAATATCCTGTAAAAAAAAAAGAAAAAAAAAAGGTTAATTTTGGTCGTGCACAGCTGTCACCATCTAATAACTGTCACAGTCCTCATGTTAAAACACCACATGGCGGTGAAATCTTGTCAGGATGATGAAACGCTATCTGTCTGTTTCACATCACACCCGTTTTTGTCACCTTCAGTGAAATTAACAACTGATTTTTGACAGCCTGCGATCATGAACAGCTTTCTTCAGGGCCGGCGATGGTTTACTTTGACACTAAGCGTTGCACAGTGCCGACGCTGAGTTTGAACTTCAGCACTCACCGCATAAAACTAAACCAAAAATTAAACACGTGAATTATAAGAGCTTCAAAAAGGGTGCGTGAGCAATAAGTTCTAATAGTTATATTGCAACGCTCGTGTCTGCAGGCGTTTCTAAGAAGACAAGGACAAGTGACTCAGTGTTTCAGAGGCTAGATGCCCTCTAAGCATGTTACCTCCCACACAAGCAAAGTCTCCCTTTTGAAGAAAACGGATACTGAGGCATGGAATAGGACAACAGCTGTTGCTTTTGCCACCTTTGGCCCCCGACATTGGATTTCTGAGAAGATCAGAAGCACACACAACTAAAGACTATCACTGTCTTCCCCTGTAAACTGAACAATTATTTCATGGCCATTTTTATATTAATAACTGTTATATAACCTCACATACTGCACAATTGGTTAAGAATCTCTCAGATATAGTTAAAAGTGCACAGACGGGTAGCGTGTTACCCCATCTGTTTCTATAGTGGTGCTTTTCTGCCACAGTCCAAATCCCGACCTGATGAAGCGACATATTTTGACTTTAGGTTGCTAGATTTGTTTCTTTCCTCCTCACAACAAAAGGTGAGGAAAAAAAGGAGACATCTTAACAGGGCACCATATGTCATGTGGTCACCTCAGCCCTGGCTGCTGGCTTTTTGAAGAGACGTCCTGCGTTTGTGCAGCTCAGAGCTAAGGACATCTGCTTCAAAGAGAATTTAAAAATGCTTTTTCTCTACCCTTCCCTGCTGTTAACAGAGAGGTGCGCAGAGCTGCATTACTGTTGTGTTGAGAACTCTAATTTCAAACAAGTGAGCGAGGTTTTAACCTTGACTATTCATTAGTGCTCACCTTTTCTGACACCCTCCCCAGAAAGGAAGGATACCATCAAGCGATGAAAAGAAAAGTTAAATCAAGAATGAAAACTGTATTTATTAAGATATAATACTATAAAAAAAAAAATCAATATAAATCAAACTAAATCAAAGAAGGTGTAGGTGGTGAGATTTTTTTTTCAGTATCATATTGAGATAAAGCAAAAGGCAAAACAAATCTGCAGAGACTCAATGGGTTGTACCCTGAAGGAAAACTGCATTCTGCTGTGGTTTCAGTCTTTTCTCTCCCAGGACAAACACAAAAAGCCTGTATTGTCAACAAAAATGACAGAGACTGAGCTATTCCCTGCTGAATCTCTAAAATAGACAATAAATCAGGTGCATTCACTGTGTCTGGGTACAGGAGAGCATCACAGTAGTTTTGTGGAGATGAGATAAACTTAAATCTGGTGGGTTTTAAAAAAACCTGAACTCTGTTATTGAGTTTACCTTAAACAGAATGAGATTATTAATGGTACATATGTGGCTTAATTTTTTTTTCATCCATCCAACCATACATACATACATACATACATGCATAAATACATACATACATTGTTTATTTATACTTAATTTACAGACCTAATTAATTCAGCCAGAAAATAAATATCAACGCTTTGTATATCTAAAAGCTTATTTAACATCTGGGCAACAACATAAAAATATTTGACACTATTTCATCATAATGTCTTAAAAATCAAAGAGTCAAATGCATGTATGTAAAAACAAATATAGGTTTCACTGAATACACAGTAATATTTTTCAGTTAAAGTGAATTTTAGCTGAAAGGCAATGTTTGCAATCGCTTGTTTTGCGGATCTTGTGGTGACGCTTTAGTGTTTTTATTTTTTTTTTAATTAAGGATTGATGAGGCTTTCTGCGCTGTGTGGACACACATGGGTTGAGCCTCATTTCCCCTGGTTATGTTTTCTGCCCTTTCAAAAGACAGCCTGCCTGAGAGGAAAGATGCAAGCGCTTCTATTTGCTTGTATTAATCATGTCATCAAAACGTCCAGCACCAACTATCAAAGCAATGATTTGCCATGCAGCCTCTTTTCTGTGCACACTTGTGTGAGTGTGTGTGTATGTGTGGTTTTCAAAATTGGCACAAACAATTTGAAGAAGTTCAGGAATTATGCATCTCCATCAAAACACACTGAGTGTAAGGAGAAATGTGCACTTTCATTGATATGCAGAGCTTGTCATATTCTCAGAATGCAGAGGCACAAAACATATCAACAAATTGTTTATCTGCAGCAACTATTCAGTTAAAATAACAATGAATGTGTGCGGCATTGCTATTCTCACTGCGTGCAAGATAGTGCACCACATGTCCCTCTGTTGCAGCTCTGCAGAGACCAAAACCCGAGTCTGCACATTAACATACAGTACTGTAGTGCTCCGGCTGACATAATGCACAACACATTATTTTTTGCATTAATGTATATATTTTTTCTTTTGTTTGAATGGAACAAAAGTTGTAGTGCAATAGGTCAGAATAAAAACCTGACTAAATGCAACTTTTAAGAAGATTAAATGAACGGTTGGTGGAATAATTGCCATTTCAGAGGAATCTGAGTCCATATGAATGTAACGTTCACATTGTGGTTAATCTTGGTCCTGCAGGAGCCCAGTTTGGTTTAAAGCGTATTGGAAATAAATTTCAGAGCATACAAGCTCAAGATCAACAAAACACTTCTTGTGCATGCCAATGTGCTTGTATGTAACTAAAGTTCAAATTCAACGTTATTGTCATTTGCATCACATCTGGTACATGAGGTGGAACAAAATTATGTACTCAGGGACCCAGTAACTCACAAAAATAGCAAAATATAAAGTATAAAAAGAAATAATGATCCAAGATATACACTAAGATAAATGCTAAACGAACACCAGACGGTACAATAAAAGATCCAGGATATACTCTAAACACTAATAATGTAAAACAATACGACGTAACAGCAGCCTGAACATGAGTCTATGGTGAGCAGATTGGATACGAATTAATACAGCAGCATGAGATAATCTGCCGCATGGATAATCAGCAGCATGAGATCAGCAGCATGGATAATCAGCAGCACAGATAAGTCACATATTACCAATTACAGTGGCATTGCAGTGAGTTTTCTTTTTTTTTCTTACTAAACTAAACTAAGTAATTAAAACTTAAAATGGCTTTAGTTACATTTGATCACAAATATAGTTTGCATCTACTGAGTTTAGCTTTTAGCAACACACCAAAGCAGCTAATGCTGTTTGGCTCTGTTGTTTATGGCAAATAACATAATCAAAGTGTTTACACTGGAGTTGGTCTAAAAATGAAACATGACTCATTTGTTCTGGAGATATAATTGCTGTCAGAGTTGCTGCGTTTGTAGTAACAGGATTGATGCATTGGTTTTTACCCGAGAAGCTAGTTGGACTCAACGAGGACAACAAAATGTTCTAAATACATGTTGCTGATGTGATGGACTTTTCCTGCTTTAAGCCTCTGAGCTAAATGGATGTAAATACTGTACTTTATTCTGGTGCAGATTGTTAGATTTGTCTTCTTCTTCCTGTGTCTGTCCTGTTATTTTTAACTTGATCATTCTTTTGCCAAAAGTCTGCTCAGAACAGAAGTGGATTCAGCAAACAGCGACAGTTTGTTTGTGTTGATGTGCTATTTTGTGGGAGTTTTTTTTGTTGTTTTGTTTTGTGAAAAGCAAAGCATCTTACTGTGCGGTGCACAATCTCTAGTTCCCAACACAATATACAGGAAAATGTTTGATTGATTGTGCTGAATGTCTGGCAACAGCTTTTTATTCAAGCTTCTTGCTGGAGGCAGAGTAATTGATGTCGCTTTAAAGATTGTCCTTGCTCTCAAGGCTTTTAGTACTTTGTACATTACCGCCTAAGAATGTATAAAGCAGCAGCGTGAAGATAAAAAAAAAGTGTCTCTTTATTTTTCTCCCAGCGAGAGATAGCTGTTTATTGTGATGAAACTACATGTGACAGTTATCATCATACACAGAGAGCCATAATGACCATTTTAGAACCACTCATGAAACCCAGCTGCCCAGTTGCTGAGTGGGTGTGTCTTTTCTCTGATTGTCAGCAAAACTTCTACCACTTTCCTGGCCTTATTTTCCTTGGAAATAACTCTCATTTTACAGTTGAAGGTCTAAAGTTCAGCTGTAAGATCACGGTATTTTCACTGTGACGATTTAATTTAGACTGACATGATCATTTCTGCACATTTCTCACCTGACCCTTACCTTTATATAAAGTTGTTTTTATCACCCTCCATATACAAGGGGTTTTTGCACAGACAAAAAGACTGGATGATGGCGTTTTGATATAATTACGCTCTGATAGCTGCTTCTCAGCTGGTGCGGAGAAAGACCTGTCATATGAAGGCATAGGAGGGTTAGGAGTGTTGATAAGAATAAATGACTGCAGTAACGCAGCCTTTGAAATGAGTCATTGGAGACTAGAATTAAGATGTAAATTGCGTGCATGTGGCTCAACTCTGTTGTCAATTGGTTTTCAAAGTTCAGGCTGAAATAGACACGGAGGGGGTACCAAGTCATGCAACTCTGGGATGAGTTAATGAATCCAAATGATTTCCTGTAAAATCATTTTATTACATTTTATTATTAATGAAATGCAAATCTGTGTTGATGTTTGTGAAAATGTCTGGGAGGGTCTGGAAAGCACAGCTACACTTTTGGTCAATGGGGGCTGCTGCTAAAACACCTTTGGAACTGGGATCTCATTCCTGTTCTCTCAAACCCAGCTGGTCGAAGGAGATGGTCACTTGTCCTGAGCCTGATTCTGCTAAAGGTTTCTTCCTCATGAGGGAGTTTTTCCTTCCCACTGTCGCCTTCATGCTTGCTCAGGATGAGAGTTCTGTGATGGCATTAAACTCAAAGCAGTCTGCTCCTCAGATAAATCATGTTATTAACTTACGTTTTATGTATATGAATGTTTCTGTTCAGTGCCCTGAGATGACTTCTGTTTAATGAGGCTGCTCCAAGACGAACCAGTTTAATCCAGCTGAGGCACATTTTCACCACAGTGTAAGAAATTGAGAGGAGACTCCTTCAGTTGGCATAAATTGATACAAAGTAAAATATGAAAGTGTCTGACACTGTTTTATATGAAAACTGTGTTTATCTCAGGTATAAATAAATACTATTCGTGGTCAGTTTGTGTTAGAATCTTTTAATTTTCCATCACTGTTTAACGTATGTCGTTTGATTTAGGCATCAAAAGTTAATTTGTTTAGCTTTGGCACTTTTGTCTTTATAATGGTTTTGATTTTGTGCCCATGTCATGGTTCACAGTAGGACCAGGATGTGTACGGTTAGTACACAATATGAAACATTAGAATTCATTTGAAAGCATGCAACTTTCTTTTTGCTCTATTTTCTTAACGTTTGGTGGAAACAAACTGCTGAATCCTCCAGTCTGTATGTCATTTAGTTTCTCACTGTGTTTGTCAGAGGTTTGGTGCAGATAAGGAAGAGTACTTAGCATTTTTAGAGCGTTTTTATTCATTTATTTGGTGACAATATTTTAAATGTTATATTTATGAGGCTGAAACTCAATATAGACCAATATATGGAGCTCTTTGAGAAAACTTTGCTTTAGATGAAGAAGATAAATCTCAAACCTCTGTGTTCGCTTTCACAAACCTAAACTGATTTACCATTTTTCTTTAATAGATTATTTTAAAAATAATAAAAAAAAGGCATGAGTTTTTTTTAATTTTTTATAAATGTAGAGCTGCTTTGAAAATAACTGTTCTGAAATAGAATTATTTAGAAATTGTATGTGATTTTAACTGGTTAATTTAGCTGTTTATGACCTTTAGGTTGTGAATTGATGGTGTAATTTAATATAAATTATCTGAACTAAATTAAATAATATGAGATTATTGAAATCAGCCAATGCTAATAAAATGCTTCAAAGTAGCTGAATGTATAATTAAAATACAGTCAAACCCTAAAGCAATCTTTCAAACAAACACAGAATCTGCAACACTTTTATTATAGTTTTCAGTCATTCAGTGGTGCCGACCACAACAGAAATATTTACACACGCTCCAGTTTGTCAATTCTGTATGTACAGATAAAAACTCTACTGTGAACAAAATAGAAATTAACGCAGATATTCTTCTGTTATAACTTAGCAACAACCATGAACACTTTTCTAAATAATTCGTTTTCTTTATTATGCACATTTTTAAAGACGTACCTTTTTACATTTGAGATTGAAGACTGTGGCTCATCGATGATTGAAAAATTGTAAGTGGTATAATAATTGAACACTTGTACATTTAGCAATAGATAAGCAACAGTAGCATATTATTTTTAAATTATGTGAACATGACAAAAGGACTGTTTATTGAAAGCAAAACCATGCTTCAGTATTATACAATATTTACATCAACATGGACATATAGGATCCAGTTTTATTCATATCCACATACTGATGCTTATTTTTCAACAAGTAATAAATGCACCCAACTGCTAAATCCATCATTGCACTACAAAATAGTTAAATCTAATAGCCTTGTGTGTTTTGGGCTGTTCTCTATTAGCATAATATCAAGCAAATACTTCAAGAGAAAGGAGGCCATAGCACAAGTCAGAGAAAACTGGAAGATTCAGAACAGGTCTTCTGCATTACACATAAACAGCTACTTTGAGTTTACGTACATACAGTCCAAGGACTGCAGCAAAGCCTTTTTACACAAGCGGCACAAAAAAAAAAAAGAAGAAAGGAGGGATCAGAAACTGGAACATTAGCAAATGCAGATGCAAAATTATTTGTGTTGAAATATCCATAAACCTTTTTAATTCCTCACTGAATATGTGTGTGTGGGTGTGTGTGTCAGAGTGCATATGGGGAGGTGGGACGATGCACCAGGGCGTCTAAGTCCGTGTGACTCTGCAGGCTGTGGATGTGACAGTCGATTCAGTTGTTAGTCATAATCCACCAGGAAGCTGAGGAAACGCAAACAGAGAGAGAAAAACAGAATGAAGCCCACGTCACACTCATGTGTTGCTTAACTCGTGTTCAGTACTGTTTATAGGAGTTATTTAAAAATGTGTTCATCTAGCTAATATTTAATTAATTTCCTGATTTCCAGACATCTACACCACCAGATGCAGGAAAAGGGCCACCTGCATCCTGAAGGACCCCACTCACCCAGCACACACACGTTTTGCCCCGCTCCCCTCAGGAAGGGGGTTAAGGAGCATTAAGTGTAGAACCACTAGACTGAGGAACAGCTTCTACCCTGAGGCTGTTAGACTCATGAATCTCTAACCAGAATAACCACTGTGAAAAATCACATCATGTTGCTGCTGATCTGTTTCATGTTGCTGCTGATCTGTTTCATGTTGGGGTGTTCATGCGTGGTCATCTGCTCACACAGACTCATGTTCGTGCTGCTGTTTGGCATATTGTTTTTATGCTGTTAGTGCTTAGTGTATATTTAATTGATGTTTTTTCTTAGTTCATATCTTAGATCTTATTACTGATTTTCTTTTACATTTTATTATTGGATGTAACTGGGACCCTGTGTACCCTGTGTCGTTCCACCACATGTACTACATGTGGTGGAACGACAATAAAGAAACTCTGACTTTGACTCTCTGACTCTGATTTCTCCAAATCACACCCATTTATCTCAGCCAGCCTAAGAAACATGTTGGAAAATTACAACTTAACGGAGAGAAGCAATTAAACTACTGGATTTTCCGGCATATAAGTCACAGTTTTTACACAGATTTGTAAGTCCTGCGACCTATACGCCAAAGCGACATATACTGTACTTTTTTTTTCCATATTCATAACATCATTTTTGACTGATGCTTTAAATTTTGAACTACAACAGTGAGTCCTCCTGTGCAAACTCACTTCACTCAGGTGGTGCAGGTAGAGGAACGATGGAGAGCTCACAGCTCCAGCCACAATGGATGGATGGATGGATGGATGGATGAATGGATGGATGGATGAATGGATGGATGGATGGCGCCACGCCGCCCAGGTGAAATTAAGCTGTTTTGGCCATTAAATAAACACATAATAAACGCGACGGGTCAGCGGTGACGCAAAATAAATGCGCCTTATATATATTTTCCTCTTCATGATGCTTTTTTTTTGACTGATGCAACTTATTCTCTGGAGCGACTTATACGCCGGAAAAAACAGGTACAAATAAGATGTCTAAATGTGCGCACATGTTCTGTTGTTACTGTGTGCAAGCTAAATTTAATTTAAGTCTACCAAAACCAAAACATTCAGCGAATACTCAACATTTTTTAGTAAATGCTCTTTTGTATTTTCATGAGCTCCTCAAAAATATATATTTTTGTTTGTTTTGTTAAACGTGCATTGAGCAGGAGTGCACTGCATGTTTGAACCCTGTTTTCAGCCTTTATGACTCATTTATTATAAATTTTAATATTCAGATACTAAACAGATAAAAGAAAGATACTAACCAGCTCAAATTTCACACAAAAAAAAATAAAGCCAATTATAAATGTGTTCATAAAAGGACATGCTCTAGGCTAAATCCATCTATAAGTAAAAAACAACAACAACAAAAAAAAAAAAACATGTTAGATGATTTTGAAGCATTGTCAGCTGAATATTGATAAGAAATATGTCTTTATAAACACCTGCCTGCTTGTGCAACATTTTCCGAGAAAAAGAAATGAAGGCAGGTCCTTGTGACCTTTCAGCACAATAAATAATATTTCACGGCACCTTTCTGAAGCAGCAGAAAGTTGTGTTTTATTTGCTTTTCCATTATTGCCTCCAGGGTCTGACCTGTCCTGCTTCTTTGATGTGGATCTCATAAACCACCATCCCTCGTCATCAAAATGAGTGCAACGTGATACACAATACCTTGGAAGCCATTTAATTTAATATTTTTTAACCAAAAAAGCTGCATTATTTAAAAAAATATCAAATAAAAAACAGTGACTTATAAACCACACATGCAAATACCTTCATATAATATTTTAAAGTATTTTCTGCATCTAAGATTTGAGGTAGTTTTGTTTTAAAATATGGTTCCATTTACAAACTACCTAAAACAAAACCAATTTGCTCTTTTTTAGTTCTTGTTCATCATGTGATTCTTACAAATATGATCAATATTATATTATTATAATAAGTGGTAAGGATGCAATCATGGCGGGCGCAGATGTGGAAGTCAACAAACGTGTAAAAAGTAACCTAGCAACGAGCAAAACTAACGCAGCCCACAAAGCTAAATCATCATCACTCCAATGAAAGCAGACACGCAGAAATAATAAGCAACGCTGCTGCTTTTCGAGGCGCATGTAGTTCAGAGTCGCCGACAAAAAAAATTAATCAAAAGTCTAGATGAGAGCGTCACGGCAGTGGCCTGAGCTCGAGTGGCAGTGAATCATGCGACTGTGCCGAGCGCTGCAGTCAATGATGTGATAACGAGCAGAGTGCAGAATGTGTGCGTGCGTCATGTGCAAGTCACTTTTCCAAATATAAAACCCTCCTTTCACCGTTTTAGTCATTTTGGAAATATAGCTGTGCAGATAGTCCTGTGTTATATATTTGATGATATTAAACAAACAAACAAAAAGTTAATTTTCTATTGAAATTAAACTGAAAATATAGGTGTTAAATTAAGTTTTTGTTTACTGCCCTTCCGATTTAGAAAACCTGAAGGATATGGTGGTTCAGTTGGTAGAGCTGATGCATCTTAGTGAGAAGGTCGCTGGTTCAAATCCTGGCCAGGGACCTTTCTGAGTGGAGTTTGCATGTTCTCTCCGTGCATGCGTGGGTTTTCTCCGGGTGCTCCGGTTTCCTCCCACAGACCAAAAACATGCATGTTAGGCTGATTGGTAACTCTAAATTGTCCCTAGGTGTGAGTCAGAGAGTGAATGGTTGTTTGTCTCGTTTGTCTCGATGTGTCCCTGTGATGGACTGGAGACCTGTCCAGGGTGTCCCCCACCTCTTGCACAGTGATGGCTGGACATGGACACCAGTGACCCCTGTGGCCCCAAAAAGGAAGAAGCGGGTAAAAGATAATGGATGAATGGATGGATGGAGTATGACAATCATTATTAAACTGTTGAATCATTTTTAAATAACTATTTACATTTGATGATGCATTTATTTGTTTTTATCACAGCTGGTTCACGTCATAATTATAGAATTACTGAGATTATTTAACTAAACACCAAAACACAAGGAGAGAATTGGAGACTGGTGTGTTACCACACCTTTAAATCAACTGGAAATAAGTGCAGCGCATGTTCTGTAACTCTGCAGCATGGTGACCAAGCAAGAAGTCACATGAGTTTTATTTAAACCTCAGGATTATGATATATTTCAAAAAGAAAAGGCGTGCAATGTTTCCTTTAAAATGTAGATTCATGTGTATGAGTGTGGAAGCAGTAGCGAAACACAAATCCTAACCTGGGAGCAACATGGTAGAAACAACTTCAGCGTCCTCCAGCATGTCAATGACGCAGCGCTGGAAATCCTTGCTGCTGTTGGTCTGAAGATAACTACAGAGACATCACAGAAATATACAAACCATCACGTGTCAGAAAAAAAAAATGGATAAAAGAACGTTTGTGCTGTTCTTCATTCAACCTTTATTTAAACAGGTTAGTCCCAGTCTAGGTATACTGAACACATTTAAAAGAGCACATAGCTCAAGTTTATTAGACATAAGTGATCTGAAAGTCGGGCAGCATGGTGGCACAGCTGGTAGACCTGCTGCCTCTCAGCAAGCAGGTCCCTGGTTCAAATCCCAGCCCAGGAGCCTTTCTGGGTGGAGTTTGCATGTTCTGTTCTATGTTGTGTGTGGACAGAGATATGGGCCATCTGCTCATCCTCACTGGTGGGGGAACATTTCCATCAAGAAGTACAAAAGTGCCAAACAGTCTGCCAATATCTAATAGAGACACACACACTGTACCAACCTCATCCAGGAGATACGATCTTGCCAGAACTCATATATTATGTAGCACGACTTTCCCGGGAGCTTCTGAACAGACACACTGACAGAGCAAAAAAAAAAAAAAAAAAGATTGAGGTAAGAAGAAGAAGTGAAATGCATAAGACCTTTTTTATTCTTTAGAGAATTATCAAATTCTGTCTAGGGAAAGAAAAGACAGCAAGACAGCTTGTTTTCATAGAAAAAAAGGGATTGTTACTTTGTAAAACTGATAAATATTACTATAACAATACACGTTATCAAGTTGTTCGCACTCTGTGTAACCACAAAACAAGCTGATAAAAAATTCTTTCATTCTCTGCATCGGCTCTGGCAGTGCTGACAATTCAGCCGCCCTGATTCAGCATTGTTCGACGCTTGAAAAGGTGCCGCGGCAGCAGAACCTGACACGGTCTGAAAGAGCTTTTGCTGTATTTGGAATAAGAAAGGCACTCACTGCAAGTTGTCGGAGTCGGCTGAGGTGGCATCGATGTAGCTCTTGAGAACTTTACGGAAGTTGTCCAGAGAATCATCAATTACGAACATCTGCCTCTGAACCAGCAAGATGTTCTGTTGGCAAAAATACAAGAATCTATGAGATGGAATGATTGTTGTCTGTGTTGGAGCTTTTTATTCCCTTTGGGATCGGTTGCTTTTTTATGTTTTAAGCATTACACATTAGAAACGTTTGTGTAAAGTGAGGTTGTTGACCTTTACTTTCTGGAAGTCATTCAAACAGCAGTGCATACTATTATTATTATAAGTTTGGCAGTTAGAGGTGATGAATAAAGAGCTATAGGTGAGAAATTATGGGAATAGGTGTCCGAGCAAAGATCAAAGTAAAAAATGTGCATTTAAGGTAAAATATTTCACCTCCTGTCTCCTACAGAGATTAAGAGTATCTGCAGAAATTATCCAGATGGAAAATTTTGAAGGGAATGTAATTGTGCCTTCCAATGTTTACATATTTTACGTTGACTAAGAACAGAGATTTCAAGAATAAACTATTTTTTTCCTCATTTATTATTTCTCTCATGTATGGGGAAAAAAATAACAAATGAGCACTTCAATTTTGTTTGAAAATATAATAAGCAAAATCAAAGAAACAAAACATCCAACCTAATTAGTGTAATTTTCTTCATGATTTTACATCAGGAATCTGAAAGTAGGTCATGAAATGGTAAATTTTCTCCACAACCTTTCAATGAACAAAACCATCGTATGCTCTGACCTTCTCATTTCTTGTGCACATTTGTCCTAACAGATCTGGAGCGGGGTGAAGAGTTCATGTTTATGTCCATTTACAATCAATAGCAACAGAGTCTGCCTGCAAATGACAGCTAGTCATCCTGGACATCAGAGTCAGATTCAGAGATTATTTATTGTCATTCGCAGCACATGTGGTACATATGGTGGAGTGAAATTATGTACACAGGGTCCCAGTTACATCCAACAATAAAATGTAAAAGAAAAACAGTAATAAGATCTAAGATATGAACTAGAAAAACATCAACTAAAAATACATTAAACACTAATAGCATATAAACATTACGTTGAACAGCAGCACAAACATGAGCACGAGTCTGTATGAGCAGATGAGCACGCATGAACACATCAACATGAAACAGATCAGCAGCAACATGAAACGGATCAGCAGCAACATGATGTGATTTTTTCACAGTGATTATTCTGGTTAGATATTCATGAGTCTAACAGTCTCAGGGTAGAAGCTGTTCCTCAGTCTAGTGGGTCTACACTTAATGCTCCTCAACCTCCTTACTGAGCGGAGCGGGACAAAAAGTGTGTGTGCTGGGTGAGTGGGGTCCTTCATGATGCAGGTGGCCCTCTTCCTGCATCTGGAGGTGTAGATTTCTGCGATGGTGGGGAGACTGACTCCAACAGTCTTCTGTGCAGCCTTCACCACTCTCTGCAGAGCTTTTCTTTCTGCAGCTGTGCAGCCTCCAAGCCACACGTTGATGCTGGAGCACAGGATGCTCTCCACTGCACACCTGTATTAGGAGGTGAGGACTGAGCTTCCCAGACCAGCTCGTCTCAGCCGCCTAAGGAAGTAGAGTCTCTGATGAGCTTTCTTGATCAGGCTGGTGGTGTTGTTGCTCCAGCTGAGGTTGTCATTCAGGTGTACACCCAAGAACTTGTAGCTGGAGACCACTTCCACTGCAGATCCTCTTATGTTCAGGGTGGTGTAGGTGTGTTAGTTCCTTCTGAAGTCCACAATCATCTCCTTCGTCTTCTTCACATTGATGTGAAGGTTATTCTCTTTGCACCAGCTCTCCAGGTGTTCCACCTCTTGCCTGTAGCTGGACTCATCATTGTTTATGATGCATCCCACCACCACTGTATCATCTGCAAACTTTACAATGTGACAGCCTGGATGGGTAGCTGCACAATCATACGTGAATAGAGTAAACAGGAGGGGGCTCAACATACATCCCTGAGGAGAACCAGTGCTGAGGGTTACGATGGAGGAGAAGAAGTTGTGGATCAACTGTGGTCTGTTAAGAAGTCTAGTACCCAGTTGCAAATGGAGAGGCTTAGTCCTAGTATGAATAGTTTGTCCATCAGGGTTTGGGGGATCATGGTGTTGAAGGCAGATGTGAAGTCCACAAAGAGCATACGGACGTAAGAGTCTTTCTGCTCCAGGTGGTTGAGCGCAGTGTGGACCACAGAAGAGATGACATCCTCTGTTGATCGGTTCTCACGGTATGCATAATGATGAGGGTCCTCGTTGATGTTGATGGTTGTTTTGATGTGAGTCATGACCAGTTTTTCGAAGCATTTAGCGACTATCGGGGTGAGGGCCACTGGCCGATAGTCATTCAGACCAGTCACTGTAAAGCTTTTTGGGACTGGGATCATTGTGGCTGTCTTCAAACAGGTGGGTGATGACATGAACTGATGTCTTGTTATGTGAATACTTATGAAGCATTCACATATTGTGATCCATTTTTTTTCCATTTCAGCATCGTTCTCGTTCGACAATTTTTGTGCTATTTCAACAAATCATCAAAATGTTCAGCTCGTTCAGGAGAAGAGTGCTATGACCTATGTTATTGGTGCAATTTTTTTCAGCTACTTTCAGCTAATTTCAGCTGGG
>NC_056504.1:35602972-35615398 GCF_014905685.2 Nematolebias whitei
TCCGGTGTTGTTGTGCTCCTTTCAGCTTATTTCTGCAAGTTTAAGTTTTTTTTCCTGCTGTTTTAGCTAGTGCTGTTTTTATGCTAATTTTAGCTTTTTCAGCAAATACCACATTTGTTGCACTAATTTCAAGTTTTTTTCTGCCTAATTTAGTTAAAATGTGTTCTCTACACTTTTTTCTGGTAATTTCAGCTTCTGTCTGAAGTTTAGCTACTTTTCAGCTGTTTCTTTTATGCTAATTTCAACTTTTTTAAGATAATTTCCACTCCTTGTGCTCATTTTTGTTTTTTTCTGCCTAACTGGGTAAACGTGTTCTTTCTGCTTTCATCTGCTAATTTAAGGTTGTTCTACATTTTCAGCTACATTTTTAACACTTTTTTTTTAGCTAGTTTTGGCTGTTTTCAGATACATTGTTATTTTTATGGCTGGTTTACTTCTTTCAGACTAATTTACTTCTTTACGCTAATTTCAGCTTGTTATGCTCCTTTCAGTCTAATTATGCTACCTTCAGCTATTTCTGCAGTTACAGCTACTATTTAGCTTTTTTAATACTATTTTTAGCTTCTTTAGCTAATTCCACATTTTTTAGCCGATTTCAGCTCTTTCCGGTTGATTCTAGTAGTTTAAGCTTATTTCTACCTTTCAGCCACTATTCAGCTACTTTTTTTTTTGCTAGTTTCAGCTTTTTTAAGCTACTTTCCTAATTTTTCTGATAATTTCAGTTTATTTAAACCTATTTCAGCAAATATGTGTTCTTTCTGGTTTTTCTACTAATTTAGGCTTGTACTTCCACTTCAGCATGTTCTTTAAGCTAATTTCCATGTTTTTTCAGCAAGTTCTTCTGCAATAAGCATTTACACTTCATTTTCGCAGGAAATGCAATTTCTCTAGTTTGCATTTGGTTTTATCTTGTGACTTTCATTCACTCATTATTTTTTATAAACATCTCAAACATTCACACTCAAAGTCATGCTTTTTTGAAGCCAATGGTTTTAATTCTACCACTAACGTAAAAAAAAGGCAATTGTCTATGTTTTAAAATTCTTTGTTTATTGTTATATGACGATTTCTGTAGGTGTTAGGTCATTGTTGTTAATTTTTTATTCCCTATGTAAATTAATTGACTATATGGTTTGGCATTAAAGTGGAAGGAAAATTAAAGAAAATTGCAGTTAGATGGTATTTTGAGTTCATTCTCCAGCAGGAATAGAAAAATCATCACTAAAATTGTTCTACTTAGCAAGGATGTAGAGAAAAACTGCTGAGTACAGATGAAAATATTATTAGAAATGTATTACTGTACCTTCAGGGAACATACTGTAATCAACATAGTAATATATCATCAGAGTGTTTAAAAAAGTGTTGATGAAACTGACTCAGAAACAGAAAATCAAGTTAAATGAGATTTCTGCTTGAAAATTGGTGAATTGATTGAAATGACCTGAGCATGTCAACTGCTCCGTTTGTCCAAAATGTGTGTGAAAAGGTTCTTTGTGTGATTTTAGATGAAAATGCCCCAAGCATTATATAAAAAAAAACCTTTAATTGGTTCTGTAGCTAACAGAAATCAAGACACTTTAACTGTGACTGAAATATTCTTGAAGTTGTGGCAAAAAGCCTTGACAGCTGTTTTTCAAAAATCCTTTTAGCATATTTAACTTCAAATTGTATGCTAAAATATAAACTTCTACAAGCAAGGCATATTTTCTCCTATCTGAGAGTTACAGGGGGTAAAACAGAAAGAATCAAAGCACAAGAACTCTGAAAGACTAGACGTGGCCTTCAGCTGCTAGACTGTGTTAAACAGGAGCAGAAAGTAAGAACAGGAAAAAATGTTGCTGTGTGCGATTACCTCTCATTTAGGAGGTTCAATCACCCTGCAGTCCACACAGGTTATATTCAAGTTTATTAGATCAGTGTCATTTAAAAACTTGCAACTATCTTATGCTAATCAACTGTTTTCAGACAGACTTGGACAGTAAATTTGTTAAAGCAGTTGTAACCTAAAGTCTGTATGTTGATCAAAAATATGAGAAAATATAAAGCGCACCAAGTGGAGGCCTGATTTTGATCATTAGGAAACATTTCTACATGTTAGTTTATAAATGAGCAAGTTTTGTGTTAGGTCTACCTATCATCTCAAGAGCTCAGACCAAGGTGAGCACAGTGAGAGAAATAAAAAAAAAGATACAAAAGGAAAAAGATTTTAAGAGCTGAAATTTGGGAGTGAAAATGTAATGTTTAATATTTGGTTTGTACAAAAAGATTAAAGTTTCACTTTTTTCCTGTCAGTAAAAACGAACCACTTCACATCATGGCGGCTCATTACTATTTATCATGTCATCAGGCCTTAGTCACAGCAAGGAAATAAAAAATGCAAATGTAGAGTCCAACCCAGAGGTGACACGCTTCAGAACCAATTATTTATTAAAGATAAACAAAAGATGCAGCAGAGCAGGGATTTGACGAAATAAAAATGATACAAAACAGCTCACAACTTGGAATTGCTCACACACACACACACACACACACACACACGCACACGCACACGCACACGCACACGCACACGCACACGCACACACACACACACACACACACACACACACACACACACACACACACACACACAGAGTCAAAACCTCCGATGTGGACCGTGGTAGCTCAGTGCTGTGGATTTGAGTCCCGGTTACAACAGGAAGGGGGGAACCCCCACAGAGGAGAGCAGCCATAAGAAAAACAACATTTGACACCTCTGTGGCTTAATGTTAAACAAACAAACATAAATGGATACACCAACAAATATTTTTTAGGTCATCCTTACAGATTTGTATGTGCCGGCCAGTGTGTCCTCCTTTAGTGGCTCCAGCTTGGGACTCTAAAACAAAATAGTGGCAAAATTGAGAAAAAGCTTGTGATTGAACCAAAGACGGAATAAAACTGGATGTCACTGAATTAATGAATGAATGAACGAATGAATGAACTCTGTGATCCGTTTTATTTTGTTTTCTTTTCTTTTCCTTCTGAATGCAGCTTATCTTCTCCTGTTCAAACAAATCTTGTTTCCTGAAAGGAACTAACTGAACCAACAAGGTTGAGTCAACTTTTCGGGACGGATAAAACATTTCGTCTTTTATCCAAAAAACGTATTCAGTCTGAGGCGCTGCAATAAACTCAGTCTTATAAATAGCACCTTCTCATCGTGGATCAGCCAGTTTGTTGTTGACATCCAGGACTAGCTGTTCACATGTAAAAGGAGGACCATGAACCTAACAATTGATCGTTAGTACCCTGATGGCCAGAACTAACACAAGTTAAATCCACTGATTCAAAATGGCCTTTCTGTTTGTTACAGTCTAAATAAAATTAATTCAGTCACAAATAGAAAGTGGAAAACAGAACCCTGATGGAACATTATTTAAAAAAACACATCTTTGGTTTATCTGACTTTGTGAAGGTTTTCATCCACCAGGAAGGTTGACATACAATAAACACAATAACACAGAGAGCTGGACGGTTGAAGACTCATTGTTTCATTTGAGAGAGCAGCAAACAAGAGTGAGACAGACAGAAGGTGTGATGGTGTCAGCGTTGGGTCGCTGAGATGGATATTGCTCTCGGAACATCCTGCAGGTTATGAACTGCTTTGATTTTGCACTCAGAGTTCCTCCGGTTTGACAAAACAGAAGAATGAGGAGAGAAAAAAAAATGCTTCGGAGAGGGACAGAAACCAATGAAAGAATGAGCATGAGAAGATGGTGGTAGGAGTTAATAAAAGGAGCAGACGCAGAGAGAGGAAGAAGGAGCAGGAGAGCGTGAAAAAGGTTTGGGGATGGGTGGTGGGAATTGGTCATGGTATGAGCTGGGGAAGTGATGGCACTCGGTGTTTGACAGATACACCAATCTGCTGAACTGCATCCAAAAAAGCAGCAGTTTCACATGCTCAAGGCTGCTGTTTGCTACATGACCACTAAAACCATTGAAGCAGCAAATTGACAGTTTGTTCAAAGACACAACAATATTAAATACAGCTCTGAACTATAGCTGCAGGTAAACAGTTCCTGCTATTGTTTATAGACTTACAGATGAAGCTACTGATGATGCTGCCGTTTTATTCTGTGCACTGCTGTCTGTGCAGTCCAGCTGTGAATCTCATGAATAGCAACTAATGAGCAATTAAGTAATATTGTATCATTTAACAATGATCACTTGCTAAAAATTAATGATTTTTGAAAAATTGTTGCACGAAGCATATTGTTTTTTGTTTTTTTTCATATTGTCTCAAAAATGTTCACATTGTATTATGTGTTTTTATTTTATTTTTTAAGATTGGGTGCATTTTCCACACATTTGCATCCATGGGAGCATTTTAAATTTATTTTATCAAAAGTTGAACTCAAGAACACAATTTATCTTATGGGGTAAAAAAAAAAAAAGTGGGTAAAGAAAATGAATGGGTGGATTGAATGAAAAAAGTATTATTTATTTTTTTTGTATGGTATATTTTGGGGCAGCACGGTGGCGCAACTGGTAGAGCTGCTGCCTCTCAGTGAGCAGGTACTTGGTTCAAACCCCGGTCCAGGGGCCTTTCTGGGTGGAGTTTGCATGTTCTCTCCGTGCATGCGTGGGTTTTCTCCGGGTACTCCGGTTTCCTCCCACAGACCAAAAACATGCATGTTAGGCTGATTGGTAACTCTAAATTGTCCCTAGGTGTGAGTGAGAAAGTGAATGGTTGTTTGTCTCGTTTGTCTCTATGTGGCCCTGTGATGGACTTGCGACCCATCCAGGGTGTACCCCGCCCCTCGCACAGTGATTGCTGGACATGGGGACCAGTGACCCCCATGACCCAAAATGGAATAAGTGGGTAAAGATAATGGATGGATGGATGGATGGTATATTTTGAAACTGCAGTAACAAAAAAATAAAATAAAATAGGATGCTCATAAACAAAGCAAGCAATCACACATATTATAAAATAAGTTTGCTGAGACGGTTTGAAAAACAGTGGCAACACGGCCACTGACCAAAAAATGAATGCATTCTGCTGCCAGTGCTCATGGTTGAACTGACAATGTTGCACTGACCTTTTTTTTTTTCCAGATCTGTGTTCAGACAGACACATGTTAACTTCTCTGGCACTGCCCTCTTAGCATTTCATGTACATATTTTTCCATTCATCCATCTATTATACTACTTGTTTATGGAGCCGGGCTTTGGGGGTAGCAACTTGAGGCCAAGACATCTTTTCAAACACATCTTTTCCAGCGCCTCTTGGAGGAGGCAATCCCAGATCAGCTGAGACACAGACTCTCCAGCGTGTCCTGGTTTCCCCAGGGTCTCCCAGTTGAACCTAGGGAGGCATCCAGGGAGCATCCTTAGATGCTCAAACCAAATTAACTGGCGTTTCTCAATGTGGACGAGCAGCAGCTCTGAATCAATCCTGAATAACTTAACTTCTCACCCTATATCTAAGAGTCAAGTCAAGTCACATTTATTTATATAGCACATTTAAAACAGTAACTGTTATCAAACTTACCGAAAAAGACCACAGGATCAAATATTAATAACAAGATATTACAGCAACATGAATAAAAGCATAAAAAACATGAAATATAATGAGAAACAATGAAATACTAAATAAAATCACCATGCATTAAATGTCAGGGAGTAAAAGCAAAATGGATGAACACAATCATCAACAACGAAATACCAAATGAGATCACCCTGTGTTAAATGCCAATGAGTACAGATGTGTTTTGAGGAGAGATTTAAAAGTAGAGACTGAGGTGGACTGTCGAATGTTGATGGGCAGATTGTTCCAGAGTTTAGGGCCCACAACTGAAAATGCCCAATCTCCTCTGAGCTTCAGCCTGGTTTTTGGTACGGCCAAAAGCAGCTGGTCTGATGATCTCAAGGCCCGAGAAGGAGTATAAGGATGAAGGAGGTCGGAGAGGTATGAGGGTGCAAGGCCATTAACACACTTAAATGTCAGCAGAAGAATCTTAAAATCAACTCTGACACGCACAGGAAGCCAGTGAAGAGAGGACAGACTGGAGTAATGTGCTCAAACCTGCGAGTTCCTGTTAGTAGCCGAGCTGCAGCATTTTGGACAAGCTGGAGACGTGAGAGAGAGACCTGACTGACCCCAGCATAAAGCGAGTTACAGTAGTCCAGCCGGGTTGTAATAAATGCATGGACTTATTTTTCAAGGTCGGATCTGGACAGCACGGACTTGAGCTTAGCTATCTGCCTTAGCTGAAAGAAGCTTTTTTGAAGAACAGAATTTATCTGTTTATTAAACTTAAAACCTGAGTCTAAAACTATCCTGAGATTGGTAACAGACTGTTTTAGATATGGCTGAAGGGAGTCCAGGTTTGCAGGATTAGTGACAGTGGCAGAGCTAGGGTTAAACACAATGACCTCAGTCTTCTGATCATTAAGGCCCTATTTACACAGACACGATGGGGGGAAACATATTTTTTTTCGTATGTTAATTAAAGGAAAAGATTTGCGTTGACACAGTCGGATTTTGTGTTTACGTGCATCCGGAGGAATCCCCGAATTCCTCCCGAATTCGCTGTCGTTACCATGCCAGGTCATTAGATGGCGCTGTGAATTTTGTACCTTTACCCAATGCGCATGCGTGCTGCCTCGGCCTGCTCCTTTCCTTTGGGCTAAAAGCTCAGCTAACAACAACTTAACAACAAGTTAAAGCTGGATTTTGGCTGGATTGTGGATAAGAGTCGACAGATTTGACGCCAAGCAGGACCACTTCGTCTAACAACTCCACACCGGTCACTGAGTGGACCAGAACCGAGTCATCGATGTCGGACTTTACTCCGTGATAATCAGTAGCTGATTTACAGCAGTTAAATCAAATGTTCTTAATAATGTTAGCTTGTGTTTACTTCGGTTAAAAAAAAACTGAGTTTATATTTTTTCCTGAAAGAAAAAGAAGCTGTCTCCTACCGGGCAGACTGGTTCTGAACAAGGCTCGGCCCAGGTGCACTGCAGGAGGACGTTGAAGAGAGAGAGATGTTGGATGAACTATTTATTTAAAATTCCCCTCATTTCTTTTATTCAATCCATTGAATGTTTTAAGCTGCATTAATCAAAGGAGTGACAGCCTGAACGAGCCAGATGGACAACTAGGGACCAGATTCCAGGATGAAAACAAGAGTCCAGTTCGTTAATGCAGTTTACAGTTAACGTGTTTTTTATGTGTTCAGTTTAATTATCAGTGTTTGTGTGACATACAGTTTGTTGTGTTGAATAAATAAATAAAATAAAAATTAAACCCGATGTCTTCATTTTCGACTTTAATAACACGCAATATGTTTAGCATCATTTTAATCACATAATTTGAACTACGTAATGTCCAGATAGCTTAATTTATCTCAGAGAGCTTCATTATATATTTCAAACTAAAGATAAACACTGTTTATTATTATTAAACTTGTTATTTAGCACATTTAGTATGTTATAGTGCAGTGCGACGTGTGTGCGTTCCTCGTTCTATAAACAACGATATTAGAACTGGATCAGACTGGTGTCTCTTGCAACACAGATGTTGGTCACAGCACCTGGAATCTGACGTAGATTAAATACGAGATTAAAAATATATTCCATCAATCGTAGTTCAGAAAGCACTGTATCCACCGCCATGTTGATAGAAATATAGCGTCTGTCCGCGCGTGCGTGTGCGCATGTGGTTTAACACAAAGCCTCAGCGGGAGATGTTTACATTATCAGGGGGCAGTCAGCGAAAAACCTCCACTCTGGAAGGTGGATTCAAAGAGGGGGGGCCACTGGTGTCATGTAAATGATCAGCAGAACCGCAGAGAGAAAGCTGCAGATTCACTCAAAATACGCGCCATGTAAACTGCCCCTAAAATTCAAAAAGTTTGCAGCCATCCAATTCTTGATGTCATCAAGACATTTTAACAAAGGGCGAATAGAGGAGGAACTGTTGGGCGTTAACGGCAGATAAATCTGAGTCATCAGCATAACAATGAAAGGAAAGACCATGTTTCCTCAGGATAGACCCTAAGGGGAGGCGATACAATGAAAACAGAAGGGGTCCAAGAATGGAGCCTTGCGAGACCCCGCAGGAAAGAGGCACAGAAGTAGATAGAGTGTTAGCAAAATTAACACAGAAACTCCTGTCGCTCAGGTATGAATGGAACCATTCTAACGCTGCACCAGTAATCCCAACCCAGTGTTCTAGCCGGGATAAGAGACACCCTATATCTTCTCACCCGAAGCTAAACTGCATACAATAATTATTTTGACAGCCTGCATCAGCAGTCTTGTTCTTATGATCACTTTCCAGAGTTTATGACCTTGGTTGAAGGTAGGAGCATGGACCAACCTGTAAACAAAAAAGCTTAACCTTCCAGCTACAGGTAAATAGCGTATCAATTCCCTCTTCATCACTACGGACCGGCACGGACTGTGCAATAACATGGAAGCCGCACCAATTTATCTGTCAAACTCACACATTTTTTCTCACTCACATCATAATGTTACTTTTTTTTCCTCGTCGTTTACCAGATACATTACTAAAGAATATTTCTATTTTAAACATGCTATACATAAAATAAAACAGTTTTGCTGTTGTTGAAACCTTACAGATGTTAAACAATGTTTGATATCTCAGAAGACAATGTAGTCCACACACACAAAAAAAAAAACTTTGTACCTGACATTCCAATTTATCCAAAAGATCCTGCAGCCGGTTAATCTGAGAGCACCAGTTCTCTCCATCTTCCATGCTGACACCTTAACACAGTAATAAATAAATTAGTAGGTAAATGAATGAATCAACAAATAGGCACATTTAATTTATAAATCTATCACACACTCATAGCTTGTCAAGACAATATACAAAATATACAATAAAATGTGTTGCTGCCTGGACACATGTCCCTGAAGTAGCAAAACATTTATCATAGCGCCCTACTTACAAATTGTGGAACATGGGGCATAACAAATTAAAACATGAAATTAAAAGTTGGTTGGGTTTTTTTAAATCTCAACAGGAATCCTTATAATGTATTAAAGGTGTGGACGTTTTTCTTATAATGAATGTTAGCAAAACTATTGTATTTAAATTGATTATAAATGGGAGTAACAAAATAGTCTATCTAGTCCAGTAGTTCTCAAACTTTTTGGGTTCAGGGACCCCTTACAGAGGAGAAAAAGTTTCAGGGACCCCCTCATAACCCTCATGTTTATTAAAAATATCTTAAATTTGGAACACATATATGAAGGTGTAGACTTTATTCCATTTAATAATTTAATAATACAATTTGACATTGAAAATAAATACTTCTTACAATATCAACAAATTAAGTCTATAATAAAAAAGAAATTTAAGCTTAATAAAACTTTGTTAGAAACACCAATATGTGTGTTAGAGTTCCTTAATCTTAAATCCCCCAAATTATTATCTAAAATATACAAGAAATTGTCTAGAATCAATGACTCCATAATGTTACCTGTTGCAAAATGGGAGTCAGATTTATCAATCAATTTTGACCAAAACACCTGGTCTCAAATATGTTTAAGAACATTTAAAATGACTAGAATCTCCAACTTACAATTAATACAGTATAAAGTTCTTTATAGAGTACATTATACAGGTCAGCGAATGTTTCGGATGGGATTTACATCATCTAACAACTGCTCACAGTGCACAGGCAATATTCCTGATGATTATATCCATGCACTCTGGTTCTGCCCACCCGTTCAGAGGTTCTGGGTCCAGGTTTGTGAAGACTTGTCTAAATGTCTGAAATGTAATATTCCACTCTCTCCGTCTGTTTGCTTATTGGCTATCTTGGAAGATGTTACCCTGGAAAAAAATACATGTCGCATGATTTTCACTGCCTTATGCATCGCAAAGAAAACCATACTCCTGAATTGGAAAAATAAAAATAATCTTAGTATTAATCAGTATAAAAATCTGCTGTTAGATCATATTAGTCTTGAAACAGCATCTGCCGACACATTGGATCAATCTCTGTGGGCTCCTTTGATCGGCTCCGTTACATAGTGAGGGTGGGTAGTCTGGGATCTGACCTTGTGGGGCCTTGGGGTTGATGTGGAGGTGGGTGTATGGGTTTGGGGCCCCGGGGGGGTTGCCGGGGGCTGGGCTCTTGGGGGTACCTGGGCAGGGGGGCACTGCTTTCCCTCTGGGGAGGGCCTGGGTGGTTCTGGGGGATGTCTGCTGGTGGCTGCATGCAGGCCCTCAGGTGGTCTATGGCGGCGGTCGTGGGTCACCGATCTGGTAGCCTGGCTGTGCTGATGTGGGTTCGGGGTGGGCGCGGGGGCTTGGGGTTCTGGGGGCTTGTCGCCCCCGGGCTTGGGCCTGTGGGGTTCGGGGATCTTGGGCTCTGGCGGGCGGGTTGCCGGGCTCTGGGCCGGCTTGCGTTCTGGTGCCCGGTTCTGGGCGGGGGCCTTCGGCTCGCTGGTGGGTTGTGGGTCATGGGCTGGGGGGTTGGGTGTTTGGGGGCGTGACCAGTGGCCCCTAGGAGGGGGTAGTTTGACCCAGCCTAGGTGTCTAGTGTGCTATGTGTTTTGAGAGATGTCCGAATGAGGGGTGGGTGTAGTATTTCTTCTGGAGTGGGGATGGGGTGGATGTCCTTGGGGGCGGCCCGGGACTGTGCATGGCCGGCTGGCTGGCCCCTTTCCTGTGGTGGGGGCTCGATCCCGGTGCTTCCTGGCACTGTCGGCGGTTGGGCGGGCGCTCTTGGCCGGGTCGTCCTGGTGGGGTTTGGCTCCATCTGGTGGCGGGCTGACTGCGATCTGTGGGGGTCCTGGTGGCCCTCGGGTGTGTAGGCTGCTGGTGCAGCTTCTGGCGGCCCTCGGGGCTCTGTCCCTCTCTGGTCTGGAGCTCAGCGGGCCTGACGGTCGGTCCAGATGGAGAGGTGTCTTGGCCTCAATCCCTGGGTGGACCTTGGGGGGCTGGGGGGGGGGGGGGGGGGGCTGTTGGGTCAGTGGGGGAGCTGACCCCCTGTGGGAGCATTTGCTCTCACAGTTTTTTCTCCCCATCCCTCACCATGCACCTCCACCCTCTTCATTTCAATTCCATACATTTAGGGTTGTTTGGGCTCGGGTGTGCTGCAACAATTTTACATCTTTGTTGACCATAGCCACCTGGGACTCAATTTTATTGTACACCTTAGACATTCATTCATAACATCCTCATGACATTCATATATAGAAATTTGAGGTGGGCACATGGCTATGGGTGGTGGGATGACCTTACTCTCACCCCCTGTGCCTGTGCTCACAACGGTTGCATTTAGACACTAGGGTTTGGATAGAGTTGGGGTGGAGGGGAAACTGGCACCATGCCAGCCTTTGCTCCTTCTTCTTTCCTTTTTAATGGCACTATACAACAACACACATCAACAGCACATCTAGGGGTGGGGGTGTATGTGTCGGGGTCTTATTTTTAGTTATTTATTTATTTTATTTTATTTTTTTCTCCTCTTCCTACCCACCTAGTTCCCTGACTGCCATTCCGGGGGTGGGGTCCGGGAGAAGGGCAGGCCGTCGGGTGTTGACCAGGACTATGTGGGGGTTCAGGGTCTGGGGGTTGCCATGGGCGGTGCTGGCGCTGTGCTCTCCCTGGGGTTGTTTGGACCCCCTGAGCTTGGCTCTTGGGTGCCATGGTTGGCCCGCTGGCCAGGGTGGCTGCCGGGGCCTGGCGGGCGGTCGGCTGGGGGTGCGTGCTTGGTTGTTGGCGGTGTGTGGGGGTGGTCGGTGGCGTGTCCTCTTCATGGTGGGGGGGTATCCTGTCGGCGGGGCATGGCCTGGGCCGGGTCTGGGGTATTGGCTCTTCTCCACTCAAGAATGAATGGGTTTACCTCCTGGGTTTGGGCATGGGCTGCCCCCTGTAGAGGGCGGGTACATGTCTTGGACCTGGGGGGTATAGAGTGTGTATCGGGAATAAGAATGAAATGTATCGTTATTGTATGTCTTTGAGTGAATGAATGTGAGATTGAGGTTGGGATAGTGTGATTGTGTATGTGTATGAATGGGTATTTGTTAGGCCGAGATTCGGACTGCCCCCTCTTTGATACAACTGGGGGTGCTTGGCATCGCGCCCCTATCGCGCGGCCCCCTGGTGGGGTGTGCCCTTGCCTGCCGGCGCGCTTGGGGCCCTTGGTATCGGGGGCTGGGCGCTTGGGCGTGTGTCGGCTCGGCCTGGTGTCTGCCTGGTGGGGCTCGGGTCCTCTGGCCCTGTCAGGCCTTGGCCTGGGTGGTGTGAGTCCTCGGTGCCCGGGCCTCGGTGCCTGGACCTGGACCTACATCGGTGTGGCGGGTGCCGACGGAGGCCTATGAGTTTGTCGCTGTTGGCCCCGGGGGGTCACTGTATGTGGTTGCTGGTGGGGATCTTCCGGTTCTCCCCTGTGGTCC
>NC_056504.1:35625398-35639842 GCF_014905685.2 Nematolebias whitei
TATATATATATATGATTTATTTTAAACATTTGTATTTCCTAAACATTTGTTTGTTTTTATTACTTAAAGATAGATGAGTAAGCACAAAGTGTGAACCTGAGAAACCTATGGACGTCCAGTAACTTTAAAAGCTTCGGTGAAATCAAATTACTTTAAGAATTTAAGTGTTTGTTCAATTTTGGTTTTTTTGCTAGCTGACAAAGTTTTCATCTGACATTTCTGAGATTATTACATTGACAACATATTTTTGATAGATTCTCACAGTTTTTGTATGATTTGTACAGGTTTTCTTTTTAACGTGTTAATTTTTCTTAACCTTTAAAAATAATTTTGAACACTTTTTTTTTCCTTATACAAGCCTGACCACTGTAAAATTAATCTCCAAATAAATGAGGGAGTAATTCTGATCTTATAGGTAATAGTTGAGTTTTCCCATTTTCATTACAAAAAGAAAATTTTAAATCTTGTGTAGGCGAATAAAAAAAATGTACTTTTAATAAAATGATCTACTTGCTGCAGTAGTTTTATACAGTCAGACTGAATGCACAAGCTGACTTTTTTTAAATGTCAGAATTTACTTTTAGAGTGAGACATTATAGATGTCCGTAATGGAAACAACGTTCTGGAAGTTGAATTATAAGGAACCGAGCACAATCAAGAACCACTGGGCCCTTTGAAGTGAGGTGGACAGATTGTATTGAAGCCACCGGCTGTAATAATCAGCATCTTTGTCGCTCTGCAGTGGAAAGAGCAGCATTCAGCAGCAGGGAGGACGAGAGAAGCTGAGCTGCAGGGAGGAAACAAAGATCTGAAAACGTTCCCCAGAAATGCCAAGAAAAAATCATGAAAAACCAACTATCTGTTTGGACAGTTATGTTAATAAGATTAAAGCAGTTTTAACTTGCTGAATGGGAAAAAAAGTTTTAAAGCATTTTGTTTGCATAGTCAGAATTGTCTCGTCTTTTTTTTTTTTTTTACACAAAAATATAATTTATAAAACTGGAAAAATGTTTATTGGCACCAAATGGTCATCACTGGAAATTGTGATTACCATATTTTCTGCCATACACGTTGCACCGCCGTATAACTGCCGTTGCGCCAACGCCACCCGTTTTCTGGAATATCTTGCCAAAAGATCTGAACCTCTTGATCTTGACCTCTCTAAGTGACTTTAAAACCCTGTTAAGTATCTGGCAAAAGCCAATGCAGACATGTTCCTGCTTTTAGTTTTCTAAATCGCCGTGTGATCTAACTGTTTTTTGCTGCTATTCCTCTTGATTATCCTTTTGGTTGCTATTTTGCTTATTTTTAATAAGTTGCTTCGTCGTATTAGTCGCATCTATTATGCGTCACCGCTGACGCCTCGCGTTTGTTATGCGTCACCGCTGACCACCCGGAACTGTGGGCCGGTGTTGTGCCAAAAATCGATTGTCTGCCAAAACGGTGGCCGCAGGAGCGAGCACTGCAGGAATTTAACAAGAATTTAACAAGATTAACACTTAAAAACAATTATTTGTTTGCTTGAAATTATAGCAAAAGTGTGTCTGTTGAACCTTTCCTTTATAAATGCACTTTAATGGTCAAATCAGCTGCATTTAAAAAATCGATTTGCGGCTGCTGGAGCGAGCAGAGGGAGGACTCGCTGTGCATTTCTTTGAAATTTAACAAGATAAGCACCTAAAAACAATTATTTGTTTGCTCAACATTAAAGCAAAGGTGTGTCTCAGTTGAACTTTTGCTTAATAAATGCACTTTAATGGTCAAATCAGCAGCATTTCGCCTGGGCGGCACTGCAAAATGCATCAGATTTGACGTTTGCTCCAGGAGTTCCGGAGCGAGACGAAGGTGGCTTGGTATGACAAGCCAAGAGTCTCTTTAATAAAATAGTCTCTTTTACCTATTAATGAGACACTTGGCTTGCCATACCACTCGAGGGCCCTCTAATGGCTGCAAATGTAATGTTCATTCATTCATTCAACCTTTATTTAGGCAGGTAAATCCCAATGAGCCTCGAGGACTCATTTACAAGAGAAACCTGAATGTTTAACATTTTTCATGTTAGAATGAATGAAATCATCAGATATCAGCCAAAAATTGGGTTATAAATATGGGGAAAAAAACATATATTAGTCACTTAGGTGTATAAGTCGCAGGACTCGCAAATTTATGCAAAAAGGTGCGACTTATACACTGGAAAATACAGTAAGTACTTTTGACCAAAATGAATAATCTTCCTTGGAATTGTGTAATAAAGCAGCACTTGGCGTGTTTTTTGTGGCTACCTTTAAATCTCTGTAACACAGTTTAGACTGAAGCAATTTTTAATTAAATCCAATAGTTCACAACATGCCTTTTCCAAAAAAAAAAAAAAATCATGAGTTTGTTAAAATCTTACCTGTTTGGTTTTATCCATTGCTTTTAAAATGGCAATGTTCAGACTCTCCAGAGCTGAAAGAACATTTAGATATTCCCCGAGATGCTGAGAAAAGTAATCTAATGGAACAAAAAGGATGGTAAGCTTAACTGAAGGGACAGAACAAACTCACACATGTTCAAAAGACATATTCCAATAAAATCAGATTGTGATAAGTGAGATTATCCAAACAAGTAGACACAAGTGCTTTAATTTATTAACAAATGGAAGTGTTAGACGTCTGTGACAGCGTTCTCTATATTAAGTTTTGTAGTGAAAACTGTTAAACTAAGCATTGTGAAAGAGTTATTAGGTTTGTAATTATTTTAAAGTACTTTACTATTAAGATCAGATCAGAAAATAATTTGTAAATTGTAACCAGAAAATACACACACAAAAGAATATAGTATTGTCTTATAATGAAGAATGGTGAGAAATAGTGTTTTTAAACTCCAACAATGCATCAAGGAGATATTTGTTTGGGTATTATTTTCTAAAGAATAAGTTAGTTTTAATCTAATGAAAGAATACATTCAAGGTTGATGCATCTGCTCTTTAAACGCTCGTTCTTATATCTCACTGAAATTGCCTTTAAAATAGCAAAACACTTTAACACAGCTTAATGAATGAAACAAGTTCAGAGACTCGAGATAAAAAATAAAAACAACTTTCTGCTGTGGAAAACTGGCAACATTTTTATGTCAAATGAAAAAAGCAGCCATTTCTATTTGATTAATTATGCAAAAGGTTTATTCTGGGCAAAGCTGGCAGTTACCAGTCTGCGACCCAATTCTTTATTTTATTCAGGACATATGACTTATACTCCATTTTAAGATAATAAGACAAAAAGAGGACAGCTGCCTCCATATTGACTGATGGAGTCAACAGTGCTGGTGGACCTAATCAGTTCTAGTGCATTATGAAATGAACAAATTCTCCAACTTTGGCTAACGTCCTCTTTCTATGGATGAAAATAGATTACCAGCACTTTGACACTAATATTGTATTCAAGAGACCACCGGGACGGGGCGGAGTTAGCATATCATAAACTGTAACTATTGAAATGGCCACCTGGCTCTTTGCAGAGTAAACAAGTCTGGCACCATCTCAAACATGGATGCATGTGAAATTGTCAAAAAAGAAGAAGAAAAAAATAGCCTTGCAGAAATTCCTGTCTTTTGACACATCCCTTTACATCACACAGAGCACTCTTCCACCAACCTGATAGCTTGTCAGTGTCCAGATTGCTGCCGGGCAGAACACAAGAGAAGATGAGGAAAGTTAATTAGGGAGACTCAAAGACGAGCTGCTCTTCATTTCTGCTCGAGAGCTCTTTTTGGCTCATAAAGGTGTTGCAGTATTATCCAGAGGAAGACGCAAAACTTCACTGTAGAAACCATAAAGACCAATTATAGTTGTATCCACACATGCTATCGCTGGAGAAATTCTGCTAATAAGTTCATGTGTCTTTGTCACTCTCGACACGCTGGTTTCTCAACACAATTGACACAATCTTCTTGACGAGAAGACAGGGTGAAGGAGAACCCTCTTGTCTGGACGAAGCACTTCCTGCTGGATATATGATGGATTCCTGGGGTTAGTGGAAGATCAGTACTGTCGGTCGAGGATGTTGAAGACGGATACATAATTGGATTTATGATAGCAGGATTTCTGCTCTTTGGCGTTGGTGGTTACCTGTTTTATCCACAAATGCGGAAAATATTGGCAGCCATTCTGGCCTTGGTAAAACTGCCCGGCTTATATGAAGGAATGTACCGAGCGATAAGCACTCAGACACAGATGCTGTATGAGCTGAACCATAAGCTGGATGCGATTTCTGAGAATCACCGGCCACTTGTGGCTCCTAGAACTCACTGGCAGGAAGGAATCGACCTTGGAGAAAGCTACAAGCTCGGTCCGGCAGTGTGACCACAAGGCTGTTTGGAATTACCACTGAAGACGTACTAGTAGAACTATGTAAGGCAGACATGAAATCAAGCAGAGTCTGCAGACACAAAATAATTGTTATCTAAATCTACTTTGTAGTTTCCTCCACTGGCCTTGAATTGGTCAACTATCACAATGTTCTGGTTGTCTATGTGAATGAGAAGCTCTGCTCCCCCCCGCTCCCCTCCCAAAGACATCTGTGGACCTTTTATGTCAGGACTGTGGAGCTTCTGGAAGTGTCCTCGGACAAACCCACTGTTCTCAACAGCCCTATACATACATAAATGTATTATAATGTCATCAACATGTGCTATTCCATGTGCTGAGGTCTCTTTTTGCGACTCTCACAATGTGTCCTGTAGGATGCAATGCAAGATTTGATTTTTTTTTTTACCTCCTCTCCCCTCGTGTTTCTTATTTCTTGTCTGTAAAACGGGTTGTGCCTCCCGAGGCCAGCGACCTCAATCACCTCCGTCTCCCCCATGTCTGTTGTTGTTATGTTCTCTTAGACGGCTGTAAATGAAATGCAATTTTGTTGTGCCCCAGTGCAATGACAATAAAGTTGATTCTGATTTAAAAGGTGTCACCATTTAATCTAAAGAAGGTCTACATCATCAACTTCTTAAGTCTGTGCGTCAAAATTATACTATTCTTTAATTGCAGTCAATGACCGCACAAAGCACACCAAGGGCCGCAAATGGCCCTCGGGCCACACTTTGGACGCCCCTGATTTAGAGCAATTAATTTTTACTGCAGCTGAACTTCATATTGACTCTAATTATGCACTGAAACACACACAAGTGCACTGTGCATGCTAGATTATGGCTGTTTAGACTTCTCATGGTTTTATTTTTTTCTCTGAGCTTAGGTGCAGAATTTGACAGTTGAATCTAAATACCTTGTTTAGAATTCCAGTGTTGCAAAGAGGGCAAGAAGGAGTAAAGTCACAAAAATTGTCTCATGAATGCAAATTCTGTGTCCGCCAAAGACAATAAAGACAAAAGAATGAAAACTTAATACCCTTGCCTCCCGTTTGACCTAACAGTGGAGAAAAAGTATTTTCCTCCATCGCTGCTGTGAGTTCGCTGTTCTCTGCAGAGACTGATTTCTGCACCCACCCTCAGGCTCATTTCTTTCATTGCAATTTCAGTGGAAGTTAGTTTTTGATGTGGCTGGTGAAGTCAACGGTATTTTTTTTTTATGTTCAAATGGGGTAGAGGCTGATATTAGTTCATCCGGCTATAGACTTAAGTTTCTGGGGTCATTTCTACTGAAAACTTTCCTCAAACTTTGAGACATTTTTGCCTCTAACTGATGATTTGAGGAGAAATATATTGATTCAGCATCTTGATCTGAAACTTCAAATGAAATAAACTCACTTATTCTGTCGGTTATCTATGGAGAGAAAGAGCTCCTGCAGCTCCTCGGTGGTCAGGATTCCATCGGCAAAGTAAGCATTGAACTCATCAAACGACAACTTCCCATCATCTGAAAAACATACAGTAGAGACTTTTATTTTGATGGAAGAAGAAAAGAAATCTCTAGTGTATCACCAGCCTCACATTTTATAATAGGGTATATTTTTCCTCATAATTTAGACTTTATACACAATCTAAGTTCCAGCCCAGTGTTTTTTATCTTTTCTTTCCAGCTATTCTGTTGTGTCATTTGTGTTAAACAAATGTCCTTGAAAAAATATTTAGATGATAATTACTACCAAATTTCAGAAAAACAAGTACCGGTATGCATCTATACTGGGACACAAATATTCTCTTTGATTTAGGCTGGTTGCAAAGCATACGTTTCATTTTGAAAAAAAAATAAAAATAAAATAATTATGTTTTTATATACACACTCTCTATATACACATGAAACAAAAAAACAAATCAACACAAATATAATAATATACAAAATACAAAATAGAAATAAAGACCCAACTTTCCTTGAAGGAAAGCGTATGACCAGCTGGTTTTCATGCCACGGTTTTAAACAAAGATTATGTTCTGTGGAGAAATTACTAAATAAACCTAGAAAATACAATTATGCACAATCTTGTGTATGTCTCACATGATTTTGCCTGATCTCTTTGTGCAAGGAGTATGAGGTGTTAAATACTCTCAGCTACTACCACATATATTTTAGTTCAATACGTGTAAACGTCATTGAGTTACAGCTGTTTTAGTTAAGACAAAGGTTTAGTTTTGGCAGGTCTTTTGAATTCGACTGACTCCAAAAGTTAAGAAGTTGAAAGGCTCAACAGACAGTATTTTGTTTCCTCTGAGAGTCATATTGAAATCCATCCAGTGGTTTATGTGACATTTTGCTAAGAGTGAACAAGGTTCACTCACTGATAATATAAGGCTTTAAGAAAAGATGCTTCTCAAAGTACTGTATATGTTGAGGACCATCCTCAGCTACTACTAGACCAAACTTTAGCTCAATATCTGCAAGACAGACAGAGTTTTAGCAATCTTTGTGTTTTCTAAAATGAGCTGTTACATCCACTGATTTAGGGGTTCTCTTACTAGAGGACAGCCTTTCTCCTCTTTTGTTTGTTTGCAGGCCTGCTGTGTCACCACGCTGCACACCTGGAATCACTTCCTCCTCATCAGTGGACTGCATAAAAGCGTCAGCGATTCCTTGCATATATCCTCTTCCCCATTGGCATAGTGTAGTGGTTGACTTTGAATTTAACTCTGTGTACAAAGTATTTTAGCAGCTCCGTTCTGATATTCAGTGAACAGTTCTATTTAAGAACTTTTGCTTAGATGAAAAGTTTGATAGGGATTCTCCACCATTTTATTTTTATCAAGTTTTCTCCTGTTTTGTGGCCAGCCAGGGAGCTCAGCAACTGTACTTTTGGTTTTGTTAGATATGAGCTGATTTTGTTTTCTAGACAAGGGATGTTCTTTTTGTTTGTTTTGGCCTTGGAGACCTGAAGTTCATGACTTCCCTTCTGTCTGTAACACCTTGAACTAATAGATGACTGAATTATTTTAATGCCAAATTGGGCTGTTTTTGAGTTATTAGCTTTTTGGTTAGTTTACAATTTGTGTTACACCCTGTGCCTCCTAGACTCAGTCCAAGGTACAGGCTGGCTGTGGCAACCATCTTAAACCAAACTGACTCCAGAGGTTGATAAACTGTCAATGTTCATCTAATGATTCTTCTTTGAAAGAGAAAAAAAGAAAAAAAAAAGTTTTCCAATTTGTTCAGTGACTTGAGATATTTTGCTAACAAACCAAGTGTTCATTCCACAATTAATGACTGATTTTTAAACGGATCTTGTAGCTAGAGCTCAGTTTAAACGTCAAGGATCTAACTCGGCTACAACACATAATTTCATCTTAATATCTGTAAAACTAGTTGAGCTTTAACTATTTTTGTTTCAAATGCTTTGCCGTGGCAGCCATCTTGACTCCAAAAGTGAATCAATTGTCGATGCAATTTCTACTATCTTAAAATGTAAATATCTGCTCAGTGGTTGGAACACTGGGATTATTTTGCACTTGGCTAGTTACTTCTGAACAAAGCTTGTTTTGGCAGATGATGCAAAAGAAAAAGCAATAGCAGATGATAGATTTCTGACTTGTCATCTGTGCAGAAGTGGTTTTTTTTTTTGTTTGTTTTTTAAATGAGCATCTATCTTCAAGCACAGACAAGACAACTGAGTTGTTCTAATCCTCATGGAATGGAGCACATGAACAGATTGTGTCTACAGAAACCTGCCTGAGCCCTGACAGACTCTCAGGCAATCCGAGGTTTGCTGACAAAGGTCGGGGACTCGGTTAGTCATGTGGCAGCAGAACGAATCAAAACCATCATTGATAAGACATGAGAAAATAGACTGAACAGACGAGCAGTGTCCCCAATGGCAAATAGATCAGATGAGTCTGACTGAAATACCAAAGATTTTAATCAAAAATAGTTTATCTTTTTTTATAAATTAAGATTTTACTAACATTTTACAAACCATTCTAGCATCCATAAGGTACTTTTAGTTTTGTTTTTCCTGTAAACTTTTTTTTTAAATTGCATTAAAAAGTAAGCTTTTTCACGTCTGCATTGTTATACGTATTTGAACCAGTAAAAAGGCAGAAAAACTGCTAATGATCCCAGACCGTGCAAGAACGTAGGATGACAGTGATTTAATGTGCCAGAAAGTTTCCGTTAGCTGACTTTGCAGATCTACAAAGATGAAGGGCAAGCTTCAGGACCATCTGTTCAACCGGAGCCTCTTTGACACTTCTCATCCCCACCTCTCACCAGAATGTGTTGGTCAAAACTAAACCTGTTCAGATAATTGTCAGAACTCTTCTCAAAACCAAGTTATGGATCTCAATATTTTATCATTTTACAGTTTTTTTTATTTGTTCTGAAGGTGAATATCATAGTCCCATTTTTTTTTTTTTTTTTTATACTGACCTGTTGTTAAAATTAGATCATGCTTTTATATTAGCAGGCTTTGTTTCACCACTTGTTTGTTCTGGTTACTTATAGCTTGATACCATCTGCACTGTGGCTTATGGATTATGAAACCAAAAATCCCCACACATGTCTCTCCTCAGTGTCATATTTTGAAAAATAAAATCTATATTTGGAGTGTCAAAACAAACAGACAGCCTGCGTCTCTGAAGTGCCACTACTCCACATGATGGACAAATGATTAACACTGGTACCAGTGACAGTGCTGGGTTTAATTTTCTCATACAGGGGTGTTATTTCAACAAATGCCTAAACTTTATTTCACGTTTTAAGTGTATACCGTAATTTCCGGACTATAAGCCAATACTTTATTCAAACACTTTGAACACTGCGGCTTATACGCTGTGGCTAATTT
This sequence comes from Nematolebias whitei, assembly GCF_014905685.2. Taxonomy (NCBI): domain Eukaryota; kingdom Metazoa; phylum Chordata; class Actinopteri; order Cyprinodontiformes; family Rivulidae; genus Nematolebias; species Nematolebias whitei. Next base: position 35,634,599 of record NC_056504.1, read on the forward strand.
ATGGATTTTTTTATTTTTTTTTGACGGGCTAACGAGCTTCGTGCCACCATTGCATTTAGCCTCATCACACCCGAGTGCTCCATAACTGCCCAATACACATCTCTCTTGGGGGGGTGGGTCCTCGTGACTCATTGAAACTACCTGTATGAATTAAGGTAAAAAAAAAAATCAATGAAACTTTGTTTCATTGGTCCACTGGGAAGGGGTTGAACTTTGTTTCCCCATTCTCCCATTTGCTCCTCCCCGTTGTGCCCCCAGGGAAGGGGAAACTTGATGATGAAGAGGACAGCACAAGCTCATGGGCGCAGTGTACAAGAGGAAGATTTCATTTCAATTTATTTATATATAGTAGTCCCTCGTTACTCCGGACTCGCTCTATCGCGGTTTTTCAAAATAAGATTGGACATGACGCACAATTGGCTGACTGATGGATGAGCCGCACAATTGGCATGTAATTTTATTTAAAATAAATTGTTTAAAATTATTTAGCACCTGCTGCACCTTTGTGCAGCCCATACTGCAGGATAAACTTCCTGCTGCAGCTGTGGTCCATGCAGCGCGTAGACGTGGGCGTGGCCAAGAACGCTTGCAGATGGCGGAGAGCAGAGGAGGCAGGGAGCTGAAATCATGACGCTCTGTGCTCTTTAGGAGCTTTAGTTTAGAATATTGTAAGAGTGTGGGAAGGGTTTAAAATACCTTTATCTGTCTGTCTCTTGTCCTACTATTCCTACTTCGCATATTTTCACTTATGGCAAGGATTCATTCAAGGTACAGATCCCCTGCGATAAATGAGAGAATATTGTATCGCCAAGTCACAGCAGAATTAATCTCTGGGCACAAGATGAAGATGGCGATCAATGACTTCCTGGTAGGCTACTGTGTTTTTTATAAAAAAATGTAACCAGCCATATTTGTGCATGTTACCTGTACATATCTAATTAAAAGTTAAAACAAATCTTTCTCTGTAAATGTCTCATATTACAACGTGGACACCCGTGGCTTATACACAATTACGGCCTATTTATGTACTTTTTTTCCTTTTAAATTTAGTGGGCACGGCTTATATTCAGGTGCGCTCAATATTCCGGAAATCACGGTAATTTTATATTTAGTTTTAAATACTGAGTTCACATGAATCACAGAATGCACTGATCTCTTTTGTTTAAGGTCAAATTTACATTCCATTTATTTACATGACGTTTTGCAAAGTTCAAGTTCTGAAATTTTAAACATTATTTGATTGTTGGCACACGTCAGCATTTAAAGTTTGAAAGGACAGTTGGCGCTCTGATCATTGCACATGAATTGTAATGCGATAAACACGGCACTATGTTGGAATCGCTGCAGAATCAGCCGCATGACTGCACAGCAGGGATGAGCTAAAAAGGCGTTTTGGTGAATGTGCAGTTAATTAAAAAATATACACTTTCATCTACTGATGTTTGGGCTTAGATGGGTCATTTACGCCTGCAGAGTTGTAGATGAGCGACTAGCTGACACCAAAGCACCAATCCACAGTGCTATAATTATTGTCCTGTTTATTTTAAAGCAGGATCAACTTTGCTTTTAGGTTGTTGTTTTTTTTTTATTTAGATTTATAGCTACTAGTTTGTTTTTCTGAATTCCAGTGTTTGCATCCTCATATCCATGTATTTCAAAATAATAGCGCTTAGAGAACGTGAGAACACAAAGAAAGTGTTTGTAATGAATACAATTCTTTGTTGCAAAAAGGGGACAGGCCTGTTAAGTGTTGTTCTGAAGCAGAATTTATCATTTATGATGTTTTGTGCTGCTGCATTATTTATTCATCACTGTACCCTCATTGGTTGCACGGTTTAACTGTTTTGTTGGATTAAAGTGGCACTTTTGATCTGTGAAGTCAGAAGGTAATGTGAGGTCATCGTAAAAGAGGAAAGCATTTAGGGGGGAATCTAATAACTAAAGGCATAAGTAGGAAAACTCGGAAGTGTTAAAACTATACAAACATTTTATTAAACCATTCTAAGAGAGTGAGAACTACATGTGTCTAATAAAAATGTGTTTAGAATTGTATTTATGTATTTATTTATTTATTTATTGCTGAATAAAATTGTTTTACATAGTTTATCTGGCAGTAATCAAATGGTCTGAAATGTGTCAAGTGAGATTACTTAAAACTGTTTTTCTCTAAATTTAGTTGCTACATCTCCTAAGCTGGACTAACTAGACAAAAGGGTTTTATTTTAAACCCAAATGGAGCCCAAAAAGTATTTATCAAACAATTTTTAAATGCAGATAAAAAAGAACAATAAACTGTTTCTGACTTGCATCATTTTCTAATTCGAGCTGCCGTAGCCTCCCAAATGCCGCTGATGCTTTTAAATGTAAAAATAAAAAATAAGTTAAAAAGCATTCATGTCAGGCCAGCTTACACATAAACTCACTTAAAAGATCTCCTGTCCCCCCCCAAAAAAAAACACTCACACCTTGGACTTCATTAAAATCCTGGCGTTAAATTATTCACACCTTGAAGGTAATGTGATTTAACAGTAGCCAGTATTAAGCCCAGTTGCCAAAAACAAAACCAGTTGGTCTGGAGGTGACTGGCTTTAATCATAGTCTAATTGTCTACAAGTCCTAGTAGACCTGAGCCAATAAAGGCAACAATCTGCTCACAGTGGTTGATTTTGACCAAAAATACTGCAAAGATAAAAATATAAAATTAGAGCGAGAAAACAGATGAAGTCTGAAATGGGGATAAAACAGAAGATTGTGTACAGAACTATACTGAGGAAGAAGAAAAGAAACCATCTGAATTATTGTTCACAGCTGGAATATGACATAAGATGAACAAGCGCAGACAACATATTATTTACATAAAACGAAGCTAAGGGACAGGCAAGAAAGAGAGTTTGTTCTGTAGAAATAATAGTTTGGATCAAACATGTTTATATCCCTGCAATTTACTAAAGTTAAAAAAATGTATCTTTTGCTTTTAATCCTAATGCAGAGGAATAAGATACATTCATCAGTACAGTGTTGGGCATGAAAAAGGCAGAGAAGATTCACATCACATTGTTGTAATATTCCACAATAATAATAATAATAATGTGTTGTCATCATGCAATGATGAAATTGGCTCTCTGCATTTAACCCATCCACTCCCAGGTAATGCGGTGGGCGGCTATTGGGGGCGCCCAGGGAGTAATTGGGGATGGGGTGTGCTGCTCAGAGACACCACAAGATGTGCAATGACTGAGGATCAAGCCTGGGACTTTCGGGACCCGGGTCGGCTGCCCTGTCTCTACCCCATCTCTGCCCCATAAGTGCAAGTGGGAAAGGAAAATCCTGTGTGATAGCAAGAACACAGCTATAAATCATAATAATGGCATTATATTATTATTATTATTATTTATTATTGTTCTTATCGTTTTGTTTTTCTTCCCTCATCTGGACCAGTCATTCTGTGTTTGCATGTGTCTCCTTCCTGTTCTCTCAAACCCCGTCCAGTGGAAACTGATGGCCACCCATCCTGAACCCAGTTCTTCTGCTGGAGGTTTCCTTCCTGTCAAAGGGGAGTTGTCTCTTATCAACGTGCGTTCTGCGCAGGATGGGAGACGGAGACGAAGTAAAGACTCGACAAATTTTCTGGCCTTAGACTGATGACTTTTACCATAATGTATGTGAATGTGTTTTATTATTTAGCTTACACTGCCTTGAATTGGATTTTGTTGCAGCTAGGCCTATTTTTAAATAAACTGAATTGAACTGAAATGAATAAGTTGAATTAATTTGAACAAAAGTTCTAAGATTGAAGTAAACAAGAACCCAATGAGAAGGCGAGGATGTCCTGCAAAGTAGGTTACAAAGTAGGCCACACTCATCTTTCTCCAAAGGGTAGTCCCTATGCAGAACCTCCTAAGTGGTTTATAAATTCCCCACGAACGCATCACAGCTTCAGTAGCAACCAGCGTGACAAAGAGAGATGGGTCTGGTTTCTTCTCAGAAAGCCACTACTGTGTACTCAGCCTATCACTGATTCTGGTATTCTTAGTAGCGATGTCCTACTTGAGATGTGTTCCACCAGCCCATCTGTGAGGAGTTCTGATGCTGCTTTTTATTTTCCATATCCTCAGTAACGGCTGCATGCTGCGTTTAGACCACATATAGTTCTTTTTTTATCCACTTCAGTAATAGTTTGAAGCTGACTGGTCCCCCCCCCCCCCCCCACACACACACACACATTGGAGCAGCTGTCAGGACAGAGGAAGGTTCATTAAAAATTAAAAAGAAAAGCAGAAAATTATCCGTCTGGTTTTTTTTTATCAGCTATTAAAACGGCTTTAAAAATGTCCAATTACTTTGTTGATCTGGGACCATTTAAAGAATTTGACTGAGAGGAAATTCAACTCACTAATGACCCCTATTTTATATTCATATAGATGTTATATAAGGCAAAGAAAACGATAGAACCGCAGCATTAAATCTTTATGGAACATGAATTCAAGCTGCGCTACACTAAATATCCAGCAGTTACAGAGCTGCTAGCTCGTACTTTTTAATTATTTAGCTTTTTAGATCTACAAATTAGTGTTGTGAGACATTTTATCTTTATTGTTAATCTCAGAAAGGCAGGATTAACGAAGGAGCTCACGTCATGTAAAATGATATAGTTTGATGCAAATCACTTCACACTGAGGCACACAGCAGCAATGTTAATACCTAATCAAAAGGCGTAAGATTATAATATTATAGTAAGCAAATTCTAAATTTTTCCATCAGACAAGACAAATTACCGTAGTTATCTATTAAATGAACCCAGCTAAAATTCTCTTTTTTATCCTTTACTTGGCTAGAATACAGGATTTCTGAAGTCAGACTAGATAAAATCAAAGAAAATGACCCTAGAGTTCAGGGCTATTCAACAAAATTGCAAAGGGGGGGGGGGGGGGCAGTTACTGAAATCCAGCAGCTCAGGGGCCGCACATCCAGCAATTAAAGTCATTATGTAAATAAACCAAGTATTACAATGATCTGTTACCTTTTAAATTTGTTTGTTTTTAATGCATTTAATTAGATAGATAGATAGATAGATAGGTAGATAGATTTTAATGCATATAGATAGATAGATTTTAATGCATATAGATAGATAGATTTTAATGCAGATAGATAGGTAGATAGATTTTAATGCATATAGATAGATAGATTTTAATGCATATAGATAGATAGATAGATTTTAATGCATTTAGATAGATAGATAGATTT
>NC_056504.1:35639852-35641111 GCF_014905685.2 Nematolebias whitei
TTTAGATAGATAGATAGATTTTAATGCATTTAGATAGATAGATAGATGATAGATGGATAGAATAGGCCTGCAATAGTCCTATTTGACTTTGTAAAGAGTATGAAATTTTCCTTGTTGCTTTTAATCATATGAGTATTGTTTAATAAAGTATTTGAATGTCAAAAATCTGAAGTAATTGTGTAACTATACAATTTAAAATTATTGTGTACAAAAAAAAAAATTAAAAAATCACTACATTAGTGATTATTTCCCACATCATCTTCTCCCCCATACATTTACTGACCTCAGACTGCCGGAGCCTCATTTTTCTGCATCTTACAACTGTCCAGGTAAAACCTGAACAAGCCATGAAAAGAATGTAGTGATGCTTATATTTATTTCCTCAAATAGGTGGACCCATGTCACTGAAAAAATGTTCAAGGATAGGACAAAAATATCTTAGTTTTCTTTAGAGCACATTTAAATTAACACCATTTTTGTTTGATTTAATTTCTGTTTGGGTTTTAGGTTTGCCAACAATAAGAAACCACGACTGCTTTGTGAAACATCTTTCAGACAGCATGGTTAAATAACTGAAAAGATACAAATGTGTGAAAATAAACTGATCTCTTGAATTAGAATATGAAAGCAAAATGGGAGCCAAAACATAAAAGTTGTGCCCAGTGCATAACTTTTTTTAACACATTTGAAAGGTTTTATCTTGTCTTTTATATTACATGCTTGGTCTAATCCCACAGGTATTTGTTCCTGAAAGATGCAGACCAGTGAATGTGGGACAGAAGAGCTTCTTCATTTTGTAACAGTCCTCCTTTTCTTTTGTTCTCCACACCTGATTTAATGATTACAGTCAGCTCTGCTGAGCTCATGGTGAAAATATTTGGTTGGAAGGGACAAAACGTTGCATAACTTTTTTTCCTTTTTTAGAGACTGTTAAACACTGTTGAAGTAATTGTGCATTATGATTACAAACCCAGTGGAGTGTGAACCAAACAATGTCCCGTAATGACGACTACACCTCCTCTTTATTTGCTTTGACACCTTATGTAATCAGTTGTTAAAGATAAATAAATATATTTTAGGGTGAGCTGTGATATTCACATCACATGCAGAGAATAAAGGGTGATTGTTACTGTATCAATTCATTCATTCAACCTTTATTTTTACAGGTTGGTCCCATGGAGTCGCAGGGACTCATTTACAAGAGAGACCTGAATTTTTAAAGGTTGAATGAATGACTTGATACAGTAACAACAATAAAC
>NC_056504.1:35641511-35651784 GCF_014905685.2 Nematolebias whitei
GCGCCCCACTTGTTAAAGGAGGAAAAACCACCAAGAAGAAGGACAGACTATTGACAGTACAGTTTATAGGTAGAATGGGTGATTGTGCAAACTTCAGCAAGTATTTAATACTTATTGATTTTGTTGGGTGCAGTGATGGTTATAGAGTCAAACAGCCGCTGGGATTAAGGACCTGTGGTAACGCTCCTTTGTGCATTTAGGATACAGTAATCTGTCACTGAACGAGCTCCAATTCAGCAACAACTTCATGCATGGAGTGGGAGACGTTGTCCAACAATGATGTTTTTTTAGCTGGAGTCCTTCTGTTTCCCACCACCTGCACTGGGTCAATGGGGCATTCAAGCACAGAGCTGGCCTTCTTGATGAGCTTATCTCTCAATAAACAACTTGTAAAATAAAATAAAAAGAGGCATTGTATTTCAGATTAAAAAAAGGGGGGGGGGGGGGGACTTCCCTCAATGCATTTAACATCAACGACATGATGCAAAGCGGTGAAAGATTTCCCCGGATTACTGAGACAAATGGGCACCCATAACGAAACCTTGGTATGCTTCAGTTTTGTGTGATTAATACCTTCTAAAAGCTGCAGTGAAAGCCTTTTCACGACTTCATTAATGTCATGTTGCTCATGAATAATCCACCAGGTTCAGAGATGGCAGCAAACTGTACAACATAGTTTTGAATTATTATTATTTTTTTTTTATATTGTCAGGGCCGGGGCGTGAACCGGCGATCTTCTGATCACAGGCCCACCTCTCCAACCTCTGCGCCACCACTCCCCAAATTTGTAGTAGACTTAGCTAAAAACGGCTGTTTTGTGTAATCAAAGTAAAAGTATGATATTGAAAATATTAAGAGTAACTTTTACTAACAACGGCAACATATTTTGACATCATTGTAATTTCTGCTTTTATGTAGCCATATAGATTTGACAAGTCAAACATGGTGTCTAGAGGTTTTTTTACTGTTTTCTGTTCTGAAGTTCAACAAAAAGATGTGTATACAAAAATAACTGTGAATAACATTATATATATATATATTTTTTTTTTCTTTTTGCCATTAAGAAATAAAATTCTTGCAAGACAAAACATAACTGCTGCTTTGCTTGTGCTACTGCCTTGCATTAATTGGTTATTTACTCTGTAGGGAGTTTTTTTTATTTTTTTTTTATTTGTGTGACAGGTTGTTCCAGTCTTGGCTCTTATCCAGAATATCAACTTTATTTTAATTAGACTAAAATACATTTTAAGTATGGAAGGCAAGGGAGTTTCACTGGAAGTGCCTTTCATGCAAATTGCTAGCCTCCCCCCCCCCCCCCCCCACACACACACACACACACACACATATTCAGGCTCTTTAACAAGTGGAGAATGTGGAGGAACAACAACTAATATTGTGACAATTTAACGATCTGCAAACATTTTCACTCACCATTTTTGTCTGCTCTGCGAAAAATCTGCAAGAAGAAAAAGAGGAGGAGACCGTTTTACTTAATAAAAATAAATCTTGGAACAAGCAGGTACAAACTGAGCTGTGACATGTTACTGATATGTCAGAATGGTCATAAGGTGCCCTATAAGAAATGTGACAATAATGAACAGATTCCAGATGATTTAAAAAAAAACCTAAACAAGTATAACTTTTGATGTAAACAGTCAATACAAAATCAGCACAAGGATAAATTGCATCAAAGGAATAAAATTTCCGTTATCCTGCAGGTGTTTCTGTCAACAAAAACAAAAAAAAAACAACTAATATTTTACCAACATAAACCTTCAGTTGATCCTGAATGCTGCAGCCAGAGTTTTAATGAGAGTTTGTAAGAGAGATCATCTTCTCTCCAATGGTTCCCTGTCAAATCCAGAATTAAATTCAAAATCTTACTTATAATCTACAAAGCTCTCGACAACTTATAGTTCCATCTTATATTTGAGCTCTTACTGTTCCATATTTTTTCTAACAGAGCACTTTGCTCTCAGACTGCAGGCTTACTTGTGTTTCCTAGGGTGTCTAAAAGCAGAATAGGAAGATCTTTAAGTTATCAGGCTCATCCCTTGTGGAACCAACTTCCAGTTTCTGTCCGTAGGGCTGACATAACTATATATTTTTTTTTTTTTTTTCATTTAGCCTTTATTTATACAGGTTAGTCTCATTGAGCCACGCGAACTCATTTTCAAGAGAGACCTGTTTAGGGAGCACATGGTGGGGGTTAAGGGCCTTGCTCATGGGCCCAGAGTGGGGCGAATGAGGGTGGGGGCAAGTGTGGGTGTTTCACCTACCCCACCCACAATTTTGATGTTGTCGGGGCCGGGGCATGAACCGGCGATCTTTGGATCACAAGCCCACCTCTCTAACCTCTGCGCCACCACTCCCCATATAGTTATATTTACATGCGCACAATTCTTTGATCAGATTGAAATGTTTTCAGATTATTTGAATGTACTGTTTACATGGGTACAATCCGTTCACAACGAGCATTTACATGCAGCGGGCTTTTATTCTGAAGTACTGACATGCGCAGAGTGGTAAACCCTCCTTTACAAAACCACCAAAGAAGAAGTTCTACTTCGGGGATGAACGTAAACAAACATGAGCGCCCAAATTGGGCCCGCGACAGGTTTTAATAACGGTGGAGACGTTACTGCACTCCCTGACTGAGCTCCATGTAATACAGATCATTTTGAGCTATTTCAAAGTTTCTAGTAGAAATGTTGTCACTCACCGACCTGTTTTGCTTCCCTGACATATTAGCATCTATCCAGGCGGAAACACCTGAGGTTGATGGGTCGCACATGTGCAGTCAGGTCAGTTTTCCACAATCGGAATCAAATGATCAGATTAAGTGTTTACATGCACACAGTTCGGATTATGAATCGGTATAAACCACCAGTTTCATTCTGATTACAAATTCATTCGGATCGAGCTGAATCAGCTCAGAAAAATCCGAATGGGGCGTTTACACGATACATTTTTATTCTGAATGGCTGTTTAATCTACTTATGTACATGTAAACATAGCTACTGTTCAGTTTTAAGACTGGGTTTAAGACTTTCCTTTATGATAAATCCTATAGCTAGCATAGGCTTAGACTACTGGAGGAAAAACTGACTTCATTTTTTAAAATTAATTGTTACAATTGAATAGTTTTCATTTGATATTATTTCTATCTTAACATGTGATTCTCAACCTGCCATTGTGTATCTGTTATTACTTCCTGTTCCCCTCAAACCCAGTGGCCAAAGCAGATTTTTCTACACCGCCTTATAATCTAGCTGGATTTTTTTTTTGCTACTTTTCCCTTTTGACTGTCCTTTTGGTTGCCATTTTATTTTAATTTGTAAAATAAATAATAATAATTTGTATGCTTCTTTTATGACTATCTGTTGTTGTCGTTGTTATCCACTGTTGTCATCACTCTTTGAAAAAAATCAGGTCTCATGTAAATGAGTCCCTGAGGCTCAGTAAGTCTAACCTGTATAAGTAAAGGTTGAATGAATGAAAAAGATGGCCACATGTCCTGAACCTGGTTCTGCTAAAGGTTTCTTCCTCATGAGTTTTTCCTTTCCACTGTCACCTTCATGCTTGCTCAAGATGAGAGTTCTGTGAGGAAGTTAAACTCAAAGCAGTCTTCTCCTCAGATAAATGTTATTAACTTGCTTTTTATGTACATTATATGAATACTTCTGTTCAGTGTCCTGAGATGACTTCTGTTGTGACTTGGCGCTATGAATAAACTGAACTGAATTAATTCAAGCAGCTGATTTGAGATGTTCTCACTTGCAGTTTAATTTGTGTTGAGACCGTAGATGCAGTATAATACAGCTTTAAAATGTGTGCCAGTGTAGTTTATTTAGTGGAAACATTTTATGTTGTGTTTGCATAGTTGTTCACACTATATTAAAGATTTAATATGACAGAGTGTTTGTTGCCACGGGAACAAGTGATGGGGACTCCAGTAGCCCCTGCAGCACTGCTATCTGCTTGTGTTGCAGCTAACTGGCTCCTCTGGCAGGGGGCTCTGACTGAACTGTAAATGCAAACTCCACACCCACCCCTCATGCGGTTCCAAAGACAATTTTTATTTAAGCACATGGTTGAATGATAGCTCTGGAGCCAGGCATGCCCATTGTCTCATCAGTCGTTCCAAACAAATTCAATGAAGCTATTAAGGTTCTACTAATCACATCAGTTTTTTTTTTCTGCTGTGATATAACAAATTGTCTGCTTTAAATAAAACCTTTATTGGGAATGACCTTGCTGTGAGCTGCTGTTCTGTCACTAAACTATAAACTTTACTAGACAGATCCCACTGTTACCTGACACATTTAGAGCTTTTTTTTTTCCAAGCTATACACATCTTCAGGTTAGCTCGTGTTCAAAACAAAGTTGCAAAGAATACAGACTGTGAAAGACTGTTTACTGCATTTGAGTTGGTCTCTGAGCTCCAAATGGTGCAAAGCTTTTAATTAGCAAAATGTATAAAACCTTCGGGTCAGTGCACTTTCATTACAGAAGAAGGTCTTTCAGACATTAAGACAAATAACCATTTTAACAAACTGACCTCCTCAAATAACAATAAACGACTCAGCCATGCCGAACAGAGAATGGATCAGTGCTATTTCTAATACGTTCAGTCTGGATTTTACACATGGATTTAAGAGTAAGGAATTTAAATAAGTGTACCATTTGTAGGCACTTAAAACATGAAGTTGTTTCAAAGAGATCAGTGTTTTGCTTCTTTTACACATCAGGCTTTTTGTTTCTGTGCAGGCAAGTCAGTTTGTTGCATGATCGTGCCAATAAATGTGACTTCTATCTTTGTTTTGGCATTAAAAAATTGAAGACAGTTAATTTATTGGCCACAGTATGGCTGCCTAAACACTACAAAAGGTGTCAAAATGCCACCCTTAGGCTAATTAGTTATGGGGTTTTATTTAGAGTTGCAGGGCCAGATGGAGTGTGAATGAACACACATCTACAAGAATTATTGAACCCCAATATTAAAGTGTTTACTGTATTTTTATCAATTTGATTTAACCCAGTGACAGTGATTTAAATGCATGGGATAAGTTCTTGTTTTGGCCATATGCACAAATATTTTCCAGAGTCATTGAAAACATACTGAAAAATTATGTTTACATGCTCAAATTATTCTGTAATGGATTTGAACTATAAAACACCACCACATAAACTTGAATTTTCTGATCCCTTAAAGTAGATCACACTAAACAATAATTCAATTAGGATAATGTTTATATCTTACTCACATTATGGGCATTGCATTTTATATCTTATTGAAATTTTTAATTTCAGTTTCTTCTTGGAACACACAGCTGCTTTACAAGGATTGTCTGACTATGTCTTCTTACTAAAAGCAACTTGTTGTCTTCAAAATCAATTCACCAGTTTTAAGCTTGAATAGCTTTTTCTGCTCCAAAATGAGGCAGCTGCATCCACATCAGATAGAAGCTTCCTTTTGTTTTGAAGGTTTTGCAAGTAATTAAGTATTGTGTACGAGAACAAATATGATAGCTTTATTGGAGGGAATTTAAGTCAAAATTGAAGAAAAATTATTTAATTCAAACTCTTATTCTAACCTACAAAGTCCTCAACAACCTAGCTCCATCTCATATTCGAGATCGTTCCATATTTCCCCAACAAAGCAATTCACTCGCAGACTGCAGGCTTACTCGCGGTTCCTAGAGTTTCCAAAAGCAGAATGGGAGTAGCCTACAACCAATTTATGCATATAATATAATCAAAATAAAGTATTATTTAAAATTACAATGAGCTCCATAGTTAGAGGACAGCGAGGCATGTAAACAAAAACATTGTTAAATCTCATTTTATAATATATTTAAACATTCACAGTCACAAATAGCAGCGGCTGAATCATTGAGGCTTTTTAAAGACTGAAGACAATGAACTTGCCAGACACATATCAGCATAACTCAACAGACTATCTACAGCATGGATGAGTCACCGACACCTTGAAAGCAGTTTATTGGTTGAAAAAAATCTACAATATGGCTCAGGACTGAACAAATAATCAGTGTTGGGCAGCTGCTAAAGCCTTGAGAAGAACTGTTGCCTACTTTCTGGTCTTAGAAATGTATTTCATTTGTTTCATTTTACTAGAAACACCCACCGTCTACTTCCTTTGTGCTCTGCGACGTGTCAGACACACCTCAGCTGCTTCCAGTTTCTTATTCATTCCACCTGCGTTTCGTTTTGGTTCGGCAGTATTCAATCCTTCATCTTCCCTCGGCGCATTCTCACATTTGTTCTGCACCATTGATTTCGTGCCCCAATTAGCCTGAGATAAACATGCATAACTGTGTTTTCCAGAGGTTTAACATTTGACTTGACAACACAGTGAATCTGACACGTGCGTTGCCATTGATCCTGTTTTCCTCCCTCAGTTTTGTTAGGCAGCGTCACACTTGGCATGTTTGTCCAAGCTGCCATGCAGGTTACTAATGACTGCAGAGTCTGACCCTTACCTTCCATCTCCATAGGCCAACGAGCTCAAGGTCTGCACTTCTGCTGTCTGTTAAGTTCTGCCTTTCTGTTACTTCAAACCTGACTTATAACAAGAGCCAGGACATTTGAAACCTCATCACAACACAACTTTTGCTTCTGACTCATCAGTTTAAACTCAAACATGACTGATGAGTAAATGAGTTAATGTTGATGTTTAACGTATGATAGTGGGCCGTAGTCATTCCTCTTTGATTAATACACAATTCTGAAATTCATTTTATACTTTTTAAAAGGTATCGTATAACAGGGCTATTCAACAAAACTGCTCAGGGGGGCAGTTTCTGAAAGCCAGCAGCTCAGGGGATGGACATCCAGCGATTAAAGTCATTATTTCAATTCAATTCAGTTTTTTTATAAAGCGCCAAGTCACAACAGAAGTCATCTCAGGGAACTGAACAGAAACATTCATATATAAAAATACTAATTTAACGCTATTTATCTGAGGAACACACCGCTTTGCATTTAACTCCATCGCAGACTCATCTTGAGCAAGCACGAAGGCGACGGTGGAAAGGAAACACTCCCTCATGAGGAAGAAACCTTTTAGCAGAACCAGGCTCAGGACAAGCAGCCATCTGCTTTGACTGGCTGGTTTTGGTAGGAACAGATACACAATGGCAGGTCAAGAATCACAATTTAAGATAGAAATAGTATCAAATGAAAACTATTCAATTTTAACAATTAATTAAAGGAAATGAGTAATTATGTAAATAAACCAAGTTTTACAATGATCTGTTACCTTTTTTAAATTTTGTTTGTTTTATTGCATTGAATCATACATGCAATAAACGGAACCCAAACCCAGAAACAAAACAAACAAAAAATAAATAAATAAATAAATAAAAAATAAATAAATAAATACAATTTTTTTTTTTTTTTTTTATGAAGTCATTGGTGGGCCGAATTGAAGTCACCCGCGGGCCGAAAATGGCCCGTGGGCCACCAGTTGAATAGCCCTGTCCTATATAGGTCATTAGGTCCCGTCATCAGCCCATTTGTTATAACCTAATGTCTGCCAGTAGATCGTTCTTGTCTTTTTGGCAGTGTAACCCATCTCACCTACCTCCATCCCTCAATTAAATGGAGAACAGGTGGCTTTAAAATTGTTAGTAGTTTGGCTGTGTCTTTGGGCTCTCTGGTGACAGGAGACGATAATGCATCATTTACAGCAAGCCCAGAAAAGGTCAGATCTGCTTCCCAGAGTGATGCTGCTCTGATGTCACGGTGGAAGGAATTAAGACCGTGGCTTCTCTCAGGCTCTGCTGACTTCGTACGGGGCTTCGAAGGTGAGGAAATCGGAGTGAAATGTCAGATTGTGATGAGGTTTCTACGAACACTATATTCCCAATAAATCTCTGAGAATCACAAAATTTTATATTTTCCCTTTTTCCAGGAAACATGAACACAAGGAGGGGAATGTGAGAGACAAATAGGGGGAAACAACAAAAATTAGATTGGTACTTTACAAAACCTCACAATCTGAAGGTGTATAAAATAAACACAATTAATAAACGATTATAGGAAACTATAATCTAATCTATTATTGTTCTCGGCCTTCAAGCAGGGCATTTTGAGGCATTGCATGATCTGAGTTGTTATAATCTTTACCCTTCTGACATTAGTGATAGCTCATTAGAGTGTAATTAGGACTCACTATAGACCTGCTGATGCACTAATCGCCCAGTAATTTGGGCCTGCTATGTTTTTTGCATACAAAGAAACAAAGTGGTGATTGAAATAGCTTCCCATTTCATTTAATAAAGGGATGTCTTGTGGTTGAAACAACTCTGAAGTATGTAAACAGATGTACTTATAACCATTACCTTATAATAATTCACCATCACTGAAATCCTGTACATTTTTTACTCTAAACCCATATGAACCAATTTATTTTAGGGCACAACCAGCGGACTTTCTTCTGTCTGTTTCACTATGTGGGGCCTGATACAAATTCTGCAACAGCACAATCTGCTTTAAAGACCAAATCAAAATCTACCAGCTGTCCCAGTGAAATAATTGGGCTTCCTGCAAGCAGAAACATATCTATAGGCACATTGTTCTCCCTCACCAAAGAACACTGGATGATACAAATAAAAAGGTAAGAATAAATAAGGTGAAAAAGAGTAGATAAACTGAGAAAGTTTCTTATTTCACACACAAAAAAAGGACATTTAGATTCTATTATCTCCACCACAAGCTGTTTTTCGACAATCACAGTGCATTGAGCAAGGATACATTAAACAGAGCCTGTTTCTGATCCATCAGCAGAAAACCTTTAAACTGAGAACTTGATGTCACCTAGCCTGTTCACAGGGACTGACGCGTCTGCAAAAGTATTGTCCATTTTTAGAAGCCGTCAGGTCTAAGTGACAGATGAGACGCTAAACTGTCAGCTGGTGAGAGCTCAGACCTGGAAACATCACTGGTCTGCAACCCTTCGACAAGATGGACGGTTTCTATGGCAGCAACGCAGGTTAATCGGGCTGTTATTTGTTTAAAAGCATCATTTGGGGCTGGTGTGTGTGTGTGTAGTTTAATGACAGGAAAATAAATAATTCAGAACTTTTTTTTCAGAGAATAATCAGTGGCTAAAATGTCTGTTAGCTTTAATAATAAAAACAGATATCAAAGTAGTTTATTAATAAACTTGTTGTGGTTGAATGTGTTATTGGGTACAGATTTAGAGGCAGCAGAAGTGAGAGTGCCAAAAAAGAAGAAGCCCCCCCAACAGCCCTTGAACGTGTCCGACTGAGAGCTTAATTTATCATGCAGGGACTGCAGCTGCAGCCCCCCCCCCCCCACTACACACACTCAGGCAAAATAAAGACAATAACAAGGATCAACATTAAAAAAAAAAATGAATACCAGTAGACTAGTCATGAAACTGCACATTGTGAGTGACTTCTGCTCAGTTTTTCTGTCTTGCAGTCAGTATTCTCAGATGAGTAATAAATTGTGCAACAACTACCACTTTTGACAATGAGTGAGAAAACAGTTCTACTCACATCATGAAAGATGTTGAGCCCCTGCCTGGGGCCGTGCAGCGTCTGCTGCTGCTGCTGAGCCTGGAGATGCTTCTGCTTGGCTGACTGCAGGCACATGGTGATCATCTCTGTACAAGCCAGCATCTTTGAACGCGTCGAGACACTCTTTGAGCGGACAGAACTCTCTGAACTGCGAAAGCCTCAGGAAGCTGGAGGGAAGTGGGGGAGATGCTGTTGGAGGAGAGGCAGTGCAGGTGAGAGAGATGTGAAGTGAAGGCGGGCAGAGAGAAGCAGGCGGGGACTGGAGGATGCTGAGCTGAACCAGCAGCCCCTCCTGCTGGAGCTGCTCTGACTGACTCTGATTAACCAGAATAAACAATTACCTGAGTAATACTGCGACTTTTAATAGCTTTAACTTGTTTGTGTTTTAATTTTTTGAATGAATGCAGCACACATTTAACAAACATGTAAGTGATTTATATGTATAGACTGCAGAACACAAGCACAGGGGTCTGCAATCTGTGGCGGCTCTTTCAAGTTTCGACCAAAACGAACACAAAACTGAATTTTATTGGTTGTTTTAAAAAAAAAAAACAATAGTTTGAGCTGTTTTCCTTTCATTTCTTTTACAAATACTCACTATAACTTTTTACTTTATTTCTATATTTTTTCCACAGTTAAAAAAATTGCAAAGGTCTGCATAGTGCATAGTTGTTTGTTTTTAATTTAAGTAACTATCCCCCCCC
>NC_056504.1:35652184-35666323 GCF_014905685.2 Nematolebias whitei
CTTTTCATTTGTCTTAAATTGTAAAAAAAAAAAAAAAAAGGGGTCAGTAACTGTTAAAAACCATTAGATATTTTTAACTTTAAAATGTCACCCCTACTGGCCAAAAAAGTCTTCTCCAACAAACTTAAAGTGGCCCATGGGCCACCAGTTGATAACCACAGTTTTAGCAGATTGTTGCAGCTCTGAACACATTTAATTTGGTGAACAAAGACATAAAAGTGGCTCGTTTGATCGTAAAGGTTGTAGACTCCTGCACAAGCATATTTTAAATACTTCTAACAAGAACATGCTAACTTTCAGCGTTTTATGTTTTTTTTACTGTTTTAATGTGAATAAATGTGCACTTTCTTCATTATGTTGCAGCCCTCTTTGTTGTAAATGTGCACATCTTTTGGCTTTTTGATATGCTTTGCATATAAAGCTAATCATTTAGGCATCTTTTGGTTTATGGCTGTTTTGAAGCTTCTATGCTGAATACAAATTTAACAGAGGGCACAAAGTTGGGGCAGCACGGTGGCGCAACTGGTAGAGCTGCTGCCTCTCAGCGAGCAGGTCCTTGGTTCAAACCCCGGTCCAGGGGCCTTTCTGGGTGGAGTTTGCATGTTCTCTCCGTGCATGCGTGGGTTTTCTCCGGGTGCTCCGGTTTCCTCCCACAGACCAAAAACATGCATGTTAGACTGATTGGTAACTCTAAATTGTCCCTAGGTGTGAGTGAGAGAGTGAATGGTTGTTTGTCTCATTTGTCTCTATGTGGCCCTGTGATGGACTTGCGACCCGTCCAGGGTGTACCCCGCCCCTCGCACAGTGATTGCTGGACATGGGCACCAGCGACCCCCGTGACCCAAAATGGAATAAGCGGGTAAAGAAGATGGATGGATGGAGGGCACAAAGTTTAATTACTTGAGTTATGAACATGCTGTTCTCAGTGAGTAATAACTACTGTAAGATAAAAATAATGATTTGGTTGATGTCAAACTGTTTGTTTTTTTAACACGCATAACACTATTTTATCTAATGGCCTATTTATGATAACAACATAAAACTTTTGCTTCTGTCTAATTTGTGTCATTCATCACCTGGAAGAGGTCATATGGTGCTGATTTGGGTCATTTTACTTGATAAAGGTATTTAATATGTATCTGTTAATACTATATATATATCTATTATTGGTTGTTTTATTTGATTTTCTAAAAAAACAAAATGTGAAAATCACTTCTAACCGGCGCTTAGATCTCATGAACAAGTTTATCCATTAGGCGCCCGAATAAGCCAAGTCCTGAAAGATGCTGCCATCTGCTGGATGTTATGAGTCATTACAACATGGACATTTGCATTTTAAAAAAGTTTGAAATGCATTTCTGAGCTGTCTGTTCCTATTTTTTTTTGTTCTTGTTCTTATATATTTTTAAAGCAAAATAAAAGAATATAGACATAAAAATGTAAAAAAAAAAAAATCTTTTAAGTTTAGTGAGCAGAGGGGACGAGCAAATCGTTTCTTCCTGGACTTCAATAGTTTCACTTTCCTTTCTGTCAACTACTACAGAAGAGCCAGGATCGTCGAAAGAGCAACACCAAAGAGGAATCAAGTTGTTTCCAGATCCCAGATTTATATCTTCAAGCGCATCAAGAAGGAATAATTTAATCTTCAGGTCGAGAGGAGGAAGAAGTTTCTGTTGAATGACAGAGGAGGTTGTTGTTGTTTTTGTTTTTTAAAAACGTGTTGTAGACAGACCGGTTTGGTCACTTCGTATTTTATATATGAACTCCATACATTAAGAACGACTTTTGATTTTAGGTGTGAAAATGGCTTCAGAAGTTTCACCGAGCACTAACCTGAAAGAAGGTGGGATTTATTTTCAACTCTTTAACTTTTCATTATCGCAAAGTTGTTGTGGGGGAATTTTCTTATCGATTAGTCTGAGGCTCAAAGTGGGTCAGAGAAACACCCAGATCTTCTGAAGTTTGCAAGACAATCGGCCTCAATCGTGCTGATTCTTTCACTTAAGACTCGTGCTGTTGAAAGAGAGGAAGCTGTGGGCTTAGATAATAGTCGCAGTCATCGCAGGCTGCTGCGCAGGAATGAAGTCTGACGATACTCAGTCACGTGACCGTGGTGCGTGTCTTCATGCAGCGGAGGAGCTGGTGCTGTCCCTGAGTGAAGCCCTCAGCTGTGGAGACTCTGACCAGGCGACTCAGCTGTGTGAGAGGCTTTGCCAGCTCTCTGTTCCTGTGTCAGTGAGCATCAAGAACCAGGTCTACCCCCAGGACCCCATCAGGTACAACACAATGAAAGAACACCAAAGTCCATGCTCACTAATCCAGGTATAAAATCCAACAGTGCTCAGTCAGTCTTTCACAATGAAAGAAGTGTGTGTGTGTGTGTTACCTTGTAAGGCCCATTTTTCCAACACATACTAGTTGTGAGGACCCACTGCTCCTTATGGGGCCCAAAGGTTTAGTACTAAGTGAATTGAGGATGGTGATGGAGATGTGAAAGGTCACAGATGTTTTTCACTTATTAATGAAAAATGTTATATAACTCATTTTACCGTGTGTGTATGCATGTTGAGGGTTGTTATGACTGGACTGAGAGCTACATAAGCACGGAGTCTTTCACCCGAATAAGCAAGGAGGCTGCAAGAGTTGTCTGATAACATTATAAACAGACACTTCCTCATGCTCTCTTTGAGCAGACTTGGAGACAGAGCACCATGTAAGCATTTTGATGCTTGTATTTCAAATCTGCTTCATTTTGCAAGATTAAACCTGGGATTAAGAAAATGCTGTACCTCTCCTGTGTGGCATATTTATTTATTGAGCTACTCTACTGAAAGGAGAATATTCAATTATCGTAACATTTTGGTCCGTCGAGCGCCACCTCGACATCCGATCTCGGATCCACTAGGAAGAGCTGAATCGTGCACGAGGGGAGAAGTTGGGTTTAGGGTTGGGTATGTACTGGTAATGGTTAGGTTTAGGGTAAGAGTCAGGGTTAGGCTATAGACATGAATGAAAAATGAATGGAAGTCAATGCAAAGTCCACATAAAGATAGCAAGACAAACCTGTGTGTGTGTGTGTGTGTGTGTGTGTGTGTGTGTGTGTGTGTGTGTGTGTGTGTGTGTGTGTGTGTGTGTGTGTGTGTGTGTGTGTGTGTGTGTGTGT
This sequence comes from Nematolebias whitei, assembly GCF_014905685.2. Lineage (NCBI taxonomy): Eukaryota > Metazoa > Chordata > Actinopteri > Cyprinodontiformes > Rivulidae > Nematolebias > Nematolebias whitei. The sequence continues at coordinate 35,655,348 of NC_056504.1, forward strand.
GAGCGCTCCTTGGAGCAAAGTTTATTTTTAGAGGGTGTTTCTTTTTCGTTTATGGGCAAGAAAGGCGTGCACTTTCTTACTGGTAGCAGTAAAAACAAATCTTATCAATCGGGTTGTGCAACCTTTATGTTTCAAATAGACTTTTTTTTTTTTTTTTAATCATCTCGCCAAGTAAAAGTTTGTAAAGAGCACACAGTCTTGAATCACGTTAAAGATGATTTGATTATTAAAAATAATAATAATTCTGTGGAGATAAACTCAGTACGTGGGATAAAGATGGGTTTAAATGAGTTATTTGATTAAAAAATAACAATAAAAAAAGACCTAATGAATGAAAATCCAGTGCATTCCAAACATTCATCACATGTGTTAAAACTTTCCTGGTAAACTCTAAACTGATGTAGAAATGTCGACAATTTCTGTGATAACTTTTCACATTGTTCATTAACAACTACCGAGGACATTGATTTTTTTTTTTTAAATTTATATTTTTAAAAGGCTACAACTTTTTACATATTGGCATCATTTGAGAATTCTTTTAAATCTTTTTCAATTAATAGTATTTGTTTTAAAATGAAACTTTAAAAAAAAAAATATATATATATATTGTTAATCTAATATGTTCTGTTCTGTAGGTTGACTGTTGGTGTGGAGGATGCCCAGTCAGAGGCCTACATCCCAGTGAATGTCATGGTTTCTTCTGGCATGACTATTGCACAACTTAAAGAGGAGGTGCTGAGCTGACACATTGTTTTTAACATTTTAATAAACTAAAGCTAAAAACAGAGGGTTTACCTAAAACTTTTGCACAGTACTGTATATAAAATGATTTAATGAGTTGTACTTGATGGCCTTCGCCAAAAGTGATTTTATTTTTTGCACATTTTAAACAACTTACGAGTGCTTTTTCTTTTTAGTTATTCAAAATATTCACATTTGACTGTAAGAAAACAATAAAACACAAGTAAGATGAGATACAGAGACCCACATCAGTTCTGTTTGGGTTTCATGCTGTGTTTAACTCAAAAGCCAGGCAGCGGGAGGAACGAGTCTTAAAAGACTCAGCAGTCTTTATATTAAATGACTGGTGTTTAGATGTTTAGTAGATCATACAAATGTCACGAGGTATTTGAAACCCTAAACTAAATCTGTGATTTTAAGATTGACACATTGCAGAACTTCCCCTCTCACTGACAGATCAGCAAGGATTTTGGGTTCCACCCTTTACTGCAGCGCTGGGTGATCGGTAAACGACTAGCTCTGGACCAGGACTCGTTATACAGCCACGGGATCCGTATGGATGGGGATCAGGCTTTCCTGTTCATCCTCTCTGCTCAAGCTGCTCATCTCACACGGCAGCAGTGCATGTCGGACCTGGAGGAACAACGTTTGACGGGTCAGTCTGCCACACAAACACACTCGAGTTGAGTTTGGAGGAACATTGGATCATGTAGTTGTTTGACAGCTATAGCCACAGTGCTAGTTTGTACATGACAACATACCATTCCATGCAGTGGTGTAGTCTACATTTTTGTAGTGGGTATACTGTGCTTAGAAACCAAAGTACACAGGTTAGTAATAGTACAATGTAATTGTCGATTTATTTAGATTTTTAAGCATATTGAACATTTCCAAATTTCTCTGATGCTTATATTTGAATAAATGCACAACAAACTACACAGTTGGTTTTGTATTAAAACCACGTTATAGAATGTATAAAACCGTATCAAAGCAAAACATGTTCAAGTATTAAGTAGAAGTACAGAAGTATACAATAGGCCTGTCTAGGAATGTGGAATATGGCATAAAATTCATATCACGATATGTATTGTGAAGGGTGGCGATAACGATATATATCACAATATGTTTTGGGTATAAAACATAATAGGAATTTTTTTAAAAGCATAGGGTGTCCTTTTGCTACCATATATTTTGAATTAAAAAAAATTCCACTACTAGGTCCAGAGAGTTTTTAAATAATAAACAAATCAAGTAGGCTTCTTGCTTGTAGTGCAAAACAGTGCAAAAATATATACAATGTAGTTTTAGCCATATGTTTTAAACAAAGGAATATGTTGTTAACTTAACAGTTTCCAGTCCTCTCACTGAAGAAATGGACAGCAACAGAGCATTTTACACTGAAACACTTCACCCTCCAAACCTCTAGTTGGCGACTCCTTCCGCTTTAATGGAGAGCTGACACAAAATGAGTCTGTGGCTTTGACCAGAGGGTCTCGCTGTAAAATCACACAACACAGCGTTTCGCAGGTTTCTCTAAAGCTGACCAACGCTTACTTTAACTTTCGACGGAAAAAAAAACAAAAAAACTTTTGACGGAACACAGCGTTTTGCGCATGCGTCTGGATATGGCAACACTACGGCAAGCCGGCCGTAGTTAGCTTGTAGCTTCGCTACTTAGCTCTCGAAGAAAAGACTTTAACGCCACTTGCGCAGTTTTCAACAAAAACAAGTAACGATTAAATCAGACAGCTCTGATTTTATACTTGAACACCATTTACGCACAGTTTAACAAAAAAAAGTAATTATTAAACTGACAACTCTGATTTTACATCAGACACAGCATTACTGCGGTTAGCCGGTAGAAGACAGATCTCTATCGTAGGCTAAATTTCTATCATTTCTACCGTATACCGTATATATCGCACATTCCTAGGACTGTCGCGATAAACAATAAATCAGTTAATCGCATGATAAATGAAAATGATCAACCTCATTTTCATTTATCGGCTTTATTGTTTCTTCATGTCTCTCTTCTACTGAAGACACCAGATGGCAAAAGGATCAACTCCAGTGTTTTTCACTGACCCCTCCCTTTCTCTTTTCTCTTTAAAATCCGTTTTAACTGTCCTAAATCGTGTTTTTGGACAGTTAAAAGCAGCTAAGCTGAGAAGCTAAGCTACAAGGTAATGTAACGGGCCGACCTCGGTGAAAAAACCTCTGTCTTGTCGAAGCTCCAAAATTCATGGTTGATACCCTTGCCTTCGTGTAAAAAGTTGATTTTCTCTGCGAAAAGAAGCTGAGAACTTGTTTACTGATTTTTTTATTAATAGCTTTGCGTGAAAAATGCTATGCTAAAGAGCACAAACCACACGGAGTGTCTGCCATTTTGAGAACCGAAGAGAGACAGCCCATGTCATGTCAAGGGGCCTCCCTCCCATTTTTCTTAAAGAGACACGTTGCTCTCCCTCACTGTCCATCCTTTGGTTCAAACAGTCTTATACTGTCATCTGGTGGTTGAAAAAGGTACTACACACAAAAATTAACCTACATTTCTTCTTAAATTTGACAATAATGACTAATTATTGTATATTTGACAATAATTGCTAATTATTGTCAAATTTCAACAATATTATTGTTTATCACAATAATTTCTGAGACAATTAATCACCCAGCAAAATGTGTTATCGTGACAGGTCTAGTAAACAATAATTTGCTGGATAAGTGAATGTAATAAACAAGCGCTGCATACATATGGATATGTTTAACTGACATTTAACGTATCAATGACACGTGCCTAATGATATTTCATGTATCAGTGGGCACTTTTGAATGGGTATACCGAAATTCTTAAGCTTTTCTAGTGGGTATAAACGTGCACTGTCAGATGGTGTCAGAGATTGGCGCTCTCTGAGTTGTTTCTAAAAATAGAAACATGCTTAAGCAGGATTACTGGAAACGTTTCTGTGAGATGGTTTTATCAAATAATTAGTAAACAAATTAAATAAATGATAGCGTTGAACATAATAAATATATTTTTTATATAAGAAAGTTCACCAAATGATACAATTTGGTTTGTAAGATACAACATTTTGATAACGAGTAGATCAGATCAGCTGAACACTGAAACTGTTTCCAAATTCTCTCTATTTTAGGTATCATGAAGTCAATGGTGTTAGTTTCTAGAGGACCAGGTGGTGCTAGTGCAAAAACACCTCCACCCCTCGAGACTTCTCCTCCCACTCTTATTCCTAGAAACCCAGCTGCTGTTAAACCTGTGCTGCCTCCTAAACCTCAGGTGAGGACACCGACAGAAATATTTGGCATCAGCATCAATTTATATATATATATATATCCATCCATCCATCCATTATCTTTACCCGCTTATTCCATTTTGGGTCACGGGGGTTGCTGGTGCCCATGTCCAGCAATCACTGTGCGAGGGGCGGGGTACACCCTGGACAGGTCGCAAGTCCATCACAGGGCCACATAGAGACAAACAACCATTCACTCTCTCACTCACACCTAGGGACAATCCAGAGTTACCAATCAGCCTAACCTACATGTCTTTGGTCTGTGGGAGGAAACCAGAGTACCTGGAGAAAACCCACGCATGCATGAAGATAACATGCAAACTCCACCCAGAAAGGCTCCCGGACCGGGATTTGAACCAGGGACCTGCTCGTTGAGAGGCAGCAGCTCTACCAGTTGCGCCACGTGCTGCACTAGATTCTAAACAATGTTTCTAAACACTCTAAACACTTTAAAAGAGCACAGAATGTCATGATTTTCCTCTCTCTGCCTCCACTGCTCTCAGCCACCTGCAAGCGTTCTTGGCCACGCCCACTTCTCCACTCTGCATGAGAACAGAGTGATCAGCAGCAGCAGGAAGTTTATCCTGCAGTACGGGCTGCACAAAGGTGCAACAGGTGCTAAATAATTAAAAATGATTTATTTTAAATAAAAATTTAATGTTGTTTTTGTATTGAACACTTTTTGAATAAAAATGTCATGCTGATCGTGTGGCTCATCCATCAATCAGCCAATTGTGTATCGTCCAATCTTCTTTTGGAAAACCGCAATAGAGCAAGTCTGCGATAAACAAACCCCGAAGTAGTGAGGGACTACCATATATGTGTTTACATGCATTTGCATTTACCATAACTTAATTTTAGATCTTGTTGCCACATAAGTATGGGTTCACCCTTGACCTTTTTGCTTTTAAACACTGTATTTTCCTTTTAAGCAACCATCAGTCTCAGTTTTCAAAAACCAAGAGTCAGAATCCTGTATAGGACATACATCGGCCGACCCTTCCCCCTTTTTGTGGCTGAATTACTCAAGATGCACAGTAAACTCCACACTTTTGGGCTTGTCAAGAAACATCACAGTAACTGTGTGTTTTTGTTTACGTTCGTAGTTGGGCTGGGCCTGTACATTGTGTACCTACATTAATAAACCTACACGGCCTGGATGTGAGATATGCGGAGGGGATAGGCCCGAGGACTACAAGGTACCAGACATATATCAGCCAGACCAGGAGGAAATCCAACGGATTGAACAGGAACAGCTGGCAGTTCTGCAGTATGAACTGGTAACTATGATGCTCATTAAAAGCCAAGCAGCAGGATGTTAGATGTTTGTGTGAAAATAACCATGGACTATTACATAGAACTATTATGAAGGAGCAGTTTAGTTTTATTGGAAATTGTTCCCGTATTTTGATTGTTCTAAGATTTTAATTGATCATGTTCAACTTTTATTCTCCATCTCTGTGTTGCACTCAATGTGATGAAGGCTCAGCAGGAGGAACGGAACCAGAACTATTTATACCTTTTGGCAACAGAAGACCAGAACCTTATCCTAAGCACCTCAGAGGCCGATTGTCCCATTTGCTTCTCCACTCTGATGCCAGGAGAGGGTGTTGTTCTCCGAGAATGTCTGCACACATTTTGCAGGTGTGGTAAAACATCACTTCGTAGCTTCATGCTAGGATGTAAAACAGCCCTTAGCTAAACTGGAGGTCTGTTCCTGAAGTTGTCGATGATGCTTGTGAGGTAATTTATACGACAATCATAGAAAGGTGAAGTTTCTGAACAAGATCAATAGAACAGGGTATGAGCACTTAAAGAGGATTAAGAGAAATTTGAATAGGGCGCCTGTTATTTCCCACATTTTATGTGGAGTTTTCCAAAATGTATAAAACAATATGCAGACAAATGTTTTATGTTTTTGTTTTTGCTCAGGGAGTGTCTAAAATCGACAATAGTGAACAGTCAAGATCCTGAGGTGTCCTGTCCGGACAACTGTGATAGCAAGTTACTGGACAGAGAGATCAAAGAGGTGAGTGAAAACAAAAGATGCGAATAAAACGAAAAAAATGTCATCAAACTCCAAATTGGAACAGAGGAAATTGATGCTAAATAGTTTAGCGATATGGGGCTTAAAATTATTAATTATCAGTTACGAGTTAAGCTCATAATATATGCATGTATTATGCAAATAACCTCATTGTGTGGGCACCAACTTTCTCTTGGAGAGGAAAAAATCAGTCTATTTACCCCAAATCAATGTAAACTTAACGTGAGTTCTTTTCTCATGTTTAAATAATATCTAATCAATTAATACACACAGATATGCCAAAATAATCACAAATTCAGTTGATTTTTATGTATTTTATTATGAAAATTAATAATCTGTGACATATAAGATGATGAAGATTATGCATAACAAAAGTTAACTGAATATCAAATTATGTTGAATCAGTGAAACTTAAAAGGCAGATTTTTGACTGGTTTCTGTTTGTGAAGTAGTTAAAATTGTGTCTAAGGTGAGCAGTAGTTTGTCTGATAAGTTGTGATGTAGGTTCACCAGAAAGGCACTGAAAAGTCTCTCTCCTATCAAGATGTAGATAGTCATAGCATGTTTCCAACAGCTGCTTAAATGGTACCAGCCTCCGATGTTCTGTTGACTGAGAGGCTGAGGTCTCCTCAAAGTTCACCTGTCATTGTTAGAGGGACGAGGGTCCATATGGTAGTCAGCTTGGGATTTACTACTCTGCTGGTTCTGGTCAGATTCTGTATCTTTCTCTCATCCTGAGACATCTGCAGAAAGGATGCTTCTCTCCTTTTTGAGGTCAAGTGCAGAAACGGTGTTTCTTCTCGCTCCCAGTTCTCTGTTGAAGTGTGTTGGCTTCGGAGTGTCTCTTCAAAGCGTGCGTTTCTCAAACGTTTTCTTAGAAGCGAAACTTACTGTTTGCGCTGAAACAGATAGGATTGGTCCATCTCTTCCCGGAAGAGGTGGTCCTAACTCTTGGCCTTGTTTTTTTCATAAAGGCCTATTAAATAAATCTAGAGTCCCTTTTCTCTGCCTTAAAAGTTTCCTTTCAAAAGAGAAAATAAGACAAATGTATCATCTTAAAGAAAAATTACTTAAAACATACATTCTCATGAATAAACATTCAGGTATGACATATTTTGAATCAAACTTAAAACATGCAATGTTTTACCAAAGGTGTAACTGTTCATCTCATGAAAATGAATGACATTAAACAAAAGGGTTCTTGTGGTGTTGTTTTCATGGGAACCAGTCTGGGAGAAATACTCCTTTTTGCTAAAGAAAGATATCAAAGTAGCGAGTTCGGATGTTTCAAAAACTCCGAGGTCAGTTGAACAAAAGCTCTCATTAAAACGATTTGCCTGTTTCATGGGAAATGAGTTCATATTGGCAGTGAAGTGACAGTTTTTTAATAACATTAAGCCAACTACGGAGTTTGTGAGCTGAGCTGAATATTTGTAAAACAATGTCTGTTCGTTCCAAAGGGAATAGATTAATCTTATTTTTAACAATTTCAAACACAGGAATGATATTTAAGGTGAGGTGAACTGTTTTCTGAGGTGATGTTCCCCTACAACAGACCACACGTTAATATAGCTTTTGCTGAAATATTTTATTTAACTTTGCTTAAAACTCACATCAAGACATGGACGATGTCTGACTTCAGATGAAAACTGAGAACGGACCGAGCTGCACAAGACAAGCTGCTACTGACCTGAGGTCTTACTGTCAAAAAATAAAACCAAACTCAAAGCTATTTATTTATTTCATTAAACTGTTTCCTTGGTATTCATTGGTGCATAAATAAGACGGACTCCCATGTTTATAGTCATCCATCTATTTTCTAACACTCCTCTTAATCCCAAAGTTAATTCTCAATAATCCAGGAAGAAATCCAACAATCTTCAGTCAGGTCATCTGGACGTTTTTTTTCTTTTTTTCGAGATGTTTCGTCCTTCATCCATAGGACTTCTTCAATCTGAGGAGCCACCAAAACAAATTGATTCCCACAAATGAAATACTCCATAGTAGAATAAAACAGTTTGCTGGTGCTAAGATGAACTCCGGGGGCCGCCCTCTCCCCCGGCAACTCTACGTTTTGTCACCATCCAGATGACCTGACTGAACATCGTTGAATCCTCTTAATTAATTTTATATAAGATGTTTTTATGTCTCTTATCCATAAATGTCACAGCCCAGTAATACATAGTTTTTCTGTTTTACTTGTGGTTCATCAGTTGCTCACAGAAGAGGAGCTCCAGCGGTTTATGGAGTTGCGCCTGAACGTCGCAGAGAGCCGCTCCGAGCACAGCTTCCACTGTCAGACTCCCAACTGTCGAGGGTGGTGCATCTACGAGGATGAAGTCAACGAGTTCCACTGCGAGATCTGCAAAGAAACCAACTGCATTCTCTGCCGAGTAACTTTGTCACATACATTTTCTGACAAATGTATTTTTTTCCTCCATAATAAGAGGAGCACAAAACATGATGGATGTTTTTATTATTATTCTTTAGGCCATCCATAAAGACATGAACTGTAAGGACTACCAGGATGACCTGCGGATCCGAGCACAGAACGACGAAGCAGCACAGAAGACAAAGCAGATGCTGGATGTAGGTCCAAAAGATGAGTGCAATGATTCAAACAGTGATGTTCTAACTTAAACACCCACTTTCAGTGTGGGGTTACGGAATGAACAGCAGCAGTTTTATTTTTATCTTTTCTGTTCATCGTAACCAGAAGAACAAAGCCCTTCCTGTATTGTGCTCCTAAAACAGGCAATTTTGATTGGTCGTTAAAGAAGCAATGGCTTTAAATTACATATTGAAAAAGTAAACTGTAACAGTGGCAAGCAAAACGTTGAATATTACCTTCTTAATGGTCCAGTTATTATCTAATCTAACAGCCTAAATGTGATTTATTTATGAATAAAAATGGGTCAACTACCTCTTAGTTCTTCGTTTACAACGAGAATCATTAAGGGATTTTATTTTTATTTTATTAATTTTTTTTATTGTGAGATGATTTAAGCATGTTTGTTGCCTATTAGCTTATCTTGTACTTTCAAGACTGTGTCCAATTACTGATAAGTTAGTTACATATTATATTAGTTACTCATCGGGATCTTGTTCATAACTTGGATCTTTTTTTAATGCTAATTTAAGTTTTATGTAGTTTCTCATGAAAATGTGATTGATTTTCTGTATAATTAAATGTTTTTTCTAAGCGTCACTGGATTGAGTCAGTTGGGTATGTTTTTTTTTACTCATATCTTTGCTAGCTTAGCCATCCTGTAAACAGTTTAAGGGTATTTGCTAAAAAATGATCTTCCAAGTTGTTTGGAGGTACTTTTTTGACAACTCCCTAACATTCCTTTTTGGTTTTGCTTTGCTCTGCCATAGAACTTGCTAACGAACGGAGAGGCCATGAATTGCCCACGCTGTGACATCATAGTCCAGAAAAAAGATGGCTGTGATTGGATCTGCTGTTTGATGTGCAAAACCGAAATCTGCTGGGTCACCAAGCAAGCTCGATGGGGACCAAATGTAAATATATAAGCAGATATCCTGATGCATGCTCAATAATCCAGGTATACATCTAACAAGGTGGAGTCAGGTCCTCTGGACAAATTCTTCTTTGTTGAAACGTTTTGTATCCAGAAGACTTCTTCAGACTGAGGAGCTGCAACAAACTCAGTCTTATAAGCAGCACCTTCTCATAGTGGATGAACCAGTTTGCTGGTGACAGATAAAACTGGTTGTTCACATGCAAAATGTGAGCAACTAGTTTTGGAACCCGTCCAGAGGACCTGACTCAGCCTTGTTTGATAAATGCACATGCACAAAACCAGGAAAAAAAAAAAAGTCACTTCATCGGTTCAGGTAAAGTGTTGTGTTTCATGTTTGAAGTGTGCATCTCATGTTTTTTTTTATTTATTTATTTACAGGGACGTGGTGACACATCCGGCGGCTGTAGATGTCATCTCAATTATCAGCCTTGTCACCCCAACTGCCAAAACTGTCACTGAGGCTACACTACAAAACTCACACGCAGTCTCAACATGCACTATATGAGCAAGTTCAGAGCAGATGTGATGCTTACAACCCCTGGCCTCTTACATTATGTATTTCTATTGCCCTAATTATGAAAAGCTGATCAAACTCCTTTGTTATAACAACAGATAATTCTGCCATACCATACACATTCTGATTAATATCTGCACGGGAAGGAACAAGCTGTAATTTTTAAAACAAAAAGAAAATTCATTGAGACTACTCAAGTCTAAATGTAGGATTAAAATAGATTTGTAATAGGACTCGGACCTCTGGGAAATATGAGACAGCACTGATTTCAGGTTCGATTCAAAATGGCAAGAAAATACTCAAACGTTACACAACTCTAGTGTAAAGATCTTCATAGTTGTTTTCTGTGCAGTGTTTAACTACAACCAAACAATGACAACTAAAAATATGTTTTAATCATAAAAAAAAAAGTCATTTTACAATTCATCATTGATCAATAAAACACTAGAGTAACTTACAAACGGATGAAACTACTGGAACTAAAGTGATGCCATTTAAATGTATATGAGCTGGAAGTATTCTGTTGTTGTAAAGAGTATATTTGTGCTTTGTGACTAAATGTTGGTTGATTGTTGGAATTGTGTGCAATTTGTTATTTGTCGATCTACGACCAGACTGGTGGAAGATCCTGTTTCCATTGAATGATTGTTCTCTTGAGGCACTTAAAGATATTGAAGTATAACTTAGAGCAGTGGTTCTTAAAAGTTTCTGCTTTGGCTCCACAAACTATAAGATGTACAGACTTATGACCCCGACTACTGTTGAAGTACACAAACACAGCTAATGAGCCATTTGACCACATGCCTTGTCAAATATAC
>NC_056504.1:35666723-35681614 GCF_014905685.2 Nematolebias whitei
TTCCTCTGGTATCGGATGCTGTGCAGCTGGAAGGATTTTTACTGAAACGTTTTTTAGTTTTGGACATTTGTTATGATGTGTAACCACGGCAACAAGGCAGTTTTCTACAACCAACAGCAGCTGGTTAACATCTCAAAAGCTCAAATAATATCTCAACTACAGCCCCAAATATCAAATGAGTTGAAAAGGATGTTCTGTGGACGCATTCCCATCAACCTGCCAGCTGTGCTCGAGTGCCTGACCACTGAGATCCTGGAACTAGCAGGAAACATGGGTCATGAGGCCAGGGTCGTCCCTCGGCACCTACAGTTGGCTGTCCGCAGCGACGAGGAGCTCGGCAGACTGCTGGGAGCAGTGGCCATCGCTCTGGGAGGAGTTCTGCCCAGCATTCAGGAGGTCCTACAGCCCGGGGGAACCGAGAGGCCAGCTGCATCTGGGTGGACGGATCGGACGGCATCTGCAGCCAGTTTCTTAGGATCCACTGTGGGATGGACCTTTACAAGAGATCCTTCCTGCCTACAGCCATCAGCATCTATAACATCTCTTAATGAAATGAGGATAACGAGTTACTACAACAAATAATTTCCCTTTGGGATTAATAAAGCATTTTTGAATTGAATTGAATTGAAATGAAATGCTGCTACATAAATAACCTCCAAATAGTTAAGACCAGTGCTTAATTTGAGCCGGAACAGGATCTGGAAACTCTTATTTTGACAGGGTGTGTTCTGGTAACTTTTTGCTCAGATCCTGTAATTCTCAGGCTTACTAATAAGGAAGTTATGAACAAATATAACTGCCTTGAATAATTAAAACTTATATTTAACTGAAAATAATTACATAAACACTCATTTTAAACACAACAGCCACTTACGAGCTTCTTAAAAGCACATGCGAGCTGCCTCTTCCAAGTAAGCATGTCCGCTTCTACCCTAAAAAAAATCTCTCCCCTAAAAGTCCAAAGTCATTGTGCAATTATATATACGGTACTGTATATAAAACTCAAACATATAATTAAATTGCAACATCAGTTTGGCAGTTTAAGTTGGTCATTAATTAAATTTTGATTATTAAACATATGAGAAATGTTTGTGTATTATTCACAGCACGTATCAAAACAACGGCACTAATTTCACTTCACCGCTTGCTCAAGCCGAGATCGGATGCTTCCTCCCCCTCCCTCTCCGCTTTGCTGCTCTGTTTGTCTGTGAAACTGCTTCTGAGACTCTCTTGCATTTCTTCCGAACCATAATTATGGACTTGTTCTGACCAGTTGGTCCCTCAACTCAATTTACAACATTTCTTCAAGAGAAGACAGGCTTTAGGCGAGCCGATTTACCCTGTTGGCACGTACGCAGCTGGATATCTCATCGACTGGAAGACTTGATGATGTGTCTATCTCTGCTGCCATCTGTGGATTTTAAGGACCCATATTTAATTGGATTCACAATAACCGGTTCCTGCTTTTTGGATTCAGCTGGTCCTGGTATTTATCTACAATCAAGGAAGTTGTCAGCAGCAAATTTGGACCCGATCACGCTGCTTGCCTTTATGATGGTTTGGTTTCATGTCTCGAGTACCCGGACTCAAATGCTTTGGGCTGAATGGATCAGATCTTGGGGATTTTTACTCAGACATGTTCCATCGGTGTGGCCATGTTAATTTGGACATTTCGGAACCGAGTGGACCAAACACAGACTGAAGGTTGATGTCATTAAGTTCTGCCTGTCTCCAAAACAACTGTTTATCTAAATTTTGGTCGCCTTGGTGTCCTTGAAGGACACCTTATCTGAATTTCGCCTGGAGAAAATGTGATCTGACGCTCACCACCCCCTCCCTGAGAAATTTCCAACTGATAACCAGATGAAACCCAGCTGAAAAAACTTTGTGTCATCATTTCAGGACTCTGGATTCTCAGAGGTTGTTCTTGGCCATTCCTTGAGAATGTTTATGGATCTCACCGGAGGACATTGACTGATTACAGTGACCTCGAGAGCATCTGTAGACGTTGTTGACCGCTCTCGTCTCTTCCTGCTCTGCAGAATGTTTACGTAAATATGTGCTTGTTTGTGCGAGGTGTTTTTTCAATATTAGGGGTTTTTCTCAGCCAAGAAAAAAGTCTGATAGGAATTTTTGTCGCCTTCAACTCCTACATGTGTCCAGTTAACCACCGTTTTTGTCTGTCCAAACAGGTCTCACTTGTAAATGAGTCTTCGAGGCTCAATGTGATTTATCTGTTTAAATAAAGGTTGAATGAATGAATTTGTCAAAATAACAGCGATCAATATGTTGTAAAGACAGTCCAATTTACTTTAATTTAAAAAAGGCTTCTCGTTGTCCTTAGACAATCGGGAATTGAAGCACCTTAAGGCAGTGGCAATGGAGATTGGAGCAGGAGCGAGCGAGTGGTGAGTGCCGAGCTAACCAGGCAGCCGCCATGAACAGATGGAGGTGCCTTGAGGTTTCACATGTGGAGTTGGACAACGAGCAGGACGGTGAATTCAGCGGAAACGAGTCGTGCTTCCTGTCAAGATGGAGGGGTAGGATGTTTGGCAGAGGCGGAGTGTTTACAAATCTAGGTAAACGTAGATGTTTAACAACCTGTTAAAATGCAGGAAATTTCATCTAGTTTATCTAAAAAATTCTGAGGCGGACCCCCCTCTCCCTGCTACTTGTATTCCGGCATCGATTGGTTGGCAAGACAAACTCGTTACTTTACATACAGTGCAATTCCAGAAATTGTATACAAACTGATTATGGAGTACAAAAAAATACAACAGACGCTTTCACTCCAGTTTATTAGCCTTCTATTTTACAATTCATCAGTAGATCAGTTTAATTACTAACAAAACATGTATTATTAACAAATAAAATAAACATACAAAGGCAAATGAATCATTTAGTGCAATGAAAATAATACCGTGGAGTGGCGCACTATATAACAGCATGATACACGATGCTGGTCAACAGCGATGCTGTGTTTCATTCAACTTTAATGACACTTTAACAGCTACTTAATATCACTGTGATGGCCTTAACTGAAGAGTGCAGTTCACTAATTGTGTCATCAAATGTAGGCAACGCCCAACTCAAACCAATGTTGTAATTGTACAGGCAAACTAAACTGAACACCTTAAAACATTTGTATTTTCTACTAAGCCTAAAGTGTTTGAACGAGTGGCCTAAACCAAACAACCCCCCCATTTTAAAATGTGACAATAAAATGTAATAATGTAAAGTTATGTAATTTGGCTCTTGTGTTTAAACAAAATAAACCATTCATGCAGCTTCATTGAAATGTCAGATTGGAGAGATATAAAGGATATAATTATTTGTGTAAATACAATTAAGACAGAAATTATGGCAAAAACTTAAATGTTAATTGTGCAAATAAGTAAATACAAGCTAAAAGCTTTGAACTATTATTTTTCTATTAAAGCTTTTAGGTCTGACAACATCCAGTAAAGATGTGAATCGCAAGTTTTTGACCAAATCAAGTGATTATTTTTTTTTAGCTGACTGAAAATTCTCAAATTTATAAGTATACACAGATTTGTTTATATTAGATTTAATACCAGGGTAGGGTTTAAATGCAAGTTATTCTGGACAAAGCGTAAAAAATAAACCCACATTTCAAATCTTTGATCATGATCTTTGCACGACGTCCATGGTAAACACACAAACCACGGTTTTTGTTTTACCGTAGTGAACATCTTTAACATAACATGTTTAGATAGTTGCACTCCAGCTTCTGTTCCATGTCAATTTAATGCTGAGTACTATTTTATATTTTATTTTGTTAAGACAGAAAACCCACGACGACTCAACTATTAAGTAGATTAAACCTGAAAACACGTCATTATTGCCGCAACCACAGAAAATGGCCAACTTCACATTGTTTAAATGCATTTCACTTTATTTTTAAGGTGATTATTATTATTTTTTTAATGTTGGGAATTCTACAAATGTAGCTTTTGAGGTACGTTAACGAATTAGGCTACAAAACCTTGGTAACACCAATTACATCATAGATGAGTTTGACTGATGTCAACTATAAATTTATATCAAATCATGAGCAATAAAATGTTTTAAAGACACCAAATCTAAAGTGAATTAAAGTTGTGCCAATAAAAATGTGAAAGAACCTGAATGGACATTATTAACTGAAGCAATAAAATGATGATCCTAAAAGTGCCAGTGTGTCATGAAGCTGTACAATTATGAACAACAAAATTAAACATTATACAAAGAGAGGATTCAAAGAATTCTCAGTTTGGTCTCAGTAAGGTATCAAATCAATAATGAACTGCATCTTTCTCACACACTCACACACACTCTCACACACACACACACACACACACACACACACACACACACACACACACACACACACACACACACACACACACACACACACACACACACACACACACACACACACACACACACACACACACACACACACACACACACACTTTCCAGCTCACAAAATTGGCAGCAACTTCAAGTTCAGTGAGTCCACCAGGCATTCACTATAAATCTCTGTGAGCAAAACAATTAGATATCCGATTCTGAAATATACATAAACTGAAATATAACATTACCAAGAACAGTCTTTAGAAACAGTCTCTTCATTGCTTAAGAACATTGGCAATTAATAAACCAATGCACTCATTTATATATAAAAAAAAAAAATAAAAATAAAAAAACCTGAACAAAACTGGAGTTTTCAAGCTATACAAAGATCAAAATGTTTCTTCTTCATAACAGAGGAGCATTAATATGTTCAAAATGGTTAGTGTGTTCCAGTTGGTGTTACAGAATCAAATACCCTGTGGTTTCACTAATTAAATAGTTTTTGGAAGCAGAGTGACCAGTTTGATTTAGTCAAGGACACGTAAGTTGGTGTTGGCCTTAAAGGTAGTTCAAGGAAACAGGTCCAACTTGGGGGCCCACTCCAGAGCAGAGTTAACCACAGCAAGCGCTGCTGCCCCCAAAGCCACTGTCAGGCCCATAACTGCCAATCGGACAAAGCGCCGTGCTGTTGATGGTCGTGCCACTGCCACTACAGGGCGTGCCGTCTCCACAGCAGCTGGTTTTTGTCTGCGTCTACGACGTAGAACTGAATCCGGTCGTTGTTGAGTGGACGCAAGTTCAAAGTCCTTAAAGGTAGAGGTTGCCATGCTTAGGAGGTAAAGGATAGGTACAAACAGAAAAAGCAAAAGACAGAAAGTGAAATGGATTAATGCAAGATCAGCAAGTATTATGTTAGTGAGAAGAATAAAAAAATAAAATAGGACTTTGCTTTATATGACAATTAAGAGTCTGGCTGCTACAGCAGAATCGGTGTGTAAAAATGTTTTTATATCTGCTGATCCTATGGACACAAGTACCTTTCATGTGCCACAGCCTCTCTAGCCAGTTCAGAGGGAGGAAACTGGACAAAGAGGTCTCCAGCTCGGCTGATTAGTGTCTCATATGGCAGGTCCTGGGGAATCTGAGACAGCAGGTGATGGACCATTGCCATATCGCACTCACACTCCAACACTTCTTCCTCTCGGTGCAATACAATCTGCCACAAAAACACAAACAGGCATATTTCTCAAGAGCCATCATGACAATTGCACTCAATGCGTGTGCACAGAAGTGGATTATTATTTTCCCATCAGCGGTGTAATAAGTGGGGGTAACATGTCTGAAATAAATGGGTTTGCCAAACTAGTGACAGCTTTATAAACCTTGGAGAAGATCTGACACAACTGAAGATGCCTGAATTACAAATTCACTTCACTTGAGTAAATGGTACAGGACATCCTCTGCTGTTCTATAGGCCCCTGTAATGATAAACTTGTCATGTGTAAAGAAAGTCACGTGAGTAAAAACACACATCCCGCAAAAATAACATTTAACCTTACATTTTACTAAACGAGGATAAAATACATAAAAGTTGCAGCCTTGGAAAGGTTTATTTACCTAAAACACCCTAATAAGGCACAAACGAGTTGTTTTTGTCATAAATCTATCAATAATAATGTGACTTATCTGTTTAAATAAAGGTTGAACGAATGAAAAAAATTATGAAAACTCACCACAGAAGCAAAATAGATGGGCATCAATGGATGGCAGGCCAGGAAGAAGTCATACAACCGTACCACATGACGGAAGTCTGACAGCACATGGCCAAACCAGGTGATGAGCCAGCTGAGAGCGAAGACTGTGCCCACCTCAGCCCTAAAAAAAAAAAGTTGATCAACTTAAAGTGTGTTCAATTTAGACACAGCCCCAGTAATTGGTATTGTAACTATTAAGAAATGTCGTAAAAAATCCATAGCACAATTTTCTCCAGTGCTTGAAAATACACAACTGTCTGTGTTGTGGTAAAACCAACCAGCACATGTAAGAGTTTTTCCCTCTCCTAACATTTCATGTTGTTGTAACTGTATATAAAATATTAGACTTACTGCTGCATGAAGTCATGAACGTCAGGGTTGACCCTTTCAATGATAGGCATCAAATAATTAAGAATGTGTTTTGTGTTGTCCATTGTAGGATCCATAAAATCCCTGTGAAAGAATACAAAACAAAAAAATTAATAAAATAAATCAGTAAAATAATGTCCATATATATATATATTTTTTTTTGTCTGTAAAGCACAAACTCATCAGGAAGCAGTGTACCGAAACGAGCAAAAAATAAGAGCCTTGAACAATGAAGAGTTGGCAGTTAAGTTTGCATTCATGACAAGTACCTGAGGTGATGGGTTGAGAGCTTCTCTACGAGAACGGATGCCAGGCGTTCTCCCACAACTAATAAGAAGGTGACGACAATGTCATGGTATCCTTGGTAATAGTGCAGTTGAGGATTTCGTTTCAGAACTCTGAGGATAATGTCAATCAGCTCTTCTTGAAGACCCTCTCTCTGCTCATCTGGCATGCCTAAACAAAATCATCAACAAGGAAACGCTGCTGTTATTCATTATAAAATTTATTTTAAGTGTGCCACTATCAAATCCCCCCCCCCCCCCCCCAAACAAAAAAAAGATGGAAAAAAAAAAAAAATTTAAAAACAGTTCAGTTATGCTTTTCTGGAGCTAACTCTTAGTGGTGTACGATTTAAAATAAACAATTTTTATTGTGATATGTAGACCTACAAACTAACTAAAAATATATATTTTCAAATACAGAAACAGTCATTTTAAACCACTCAGATAAGGTGAGGTCAGAGCATTTTTGACATGAAAGTTTTCAGTTTTTAATAACTTTAAAGGAAGCACGCACAAAATTTGTATTAAATTATGGATGAGATAGCAAATTAAATGTCAACCTTTAATTTAAGCCTACTTGAAGCAAAGTCTTCTTCCCCCTCAGCAAGTGAAGTAAATAAATGCCTCAGTTGCAATTTCAAAAACTGTAGTAAAACCTCATTAACAAAGAAAAACAAATGGCTACATTTACTGAACTATTTCATGTCAGTGGTGCACATTATGAACATGTCAACTTTGAGTTTAAAAAGGCAACTGGACTTATTTTGTAGTTTCTTGAAAATGTTTCAAACTTTTCAAAGTTTCTTCAGTTTTGAGAATTCCACTAAATAAAAAGCCATCCCATCAAAAAAGTCATTGTTTGCACAATCACACTCCCAGGATTACTGAAGTCACATGATTACAGACCAATATCCCTCCTTCTGTGAAGCGTCATCACTTGTGAGTTGTTTATACGTGATGGTGCAGTTTCATGTCTCAAAGTTTGAAACAAGGTGCTGCCCACCTACATCTTCAAAATAAAGTACTTTTATATGAAACAAACAAACAAACAAACAAAAAAATTTGTCAGGTTTCATCTATTCAATACCTTTGACAACTTTTTAAACGTTGAAACATGTGACTGCAACAATCCAAGTGAATTATATAACTCCCTATACGCGTGACTGTCTCATCAACAAACTGGAGCTATAACCAAAACTGAAGAAGTTTTTCAGATGAAAGGTGAAATGTTTTCAAGACAGAAAACAAGTTCAGTTTCTTAGGATCTTCAATATCTCAAAATTGACAAACAAACAAAAAAAAGTGCATTACAAAATGTGGGATAAAATCTAAATACTTAAAATACTCAAAAAAAAAAAAAAACACTGCATTTTTTTTATTTCAAAATGTACCAAATGAAAACAATTCTAGCATTCTAAATACATTTTAGTAGAAAAATAAGCTGATTATTTATTTTTAATTTAGAAGAAAAAATTACATTTGCACAAGGTGGCGCACACCAAACTATAATCAGACTTGCACAAGCTCCACTGTGATGCCATTTTACCTCCAGCTAGAAAAAGCAATCTGAGCCCTATTACTTTGTGTACAGTATTACATCATTATATTGTAATAAAAAATAGAGTACATTCAGATGGTTGCATTTCTAATTTAAAGCTTAGGAAATTCTAAGAGCCAAGATGACTAGCTGCAAAATCCTGCAGATCAAATAAAAACAGAAATATTCTCAAGTTCTATAGTTTAAAATAATAATATTAAGTTTTTGGTGAATGACAAGTGGCAATTATTGTTTATCATAATGCAGTGCTATAAAATGTAACAGTTTTTTTTTTTGTTTCTTGCAAATGAGCAGATGACAAACACTGTTCAGCACTTCAGAGTCACCACAACTTATGATGCTCAAAACTAATTACCAAATTTTAAACAGCAGGAGTAATAAACTAAATCTAAAAATATTTCAGACAGAGGCAGAATTTTTGAGGGAGTTTGCATTGTTTCCACGATACAGTTCTCTGTGTGCTCAGAGTCATTGCACACAGAAGTTAATAAAGGCAGATACTCTTAGACAACCTACCTGGTGGAAACCTTCGAAGGGAGCGCTGGACATCCAGCAACACCTGGTTGTAGTCCTTGTTGTTTTCTCTTTCTACTTTTTCTAGACAAGATACATCACAATTAGCAAACACCGTGCGTGGGAGAGCTCACTCTCCCTGCTAATACATTGTGATGCATGGTGCAAAAAGGAAGGAACATGCAGCAGCCCAAAGAAACAAACCTATTTTCAATCAAGGATTGTTGAGCATGCATCAGGACTAATCTATTTTGCTCTGCTCATAAGTGTATAAATGTATTAGTGACACAAATGGTACCAGGTTCTTGATCCAAGAGGTGAGGGGGGACGTTGAGGAGTCTGGGCCAGACTTGACAGCGGATTTCATCAGTCAGCAGTCCTCCTTCACTGATAGCCATCCTCCTCAAAGTTGCTACATCCACTGGATCCACACTGAGGGCCTGGGTGATGTCTGCAATTTTTCGTTTCCTTCTGGCATCCCAGTCTACCAGAGAAAAGATCATGATTAGAGTTTACGTTTAGCTTGCAAGTTAAAATATACTAGCAGCAACTATATATATTTGCGGGAATCATTTAAAAAAAAACGTGAAACACACTTTAGTTAAAAGCTTATAGGTGATGAAGTAAACATTTAAACTTTGCATGCTTTATTTACCTTGCCTTCCATTCATCGGGGACGATGTGCCATCATTTCTACTTGCCTTCATTTTTCTTCAGCTTTTGATATGTCCTTGTTAAATATTCCTTCTTGCCATTCTTCTTTGCTCGGCTAAACCCAGTTTAGGTTGTCGTGGCTGCCATCAAGAAGCTAGCTATTAGCTGTCTAATTTAGCAAGCCTGATAAAAACACGGCTTGGACAGTTGCTTTGCTATTATGTTAGCTAGTTACCAAGCTAACACAGCACTGACCTGGTTCTGAAAAGGCTATTTCACGTATCGAACCCATTATTATTATATGGACCACAGAATTACAGCCGAATAGCAGTGAGGTTAAACTAAACCCTCTACATGTTTACTGCAGCGGCGGAAGTGACCATGGATACGTCTGCGTTAGCTTTCCTGCTAAAAGCCTGAACGATGACGTAAGGTTCCGCTGGAGTAGGGAAAAGAGCTGAAGGAGTGGCTCAGACTAAAAATAACTTTAATTGGAGATGAAACGGGTAATGTAAAAAAAAAAAAAAAAAAAAAGTTGAAATTATTATTTTAATTCGGATATAGTGTTTTGTTCCAGAAACCCAAATGGCTCGCCAACGTGTCTTGTACTAAAATCAGCCTAAAAGTTTTGTTGCGTAAAATGGCACAGGTTTGAGACAATGTTCTACTCAAATTTCAAAACTTCAAGCTAAAACGTCAAGAGGTTAGAAAGGAAAACAGTTCAAGCTGGTTCAAATGCGGTTAGAGAGACAGCTTCGAGCCTGCTGCGGCAACGATTTGAGCTCGGCCCTGCTGTGTCGTCTGCCAGTAAACGGTTGCTAGTGGCTACGCTTCCGTGTAAACAATCAACCCGCCAATCACCGTCATGAAATTAGTCATGGTTACTTGCCCTGCAGGGTCCTAGGCGTGGTTTGTGATGAAACGAAAACGAAACCTACAAAAAGCTTTAAATAATGGCTGCGAGCAGAGAATTATAATTTCGACTGGGATGTGAAGGATGTTACATCTCTGAAAACAATCGGAGCTCAGCGGTAAAACTTTGGAAAACTTCTTTTTGTGTCGCCGAAAAGATTCTCGTCAAGGTTAGTTCATTTCTTTTACCGCTCTGTGTTCTCGCAGTATATATTTTTTTACACACATATGGGGAATTATTCTGTTGCAAATAACAAACATACAAAAACACTAAGAAACTTTGAAACACGATAATGACACATTTGAATACATTGATTGACAGCTGACATCAGGTTAAAATGGCATTACCAAATATTGCATATTTGGGTAAAACTAGATATTCATTCATTCATTCAGCCTTTATTTATACAGGTTAATCCCATTTTTCTTTTCTTTTTTTAAATTCTTTATACAGGTAGTCTCATTGAGCCACGAGAACTCATTTTTAAGAGAGACCTGTTTGGGATTTACCTGTCTAAATAAAGGTTGAATGAATGATGTTGTCGGTACCGGGGCTTGAACCCGCGCATGCCCACCTTCTCTAGCCTCTGCGCCACCGCTCCCCATTGAGCCTCGGAGGCTTATTTACAAGAGACCTGAATTTTAACAAAGAATGTTGACAACAATGCACGATCATAAAGGATGCGTACAAATTTAATTTGTTTAACAAGTGAAAATAAAATGGTAGTTAAAAAGGATAATTAAAAGGAAAAGTAGTAGGGAAAAAAACAGCTACATTATAAAGCGATGTATAAACACATTTATTAACCTTTATTTAACCAGGCAAATCCCAATGAGATCACAGATCTCTTTTGCAAGGGAGGCCTGGGCCTAACATACACATACAGTTCATGTGACAAGCAATACATTTATAACATTAAAAATGTCAGTTTTTAAACAGTAGTTTGCATTTTAGAAAGTAAGTGAATACCATTGAAATGTTTGGGTGTTTTGGCTGACTGAAGGGGAAAAAACAACAACAACAAAAAAAACAAACATGTAAAGAGTTCTCATTTGTTTCTAAGAAAAAGAAACTTACAGGAAGAAGATCCAGCAGGGGGCGCACTTTTCATTTGCTAGACAATTTCCTACACAGTACAGACCCAAACACTGGAAGATAAAGTTTTTGTTTCACAATTTAAAATTGTTTTCTCAGAAGTGTACACATACTTTTATGGACATTCAACCATGCATCTTACATGCATACCCTTTTTTTTAAAATCCAAACACTGAAAATATACAAGTAGGATGTTTGCTTTGACTTCCTCTCAGCATTAAAGAACAAATAAATAAATGAATAACTCATCCAAGTCTAGGATCTCTTGTGACTTTGAAAATCGTGTTGATTCTGAGAAGATGGGAAATGCTTTGGCTGCTGACAGTAATTTATGGAGAAATCCCTCCCCAGCATTTTGTTTCCCGTGCTTTCAGTTTTTTTAGGGACTAGCACAGGCATTGCTTTTTCTCAATGACTTTGTTTGAATCCGCTCTCACTCATTTCTGAAATAATCTGTTCTACCAACTTTAGTTACAACTTCCCTTGCAAGACAATGGAAGGCCCGAGAAGAGGGAGAAGAGAGCCTCGTAATGGTAAGTGTACAACACAATATAATAAGATAAAGCACACATCTACAGCTTATTTTCAGTGTTTATTGTCTGATTGATAAAATTCTTCCAGATACTGATACTGGCCAAAACGCAAATGGTCGTGGAGGAAGAGGAGGACGACGAGGAAGTGCACAGAAAAACCGGACGAGAGAACAAGAAGTCAGAAGAAGAACACAAAGTCAAGGGAACAATCAAAGATTTACAGAGAGGCAGAGAGGAGAAGGCGTGGGAAGAGGAGGGAGAGGTGGAAATAGAGGGGGAGGGGCAGACGGGCAGAGATTTGGTAGAAATGGTCAGCCAGGTGGAGCTGAACGAGGAGGTGAGCGAACAGGGACAGCAGGAACAGCTGTCGGGAGAGGAGGACACAGTGGGGACAGAAGACAAGACGGGGGAGAGAGAAGAGATGGTGCAGGTTCACATGGTCATAAACTGGGTTATAAAAAACTCGAGGACCTCTCCAAGGAGGAGCCGTCTGTTGTGGCCATTACACTCTCCTCACATCCTGGCCTTCAAGCACTCCTTGGTGAGACGCAGATAAGGCCGGATCTAATGCAGCTTCTCTGCACGGTGCTGAGCAAAGCCTTTACGTCAAGGACAGACAGAGGCACACTACAGCACCTGGCTGGCGTAATTAAAGATTCAGTGTTCTTCCGCACCACCCTGCTTCACCATGTGGGAGGCATGGTGGCAGAGTCCAACCCTTTCCGCAGAGCACAATTCCCACAGCATCTGGAAAACATCCTGAGTATACTCTCGGAGGTAATGAACGTTTGAAAGAACAAGCCATTTAGGTTTAGATAAATGATAACTGACGCAAAACTCCCTGCAGTGGCTCCTAAAAGGGGCTTTTATTAAAAGATACAAGTTGAAGTTCACAATGCACAAAGTGGCCTTTAGCAAGTGAGTGATGATTCTATGAAAGGAAGGTTTGTTCTTTAGGCTAAATGTTGTATTTGGAGTAAGAATCCCCTTAGGAAATATTCACCCTAACATTGTAGTTGAGCATTTGAATAGTTTACCTAAAGGGGACTAAACCACTTTACGCTACTTTGAACATATTGCTGCCTTTACCTCATTTTATTTTACGTAACTGAAATGTTTATGCATGGCTTTTCAATACAACTTTTTTATATTAAAGTTGATACGGATTTGTCTTTTTACGATTGCACGCTTTAACCAATTGCTCTCACTTATATGCTTGTTTAGGTGCACAGTATCTTTCCTGCGAGCTCTGTCCAAGCTGTGAGTGTGTTGCTGACACTGCTCCAAGCCTCTGTCAACAGCCTGCGGGCCACGGGTGTGGACGTCTATCCTCAAACAGACGAAAAAATGGAAAACCTAAATGGCCTGATAGAGCACCTCCAGCAGAAATCCAGGGAGGGGACTCTGCGCACAGACAGGGACACGTATGCACTCGTAGCCGCTGGTGGGGACATCCCAGGTAATAAAATAAAATTCTAACAATTATATATTGATAATTCAGGCCATTATCACATTTAGCTGAAACAATTAATTTAAAAGGTGTAAAAGTTTGGAACAAAGTTTGAATAAGGGAAATTGCCCCTGTTTGTGACGCAGATGAAGATCAGCAGGATTTTCGGAGCATACCACTCTACCCAACTCCTGAGGAATTACACCAGGACCTCAGGCCATTTCTCAGACGTAACAACACATCGAAACCATACACAAACACCCACCTTTACCTCGATACACACTTCCGGTTGCTCAGGGAGGACTTTGTTCGACCGCTTCGTGAGGGAATTCAGCAGCTGCTCCAGGACCAAGCGTACAAGGGAAGGAATGATAAACTGGTGAAGACGAAGCACTTCGATGACATTCGAGTGTATTTTAACACGCAGCTAGTAGCGCCAAAATGCACACCGACCGGCCTCGCATACATTGTCCAGTTTGACGTTAAGCCACTGAAGGTTAGGATCTCAACGGTGTTTCTCAATACATCGCACTCAAATGTTTTATGAAATGTGAAATTGTCCAGTTAAAGCATACATATACAGTAGCTTCAATCAAAATATAGGAACATATCTGACAATGTCTAGCAATAATAGTTTTTTGTCCTTTGTTTCCCTTCAGTTTGTGCGTTGGCAGAACTCCAAAAGGCTGATCTTTGGTTCTTTGGTGTGCTTGTCTCACGATCATTTTGAGAGTTTCCTGTTCGCCACCGTTTCAGACCGAGACTCAATAAAACTGGAGCACGGGCTGGTCCAGATTTCCTTTACAGAGGAGAGCAGATACAAGCTGGTTAGAATTCAGGTGAGATTTTTTTATACAGAATTCACATGATGTTCAATCAAACACTACTAAAGAAGCATGCAGTGAGTCTCCAGGGTTTTAGGTACACAAGAAGTACTGAGAATTTATTCTAATATATTGTATGCTCACAGTTAAATAATAGCTTCACGGTATGCAACACTCCGCAGAGTAATGCATAACCTCAAAAATAGATGGCTGATATGGAAACCTTATGATTGTTTTCCCTTTGTTTAACAGCCTGATCAGAAGTTTCTGATGGTTGAGACAACTGCCTACTTTGAAGCCTATCGGTATGTTCTGGAAGGCTTACAGGAAATGAATGAGAGAAACTTGCCCTTTCAGAGGTAAGAGTGAATCAAGAGTCTTAAAGTGTCTCAATATTATTATTATTATTATTATTATTTTTTTAAAGTTTGAACTTCCTTTTAAAGCAAGCTCATGTACCTTCTGAAGGAATAAGTTAAAAATAATCTGCCTCCCACAAAATAAAAAAAAGCTCATTTCTGTCTGTCTGTCTGTCTGTCTGTCTGTCTGTCTGTCTGTCTGTCTGTCTGTCTGTCTGTCTGTCTGTCT
>NC_056504.1:35681714-35698441 GCF_014905685.2 Nematolebias whitei
TCTGTCTGTCTGTCTGTCTGTCTGTCTGTCTGTCTGTCTGTCTGTCTATCTATCTATCTATCTATCTATCTATCTATCTATCTATCTATCTATCTATCTATCTATCTATCTATCTATCTATCTATCTATCTATCTATCTATCTCTCTATCTATCTATCTATCTATCTATCTATCTATCTATCTATCTATCTATCTAATCTATCTAATCTATCTAATCTATCTAATCTATCTATCTATCTAATCTATCTATATTTAATAGAATGCTTGTAGAAAAAAAAAACTTAGAGTGGAATTTTATGTAACATCTGAATTAAGGAAGATTGAAATATATATATATATATATATATATATATATTAAGAAGGATATTTATGCTTTCAGGTACATTGTGGAGTGTTCCTCAGATGTGAGACCACCAGCATACCTTAGGAGAAAAGATCTTTATGATCTGTCATCTGTTGCTCACCCTGACTACAAAAGCAGAATGAAGCCTTTTCACAGCCTGAAGCCAGAGGCCTGGCCTGAAATGGAGAAGCTGGGCATGGATGAGTCTCAGATGGGAGCCTTTCAACTAGCTCTCACCAAGGAGCTGGCAATAATACAGGGCCCTCCTGGAACTGGTATGAGACTCACGAGCTTTGAAAACATTTTTTTTCTCATCAGTAAATACCATCCATCCATCCATCCATCCATTATCTTCACATGCTTCTTCCTTTTCGGGTTGTGGGGGTCACTGGTGCCCATGTCCAGCCATCACTGTGCAAGAGGCGGAGTACACTCTGGACATGTCTCCAGTCCATCACAGGGACACATAGAGACAAACGAGATAAACAACCATTCACTCTCTCACTCACACCTAGGGACAGTTAGTTACCAGTCAGCCTAACATGCATGTTTTTGGTCTGTGGGAGGAAACCAGAGCACCCGGAGAAAACTCACGCATGCACAGAGAGAACATTCAAACTCCACCCAGAAAGGCCCCCCCAGACAGGATTTGTGCCGGGGCGACCTGCTCGCTGAGAGGCTGCAGCTCTACCAACTGTGCCACCAGGCTGCAAAAATCAATAGTCTAGATGACACAATTATGGTTCAAAAGACAACTGAGAACTGAAGCCTTAGAGTGTATATACTGTACTTGCAGAATAAAAAAAAAACACGCTATACAAATCATAAAATGTATGCATATATAGTGTATTTATTATTTTTTTCTTTTTCCGTTTTCCTTCAGGAAAAACTTATGTTGGCCTAAAGATTGCTCAGGCTCTGTTGACCAATAAGAAGCTGTGGAATGATCTGCTTGGTGTGCCCTTTATGGATGATTTGGATGATAAAGGTGCCACAGCTCCAATGCTAGTTGTGTGTTACACCAACCATGCCCTGGATCAGTTTCTGGAAGGTATTTTTTATATAATGGGTAAATGGACCAGTCCAGTCCCTTGTTAAGAAAACAAGTGTGTCGATTTCAAATATAAATGATATGTATGATCAATGGGAGTTATCTAGTGGTCTGAGCCCCAGAACACGCACAGCATTTCAAACAAGCTTTAGGTTTTTCAATGCATATTTTATATATTACATATTATCGTTGTATGGTCATAGGTATTTATAAGTTTCTGAAGAATGGCATTGTGAGAGTGGGAGGTCGCAGCAACAGTGAGATCCTGAAACAATTCAATCTTCGAGAGCTGACCCACTCACAAAGCTTCAGACGGACACTGCCGTCTCACCTCCGCACTGCATATGGTCAGGTGAGCTTGGCTTTAAGTTGCACTGTAAATGGTACACCTTAATTTGACATTTAAATTTATTTTACATACGTTTTTCTCATTTTAAATTTATTTCAAATTTGTTTATCTCATTTATAACGCGTATAATGATCAGTGTATAACCAGTTTAAGTCTGCTGTCTATTGAGTTTCGCAGAACATTTCACAAATTATTGTTTTATGTTCCTCTTTCTGTTTTAAAGATCTATGGGGAGCTGTGTGAAGAGGAAAGGGCAATCCAAGACCACAGTTTGAAGCTGGAGTGTTCTCTGAAAGGTGTAATACGGGAACACTTCTTAAAGAGTTTCATGTCACACATACACTGGGAAAGTCTCAATTCGCCCCCAGTGAGTGATGCAAAAATACACATTGGACAGGCTTGGATTAAAAAAAAATGTGTTAACAGATTAATTTGTATTCATTTGTAGAACGGTGAGGGATTTTACTTCTGGAATCAGAAGTCCAGTCTGATGATGGAGTGGTTGGGTTTGGGAATGACTGAGTTCCAGCAGAGGGAGACAGAGAATGCAACTTCAAATGAAGGTAGGCATTTTACTGCTGGTTGAAGCTCGGTGAAACAATGGAAATTTATTTAATATTTAATTTTATGATCTGCTAAATTGAATCCTTACAAGTTCCAGAACATTGAGGTGGTAATAAAAATCTAAGCTTTTAATAGCTTTAGCAGGATTATGTTCTGTTACAGCAAATAAACCAGCACCAAGTACAACTTGGTCATTTCTGTAGTGAAACACCATAAAGCATGGGCTGTACAGTTCATAAATAAATGCACTGTACTTGTATATTGAATGAAAACTGCTTTGTCTGTACTCAATTGGTTCATGTGATAGTTGGGTTTTTTTTTTTGCCACCCATAAAATAGCAAAAAAATGTCAGTAAAACTGTGCATTCGTTTGTATAAAGCAGGGCTATTCAACTGGCGGCCTGCGGGCCATTTTCCGGCCCACAGGCGACTTCAATCCGGCCCACCAATGACTTTATTTATTTTTTTTTTGTTTTCTTTTCTTTTTCTGGGTTTGGATTTTGGAAACAAATTTGGGTTTTGGGTTCTGTTTATTGCATTTATGATTCAATGCAATAAAACAAACAATTTTAACAGATCATTGTAATTCTTGGTTTATTTACGTAATGACTAATCGCTGGATGTCAGAAACTGTGGCCCACTGAGCATCTGTGTTGAATAGCCCTGGTATAAAGCGACAATCTTCATGATGATTCTTACCTTGGTCTGTTTTCTGTGGCAGAGGAACCAATGGAGATAGACGAAGACCTCATTGAAATTGCAGAGGAAGCAGAGCTGATTCAGGCTGAGCGCATGATCGACGACGAATGGACAATTGGTCCCAGAGTTGGTAAAGATGACAGAAAGAAAGGAAATCAGGAGGACACTGTCAGAGAAGTGGAAGAACTGATGCTGGCTATGAACCTGGACAATGTTGACATACAAGCTGAGAACAGTGAAGAAGGATGGGAGGTGACAATATTAAGATGTTAACTTTTCAAATGCTACATTAATCTAATATTTTAATAATAGTAATGCTATTTAAATCCGTGCCTGCTTCACAGTACTGTTGTTTTCTTGTTGATGCATTTTTTAATTGGCATGTTACTGCTACCAAACGTCACCCAGTGGTAAGGTCTAACGCAATTAGCTAAATTGTAAACTCTGTCATTTGTTTTGCACACACACATTCTCATGTGAGCCCCCATACTTCTATACCAATGCCAGCAGTTAAAAACCACTCTAGAGACCATTTAACAGTCTAGCACTAACAATGTTTTGAGTGCTAAATGCAATCAGTAAACTTAAATTAAAAGTTTTTTCATTAATTGAACACAGGAGTTAACTGCGGTTTCTAAAGAAAACCACTTTTTCAGCATGATGTACTTCACTACCACTGTCGGTCCAAATATTTCAAGCGTTTTTGTCTGAATGAAACGAGCGGCAGCTGTGTATTGACATCACTTTAAACTTTACTTATTGCCGTACTGTGTGATAGTATGGCAGCACAATCTTTTTTTTAATTACAGAATAGCCAGCTAATATAATAGTTAATCCCTTACGTTAATGAACTGAAGGCCTGAAGATTAAAGTTTGTCCTGTTCTATCTGCACAGTTTCAACGAGAGCAGAAAAAAAAGCTAAAGAGTAAAATA
This sequence comes from Nematolebias whitei, assembly GCF_014905685.2. NCBI lineage: Eukaryota > Metazoa > Chordata > Actinopteri > Cyprinodontiformes > Rivulidae > Nematolebias > Nematolebias whitei. The sequence continues at coordinate 35,685,655 of NC_056504.1, forward strand.
AAGAGAGCATTTGCGACGAGCACGGCTATGACTGAAGAAGAGGAGTCCACCATTTTTGATGTGTGGAAAATCCCTCTGGAGGACAGATGGAGACTGTACTGGTAAGTTTACATGTGTGGTTGGAGGTTCTGCTCATAATCTACCATTATTATAACTGTTCCCTTCTACAACCTGTTCACTTTTTTTTTTTGTGGCCATTTTTCATTTAACATTCTTACATTATTTTGCTGTGGTTTATTTTTATTCCCTAACCAACCTTGGCCTGGTAGCTGCAGTATATTCCCAGTGTGTATAATTAAGTCAACCAGTCAGCAAAATGTATCCCAGAGGATCTTATCACCACAGAGCCAAGATGCAGCTCCAGACTTCTGCTACTGTGAAAACAAGACTGTGGGGTCAAAATGATTATTAAAACTAACAAGTTTCTAATTTTCTTTCAGAGGCACATGCTGTGTCTTTTTGTAATTGTTTAATCACGGTGCAGTACAACGTTGTCTGTAGTGCATGATCTTATTGTGACTTAAAAAAAAAATCCTAACATTATTAATTCATTTTTATATTTTTGTTCTTAGTTTACTAGCAAAAGGAAAACCTCTTTTTCTTAACGTAGCCATATTTATACCATACAGTAAGTCCCTCGATACTTCGTGGTTCAACTTTCGCGGACTCACTGTTCCGCAGGTTTTCAATGTAAAATCGTACACGACACACGATTGGCTTATTGATGGAAGGTGACCAACCAGAGCATTGTGCTAAGGGGCGGACTGGCTATCAGGAGCACCGGGACATTTCCCGGTGGCCTGGCCCGCTCAGTGGTCGCCGAGAGGCTCCCTCCTTCCTCTTTCTGAGGCTGTCTATCACGGCAGAGCAGACACACATAACAGGCAGGCATGCAACCTGTTGTGTGTCTCGGCTCTGCTGTGACAGACAGCCTCAGAAAGTGAAAGGAGGAGGTGGGGGGTGGGGTCTGTAATTTCCCCATCGCTGCTGGCCATCAGGAGCACTGGGAAATGTCTCGGGGCTCCCGATGGCCAGCCCAGGCACTGATTGGCTCAGTAACCATAGCCTCAGTCTGTCTGCTCTCTTTCGTTATGCTCTTTTAGAGCGTTTAGAACATTGTTAAGAACATTGCAAGAGTGTTGGAAGGGTTTGTAAGGCTTTTAAAATGTATATAAATACTAAAATAAATATAACGTACCTACTTTGCAGATTTTCACCTATTGCAGGGGTGTCTGGAACGTAATCCCTACAATAAGTGAGGGACTACTGTATATGAAGCCACTACAGTTCAAATGAATGCAGTGACGTCTTCCTGAGTTTTCTTTAATATATTTGGTCTACAACAGAGTGTGTCCTCATCAATATCCCTGTTACTATTCTGAAAAATCTTATACAGTACACATCAGTGCTTTTGTTAATTGCCGGTAAGCTACAATAAGTTGTGTCAAACCTTTGGGAAAGGGAATTTGTTAATGTACACAAATTATATAGATGAAAATCAAAGCAAAGCTACAGACCTGAAGACATCTAAAGTATTAAGATTTTGTCAAATCGTGAACCCGACTAATTAAATGAAAAAGGGGAAATCTCTTAAGGAGTCTCAACAAAACATTAAACATTTTCACCATCAAATCCACGGTGGGGTAGTAAACACTGAATTTATTTTTGATTTGGCCTGACATGCTCATAACATTTCAAATAGCCAAATTAAACATTTAAACTGAGTGACATTTCTTTCCTAATATTTTTTTTTGAGGGAGAAACTTACAGTAAGTCTAATTCCATGTTTACCCAGTGGACTCTAGATATTTATATTTTATATTATCCACTAGGTGAGTTTGTCAGTAACTGCCCACTAATTAAAAAAAAAATTTGGGTAGACCTTATCCAACTTTAACTTTTGCTCACTCTGTTAGCTTTGAGTCTCTTTTTTTTTTTTTAATAGTCTGGCATTTTTTAAAAATCTCTGTGGGCATTCTGGGCAACACTTTCTTTTGAACCAGTTTACATTTCATTTGAGTATATACTGTAAAGTGCATGAATTTTATTTTATTTTTATTTTTGTCTCGTAATGTCACCTTTTATTTCATTTCACATCTTAACATAAATTTCTTATAGCTATTTTATAAAATCAAATAGAAATGTAGATGAACAACTTTTATAAAGTAATTTGCTTTAGTTCAAACTGAGACCATATGTGTTGTATGAATAGCTAATACACAGAAAACGGGTCCAGATAATGAGATTTAAAGGGCGTACATCTTATTGCCCATGATTTCACGATGTTTTCTTCTTAATTTCTTTTTGTGTGAGCAGGTTGTGGGTGACACGCTACAGGATAGAGCTTCGTACAAACGCCCTGGTTTCAGAACAGGCCTATCAAAATGCAGTGGACAGATTGGCTGATGTCAAACGGGAAGAGAACCTTCATCTCCTCAAGAAAGCAACGGTACAAATTAAGTGGGCTGTTAAATTGTTATTTGTATTTGATCTTTAGTGTTTGTGTTTAGCAGGACAGGCAGACACTACGTCTGTGCCCAACAAAATAGAAAAATAACGTTTTCTCATTTTAGAACGTAGCCAGGCTAACATGCTGTCCATCATTCTGCATCTATTCATTTCCTGTGAGTAAGCTAAACTAACCAGCAGTTAGGTTTTGCTGATTTTAGCCCAGACATGAAATATAAATATTATCGGCAACAAAAGTAGATGAAATAAGGAGTTTTAGCTAAAACACTGAATATTTGTGGGTGAATGTTGGCAAAAGATTATAAAAAAGTTCAAATGCATTCACATGCACTGTATATTTATATTTATGTTTTCAATTTTAATGGAAATTTCCATTGGAGATCAGGTACAACTGATCTATTGGAAATCTGAACACGCAACGTCCCAACATCCACGTTAGTTTTCGTTTTAATAAAATTTACTATTTGAGATTAATAAGGATGAGATTGCTAGGTATTGTGTTCCTCAAATTAGTTTAAGCTGAGGGCATAAAGGTTATAGCATATTAATAAAACATATTCTCTCCAGGTGATTGGCATGACAACAACAGGAGCGGCCAAATACCGCAAAGCTCTGCAAGAACTACGTCCGCGTGTGGTGATTGTAGAGGAGGCTGCAGAGGTTCTTGAAGCCCACATCGTTACCACACTGAGTGAAGCATGTCAACACCTCATCCTGATTGGAGACCACCAACAGGTAAGGGCTCATCTGTACAAACAGGGATTTTCTTGAATGCTCGCTTGTCCTGCAGCTTATTAAACTCTGCACTATTTTATACACGTGTCACAAGTCACCATAATCAAAATGACGTCCCCCCAGTTTCAGGTGAAATTGACAATAATGGCGTGTTTCAAGTTCCCTCATCCCCAGATTTGTTTCTGTGTTCCTTTTAGAGAATGGCACAACATCAAATAACTGTTCAAAACAAAAGGAAAGAGCATGCTAGTCATTATAGGAGACAGAGGAGATTAGTGAGGAGTGATATTCTGGACATCAGTAGACTATTATACAACAACTTGTCAGGGCCTGCCAAGCACATATGGGCAGGCAGCCTGTCTAGCAATCTGTGGCATGTGATCACAACTCCACAGAGTTCTATCACGTCTAAATATTCTGTCTTGCTATCATCTCGCTGTATAACTTCTGCCTGCTGTAAACTAATATTTGCATATTTTACCCTGATTATTCATGGATTTGTTCATGTATGAAATTTGGCAAACATTAATTCTTCACATTCTGACAGAGAATTTAGTAAGAAAATAGATCTTTGAAAAGCAAATAAAAGGATCAAAATCAGGCTTTGAAATCAAGCGCTTTTGAAAAAAAACATTGGATTGCTTGTCATTTGCGCTTCTTGAATATTCAGTTTAGCATATAGGCAACTTAATGTCAGACACATTTCATGTAAGTAACTACTGTGTGAACAAATTATTTATAATCAACTGTCAGAATTATTTGTTTGAAATAAATAAAAAAAAAGTTTTTTGTTTGAATGGCTTATATTGGGGTCATTCTTTTTGTCATAGGCTTCACTGCATATTATTTTCTTAGCGTATCCAGTAGGTGTTGTGAGTCCTGTCTTTAAAGAACCAAAGTTTAATTCATGCATGTAAAAGAAGCGGATAGATTACACTATCCAAGTAAAATAAGCTTTGGCATTGTTGTGCTATTCAATTAATTGCAGGTTTGGTGTTGGATTGAGGAGAACACATTGCTTCACACTTGTACTAAAATTTTGTCTTGCCTCCACACCCCTCCCACATACAATACTTGCATGATCACACTCTGTCTTCTTGCAAATTTGGGTTTGCATAAATGCACACAGTTTAGACTAAACGTTCAAGCAAAATTGCAAATTAACAGATAAAAACGAAGAAAATTGTGTATACACATGTTGCATTTTGTGTGTGTGTGTGTGTGTACTTGTAAAAAGAAAAGTGTTAAGACAAAAAAAAAAAAAAGTGATATTTCTTTTTCACTTTCAGTTGAAGCCAAGTGCTACCGTATATGATCTTGCTAAGAACTTCAACTTGGAATTATCCATGTTTGAGAGGCTAGTGAACATGGGACTGCCTTATGTTAGACTCAACTACCAGGTTTGTTTTTTCATTTATTCTTTTAATCAATGACAAAGTATGCAGAAGTTGACTTTGAGATACTGAGTTTCCATTTGGGTCCATGTTATCGTCTACATTCAGTACTGAATGTTGGAGATTGCCATGTTTATCTGTATTGTGAATTTGTACTTCAGCATCGCATGAGGCCTGACATTGCCCATCTTTTGACCCCACACATCTACTCAGAGTTGGAGAACCATCCCTCTGTGTTTGAGTATGAAAGCATCAAGGTACTTTTGTGTTTTCTCTCTTTTAATGAATATTAAGTCAAACAAACACAATTAACATTAAAACATAACATCAAATGTTTTTTTTGTTGTTGTTTTTTTTTTTTTACCTTACAGGGTCTCAACTCAAATTTATTCTTTGTGGAGCACAAACACCTTGAAGAACAGATCAAAGATGGAAAGAGCCATCAAAACAGGCATGAGGCAATGTTTGTAGTGGCACTTTGCCGTTACCTTCTCCACCAAGAATACAAACCCGAACAAATTACTATACTCACAACCTACACCGGCCAGCTCTTCTGTCTACGCCAGCTAATGCCTGCCAAAGAGTTTGCAGGGGTCAAAGTACATGTGGTGGACAAATATCAGGGGGAAGAGAATGACATAGTTTTGTTGTCTCTTGTACGTAGTAACTCAAACGGTAAAGTTGGCTTTTTGAGCATCCCTAATCGTGTCTGTGTAGCATTGTCACGTGCCAAGAAAGGCCTGTACTGTATTGGCAACAGTAAGATCCTGAGTGAAGTTAAACTGTGGAGCAACATCTTTGACACCTTGAGAGAGAAAGAGCAGATTGGGAAATCTCTGACCCTGTGCTGTCAGAATCATCCAACTCGACAGGTTGAGGTTTCCTGCGCTGAGGATTTTAAACAGGCACCCGAGGGGGGCTGCACCCAGCCTTGCCAGTTTCGTCTGGATTGTGGGCATGTTTGCACAAGAGTTTGTCATCCGTACGACCCAGAACACAAAGAGTTTAAGTGTATCAAGAAGTGTGAGAAGATTGTATGCGATCAAGGACACAAGTGCCCACGTTTGTGCTATAAAGGTTGTCCAAAGAAATGTGAAGTGAAGGTTGAGAAAGTCATACCTGCGTGTCAGCACAAACAAATGGTTCCTTGCCACCAGGACCCAGCCACATTTGCATGCCTGGAGCAATGCCAGAAGATGCTCGAGTGTGGACATCCATGTGACTCAACCTGTGGAGCATTATGCACTAGAGAGTGCAATGTGAAGGTCACCTTAAAACTTAAGTGTGGACACAGCCAGAAAGGAGCTTGCTATTACAAAACAAAGACAGAGCAACCTGAATGTAAAACTAAGTGTAAGCACCAGTTAAAATGTGGCCACACCTGTCCTGGTACCTGTGGAAAGTGTTACCAGGGTTGCTTCCACAGCCCCTGTTCTCACCGATGTGAACGTCTTCTAATTTGTTCTCACAAGTGTTTGGAACCTTGTACTCGTGATTGTCCCCCCTGTCAGAGGACATGTGAGAACTTTTGTGTCCACAGTAAATGTATGAAGCCATGTGGGCAACCATGCGCTCCTTGTATCGAGCCATGTTCCTGGCAGTGCCCTCATCAGAGCTGCAGTAAACTTTGCCATGAGCCATGTGATCGCCCACCATGCACTAAACCTTGCAAAAAGATCCTGGAGTGTGGCCACCCATGCATTGGTCTTTGCGGAGATAAATGTCCAAACAAATGTCGCGTTTGCAATGCTGATGAGGTGAAAGAAATTTTCTTTGGCACTGAGGATGAATCTGATGCTCATTTTATTCAGCTAGATGAATGTCGACACATTATTGAATCCACAGCCATGGACCACTACATGAGTTTGGATGACAACAAACAAGGAGAGCAGGTGGCAATAAAACTAAAGGAATGTCCCAAGTGTAAAACTCCAATACGTAAGAATCTACGATATGGATCACACATTAACCGCAGTCTGGCTGAGATAGAGATGGTAAAGAAGAAGATGAACGAAAGGCAACCTGATATTAAAAAAACAAGGTGCGCCCTTCAAAAGCAGTGGAAAACAAATCTTCCAATTTGTGAAATACATGTGGGAATGGAGTACATGGAAATCCAAGACAAACTAAAAAACGAATACCTCACAACCATTGACCTCTGGGTCCTTGAAAACAAGATTGATTTCCTGACAAGAGTGGCAAAACTTTTAGAAGTCGCAACAAAAAACATGTTATCCACCGATAGCTACAGCTTTCGACAAAATGCCACAAAGTTCATCAGTTGGATCAATAGCAAAAACCAAAGGTTCACAGACCAACAAGTCTTTGATTTGCAGAGTGAGCTACAAAGACTCAACCTCCTAGCTGAACTCAATGTTCGTTGCCAAAAGGCAGACTGCACGGGGCAAACCAAGAAAATGCAAATCGAGGTGCAAGAAATCAGACAGGTTTTGGAAACACCTGGCCAGTTCACAGAACACGATCAAGTGAGAGTGAAAGACGCTATGAAGATACTGAACAAAAAGTTTCCACTCCCAGGCTTGGGGATCAGTGAGGAGGAACGAAAGATGATCGTCTCAGCAATGAAAATGCCCCCAGGACACTGGCACAAATGTCCTAATGGCCATGTCTATCTTATTACTGAATGTGGAGGGGCTATGGAGAGTCGAAATTGCCCTGATTGCAATGCTTCGATAGGTGGACAAGACCACAGGCTGACCAATGGCAACCAAGTTGCTACAGAAATGGACGGGGCACAGCATTCTTCTTGGTCTGAAGTAAATAATCTTTTAAACTTTGAGCACCCTGAACTCTAAAACTTTTCAGGGAAGTTGGTTATTGCTTTGGCTCAAATGCAAAAATTAGTGAGCAGCCTCAAGTCGTCATTCTGTAAATACATGTAACAACCATTTAAATTCCTGTTGAACTGATATTCTCCGGGAGTGTTTTAGGCATTGTGCACTTCAAGAAAAATTATGTAGGTTTTTGTTCAAATTGGATGCAGAATACCCTGCATGAGACCACTTTCTTCCTGGTCGATATGTACTTTTCACATTCTTTACTGAATCTACTGACTGATGTGATACTTTTCATTTGCTTGAACAATATTGTGAATGCATTTTACTGTAATACCTTGGAAATCTTCAACCTTTTTATTTGTGCTTCCTGAATTGTGAGTTCTGATAAAAAATAAAAAATAAATCAAATAAAAAAAAAAATCTAAAGAAATACCGTTTATGATAACGGTAGATTAAAGTACTCGAGTTGACAGAATCATTGTTCATTACAGTAAACAATTTTAAGATTATGTCAATAACAACTGTCTTGTGTCTCAACAATAGGTGGCAGTAAAACATTGTAATTAAACACACTGCGATTATACAGTATTCAGACTTTTTGTGCATAAAAAAAAATAATAAAACAAGTGTTAAATGCAATTTCTTGTCGTTATTTTTCCAAGTACATCCTAGCACATAATGTTATGTTCAGAAAACACACAGTTCAAATGACAATATAGAAATTGGTATTTATCATGTGTTGTAAAGTGATACTTCTAATTCTTTTGTGTGTTCTCTGTAAACATCACGATAAACTTGCACCATCAGGAGTTAAAACATTTGTGCCTAACAGGATATCATTGGCAATGAAGCCAAAGAAGCAACCCTGAAATAGCTTCCATTTCTCTTCACTATACAAGACTCCCAGTCGCTGGGTTTCATTTTGGTGTGTTGTAACCGCTTGCATCACTTTATTATATGATGAATGTGCCCCTGTCACAAAGCAAGCTCCAATGCAAACTTTGCAGTCTGTAGAGGAGGGTACAACAAAAATGTTCTGTCAGGAAGGTGTTAAAATGTAGCAAATTTTAAAAGCTGGCCACTCTTTGTATTTATAGTATTCAAGCTCAAAGTTGAGGGAGAGCTGATGAAAGGTGACACTGGCAAAAAAGGGTAATATCCTACCAGGTGGACTGACTCATCTATCATGTCAAGTGGCCTTAAAATATGCTGCTGTCAGAGATTCCACTTGTGCTTTCACAACAAAAAACTACCTACTTGCCCCAAATCCTCTTATGCATAATGCATGGTTTGATAGTGTCCATCTTATGAACAGTGAAATAACTAAACAATGTTAAGTTAAAAAATATATAAAAGATGATAAATACTCCACTGTTTAAAAGTAAAGAAGCAAATTCCATGTTAAACGATTCCTTCTGATACAAATGCTTTATCTGTATGAAAAATTAGCTTCAGGACTATAAATCGGCATACATAATCTTTCAGTTTATTATGCAAATTAGCAGAGTAAGAAACATGCCAAGCTGCACAATTATAAATAACATTTCTCTGAAAGAGCAATAACCTGATTTGTATAATTGAAAAGTATTTTTGCATTTACTGTATATTTTACTAGAGTGTGCAGGATAAGCGAATGCAAAATTAGTTTATTTCCAATGTTAAGATGTGATCAACTGGTTGAACTGTTTGAATCAAACTTGTTGAAAGAAATTCACTGCTAACTGAATCACACTGTAGATGTATTTCTTTTTCAACTTTGGCACTTTGTTTTTTTTAGTATCTTAGTAGTATTTTTTTATATGTTTTTTTATTATGTTAGTAGTATTTTTGTAGTATGTTTTTAGTATTTTTGCTGCACGCTTTGATATTTCTTGTTGTTTTTTTGTTTGTTTTTTTTGGGCGAGTCGAGATGGTTCTTCTCGTCCTAAGCATGTCATTGCATTGTTGACCTTGTGCTGATTTTGCATATGACAAATAAACCTAACCTGAACCTGAAAAAAAAAAAACACGTAAAAAAAACCCGTAATATAATTTTTTTTTAAAGTAAATGCAAAGTAAACTAAAGAATTGTGACAAGGTTGATTGAGTCAGGTCCTCTGGATGGATTCTTCTTTGTTGAAATGTTTCATCATTTATCCAAAAGACTTCTTCAGTCTGAGGTGCTGCAACAAACTCAGTTTTACAAACTAAAGAATGTAATCATATAGACTATATACAGTACTAATGATATGTGTATAAGGAAATGTGTATTTTGATAATCCATTAGCAAATGAAATATTACCTTGCATAACATCTTCAAAGATACTTGAAGGTATAAGTACAAAAAGGATCAAATGATCTATTGTATTTTTAAATATAGCTGAAATGTAGTAGGATGGATAAAATAGTGTCAACACTACAAAAACACCCAAATTAGTTACATTCCAGAAATGTGAATGTCCACGTATACACTGCTCTTATACATTGCAGTTTAATTGTCATGTGTTGTCTTTGGTTTTGCAAATACATTGATTTCATATATCATCATGATGACATTTTGTTAATATAAAACAATAAAATTCCAACCATTTTTCAAGCTGTTTCAATTTTGTTTTCCACCAGTTTCACCTTTTTGCATACACAATGCCAGAAGCTTAGTTAAAATCCTATTTATAAAGGGAACAAAGCTCATATACAGTATAAAACATGAACTATTAGTGTTATGCTGGCTAAGGATAATGGCTTTATATTATCGGAAAATTGCTCATTAATTTTTCCTTAGAGGATTTTCATCAGCACAGCAGGTTGCGCTACAGGTTTTTTTACGTGACAGAATCTGCGTGATGCAATTTCATACTGTAGCCGGAGCGTACAGCAGTCTCGCCTTTTTTTTTGGCCTAAAGATCTAAAGCAAACTTACAAAAAACATTAGCCTTTGGTATCATGCAATACCTTCAAGCTTCCTCATGTGCTCTGAACTGTGTGTCTGTGTTAAATTATAAATGAGTGGTTGTTTACATGGTTGTCCTCCAGAGAAGTTGTCTTTTAACTTGACTACTGCGCTGCATAATTACAGCTTGCTTTTGCATATAAATTACGGGAAACATTCTACAAATGGAAGGGATGTACCAAATATTTTCTTTAAAATACTAGACTTAATGCCACTTTTTTTATCTTCACATGGTGGGATTTTCTGTAGAATGTACTCTTTCAAATTATTCACTTTTAAGTTGAATGTATTTGCTTTCAAAAAGTTGTTAGGCCACCTGGAAATCTTTTTTAAGAAGCTGCCTTCATATTAAAAAAAAGTTTGCTCAGCACAAGTTTTGATAAAAGAAAGGACAGCAATCACAATTTCATTTAACATCTCAACACTCCCACAGGCTGTAATTTTCTCCAAATTTGTTTGCAACCTCGGGAGTTTGTTTCTTACAGTGCAGATTTATTTTTTATTTTTTCCCCTCTTCTTTATAAGGAACAGTTTAAACTCATTTAGACACAACCTGCCTCCTGTCCCTGTGTCCCATCATTCCTGCAGGTGTTTCGGCCTCTGTTAACATTTTGTTCATTTACCGCCAGGTTTGACTGTTTCTTATCAACTGGACCAGAGAGACAGGGTAAACGGCACAGAGACAGACAGAACACTAAGCAGAAACTTTGTCACACAGGCATTCAACAGACAGCAAGCAGACACAGAGATAAAATCAGGGAGAAAATAGTGAGATTGGAAGGTTAGGGGATCTAGTAGACTGATTGACTGATCTGTTTTCAGGCCACTGGAGACTCTGTTGTTATAAGAAAGAAGACCATAGCTGAAGAGATGCGATATCGAAAGAAAATAAGCCAGATTTGATATGATGTGAATAGACCATTTTGACCGATCTTCCTCTCCACTGGACCAGCGAATGTGATGTAGAGAGAGATATTCAAGCAGACAATAGGAGAAAAAAAAAAATCAATATCAAAAGAAAACGTACAAGATAAATGGTGAATGGAAGATAAAATAAAAGTGGAGGTTTAAATAAATAAATAAAAAAGTAACAAGAAGAAGTGAGTTTGACATTTCTTTATAAGATTGACAGATTTACCCATAGCCTATTGCCAACTCGCCACCATATTATGATAGTCTTCCAATTTTTTTTTTTTTTAGAGGAGTGACGTCAAAAATACTAAAACTATGTCAAAAGCAGGATTTATGCCATCATGCCCATTTAATCTGATCATTTAATTTGCAGCACAGATTACAATTCTATTCGATTCTACGCATTCGTACTTGTCTGCTCACACAGACTCATGTTCGTGCTGCTGTTTGGTGCATTACTGTTTTTGAGCTATTAAGTGTTAAGCGTATTCTTAGTTTAGGGTATTTCGTTCATATCTTAGATCTTAAAACTGTTTTTCTTTTACAATTTATATATAAAAAAAAAGTTAAGTCTGGTCCTCTGGATGTTCAGAAAAACAAAACAAAAAAAAAATGTAGAAACGTTTCGTCTTTCATCTGAAAGATTTCTTCATTCAGAGGACCAGACTTAACTTTTTTTTAGATTTTTCTACCTGGATTATTGGGCATGCATCAGGGTATTTACAATTTATACTTTTGTTGGATGTAACTGGGACCCTGTGTACACAATTTCATTCCACCACATGTACCACATGTCATGCCACTTTAAGTTTTGTTAGAGGGGCTTTTCTGGCCAATAGGTGAGAAGTTGCAAAACTAAAAACATCCAATGATTCTTAACATTTATTTATATTTTTACATTTTGAGACAAAACAAAAGCCTGAATTATATCCATCCATCCATCCATCCATCCATCCATCCATCCATCCATCCATCCATCCATCCATCCATTATCTTTAGGTCTCAAGTCATCACAAAAGACTGGATTCTTGTAAAGAAAAAAAAAAGAATAGAATAGAACATAATAGAAACAGCCTTTATTGTCCCACGGATGGAAAATTCAAGTGTAACAGCAGCAATAGATAAAAAGATATATATTATTTTGCCAATTTTTATAAAACTAAAACAATGAACTGTGCAGGCTTATGTGTTTTTTTTTTTTTATTGTGGAGAAATTGAGTATCCTACTTGGAACAAATAAAGCATAAAGTTAAAAGGAGTATAATTTACTATGTGTATTAGTACTAGTATCCACATATTTGCAAAGGGAATGACAGGAAAACTGCTAAAACTATAATTTTTTGTTGTTGTGGGTATAACATCCTATAAAATTCAGTTTTATTTTAGTTTTTGTCCAAGCTTGAAAGAGCCGCTGCGGAGGGACCAAAGACCTGCATGTGGCTCCAGAGCCGCAGGGTGCAGACCCCTGGTCCAAACCCCTGGTCCAAACCATTTCACTATATGTGTGGGATTCCTGTTTTCCCTCTGTCTGTTTGTGTCTGTTTGTCACT
>NC_056504.1:35698451-35722658 GCF_014905685.2 Nematolebias whitei
ATTTAAGCAGCTGCCAGCCTCCTCTCCAGTGCTGGGACATCTTCTGACAATTGGACCTTCCACGGCCTGATTCATTCTGGTCCTCCTTAGGACTTCTCCCACCACTGGAACTCTTTCCTGTGGATCTTTGATGTCCTGTCTCCAGCAACGACCTCCACCACTCTGTCTGGGTCAACCTCCTACTCTCTCCTGGATTCTCCTCACACCCAGGATCCCACTCTTTGCTCCTCCTCAACCATCTCCTGCAACAATAACAAGTAAGGATCAATTCTTGTCTTATCATCATCATCATCATCTACCAAGAGGATATATATTCACCGTCTCTCCCCTTCCCTTACAGCTGTTCGAGTTTTTATCTCCACCTGTAAATAAATATCACTTACCTTTTTACCTGCCTCGTGTCCTTGCTTCCTTGGTCTGCTACATTGGGGGTCGACGTTGTATAAACCTGATAATATGTGGTCTTCTGTAATCAAACTATGGGATGAAATTTAAAAGTATTAAAAAGTTTGAAGGTCTATCTGCGTGAGACACATAACCAGCAGTTTTAATTGACGCCTAATTGCTGTGTGCGCAGTGAATTAATATCCTATTACCTTAGACTTCTCTGGAGATACTTGCCAGATACCTCCTCAAGGGGCGTGTGTCATTGTATCGAAACTTTGATTAAGGCGGTGGGGAAAGTCCAGACCCTGATCACATTTTTTGTTCACATTCCAGGCTGATTTAAATGTAAATTCATTTTTATTCCAGCTCCTCCCATCTTGGCAGTATCTGGGTAAGTGAAGAGGAAAGCCGAAGTGAGGTGGGGTATTCTGCCAAGGTAAGCATATTTAGTTTATGGGGGTTTGATTCTAAACGAATTTAAATAACTGTGTGGAAGCCAATTTGGTTTAATTGAGCTCTGCTCCTCTGAACACCTGCAACTAGATTAGTGACTGACATTAAGTTGTTTTGCTGCACTGGGCCTCCAAGTGCTGCTCTCGCTGCTTCATAACTCAGGATTTACCTCCAAATATTAAATGCAAGACCATATGTGCTTTGCGGAATGTGCAGTGAGCTTAGCTTAGTGGAGAACAGCAGTGAAATATGGCCAAAAAAAGGAAAAATAATACTCAAGCTAATCTATTCTACTCTCCTGTGCCCGAGTGCTACGACAATGGTGCTTTATTACCATAACCATCAGTGTATTATTATCGGTATGTATTAGGGCATCTCAACATCGAGCAAAGCCCCAGCAAGCCATGACAGGAGTAAAACAAACTATCTTCCTGCTCCATCGAGGGAAGACATCAAGCAAAGATGTACTTTCCCCCAGGCACCACCCCAGTGTAGCTAAATCTGCCAAGAAAGTTGAAGAGGTATTTGTGTGCTTACAAACTGACACACTCGCCTACCCACAGCTTTTTGTCAACCTGTGCCAATCTATCATCTGTGAACTACCGAACTCATTGATCCACTCCCGTTCAGAGGCACAGTATTAGTGCAGGCAAACCTTCCAGTTTATTTTACTGCCTCGCATGAAAACAGTTGTCATTACACCTCTTTATGCCAGGATAAATAGAATGCAGACGTGAATGTTCATAGACAAAGTTTTTTTCTTTTTTTTTTTTTTTTTGAACAGATGCGTTTTATAAATAAATACATGGGTGAGATGAAAAAAAAATCAAAGAACACGGCAGGAAACGTGTTTTCTTTTTGGTGATTTTACCATTGTTCATCATTAGCGGGGTGTTGCAGGTCACTTTTTAGTGCCCCTGTGCTGCACTAACAACCAAACACTGCATTTTCTGTACAACATTAATTCTCACTCAAATGTGGTTTATTGACCAGTTACACAATGCACTCATAATGAATTTTTCAGCCTATTGTGAACAAATGGACTCTGTTAAATAAAGAGCTCTTCAATCTTGAGAAATGCAGCCAATTTAACTACCTGACACCTGCATTCTACCTAATGTCCAACAGAGAGCAAATTATTTGTTTAATGTGTTCATTTCTCCGGAGTGGGCCGCCGTAGCTCGGTGGACAGATCTTGTAATCATGAGTCTGTGGGTTTGAGCCCAGGTTGTGTTTAAAAGCACATCTGGTGTAAAATAATTAAATAAATAAAGTCAAATTTGTTGTTTAAGTTTACCTGCTGTGGTGACGCCTGCAGAAAAACCAAAAACCAAAAAAACTTTCCACCTACTCTGTAAATATTTAAGATTTTACAAAAATGTTAATAGTTCCCAAACCCTTTAAAATAAAAAATAAAAACAGGCTGCAGTTTTGGTATGGATTTTAAAAAGCGAGATTGCAATGCAAGTGGCATGGAGGCTGCACATCTGCAGAAAGAAAAGCTTTGCAGAGAGTGGTGAAGGCTGCACAGAAGTCTGTTGGAGTCAGCCTCCCCACCATTACAGACATTTACACCTCTAGATGCAGGAAGAGAGCCACCTGCATCATGAAAGACTCCACTCACCCAGCACACACACTTTTTGTCCCGCTCCCCTCAGGTAGAAGGTGATGGCGATGTGAAAGGTCACAGATGTTTTTAACCTACTATAGTCAAATGTTATAACTCATATTACCATGCTTGTGTGTTGTGTGTTTTGTCTGGACAGAGTGGCGCTCTGGACTATACTACAACCTTCCCTTAAAATTAATTGTCTTCACCAGCCTATATGTACATGTATCATGTCTATTTATGTTGCTTTGCCGTGGTAGATTTTTTTAATGTCTCAAAGCATGCGCTGTCTAGGACACGGTGTGAGAGATCTTTTTTTATACCGTCTCTCCTCATGTTTTCTTCCCTTTTCTCATCTAAGCAAAATATTACTCTGAACAAGAATAAAAGGGCTGCAGTTTCATAGCAGCAGCTTCGTGCACTTCGTCCATCTTTCGGACGACTGTATGTACATGTTCTCGTTGTATCTAGGTGCAATTGTAATAAAGCTTATTCTGATTCTGATAATATTATAAAAAGACACTCTTAGGCTCTCGGTGAACAGACTTGGAGCCGAAGCGTCAAACATCTTGCCTGCTTGTATTTCAACCTCTGTTCCATCTTGCAAGATTAAACCTGGGATTAAGAAAATTATCTACATCTCCTGTGTGGCATATTTATTTAAAGAGCTATTATAAGGATAATATTAAATTATCCTAACATTTTGGTCCTTCGAGCTGGATCAGAAGTTTGAGGAGCATTAAGTGCATAACCACTAGACTGAGGAACAGCTTCTACCCTGAAGGTGTTAGACTCATAAATCCCTAACCAGGATTATCACTGTGAAAAACAAACACACAAACAACAAAAATCACTGTAATCTCCACTTTGAATATGTGCTGCTGATTGAACACAGCAGCATGAAATAAATCAGCATGGATATTCATAATGTTTTTGCACTATTAATTGTTTAGTGTATTTCTTATTTTATATCTTAGATCTTTATTACTGTTTCTTTTACAATTTATACTTTTGCTATTGTTGGATGGAACTGGGACCTTGTGTACACAGTTTCGTTCCACCTCATATACCACATGTGATGCGAATGACAATGGAGAACCTTGACCTTGAAACATTTAGAGATGAGTTACCCTATGACTGGGTTTATTTAAAATAAATCCAGTTTGTTTGATTTCTAAGGGCCACAACAATGGTTTTCCAACAGTTTGAACATGTTGATTGAACTTCTACATTTATACCACTTGACAATTTTTCACTAAGCAAATCTACTAGCCTAGGGGTGTCCGAGCCTGGTCCTCAGGGGGCTCTCTATCCATCCTGCATGTTTTACTTGTTTCCCTGCTCCAACACGCCTGATTCAATGGTTAAATTACCGCTTCATGTTCTGCAGAAACCTGTTAATCACCCATTGATTCCAATCAGGTGTGCTGGAGCAGAGAAACCTCTAAAACATGCAGAATGGCACTTGAGGATGAGGATTGGACTTCCCAGTTCCAGCCACTTAGGATTTTTATATCTTGCATCCTGCTGAACTAGCTGCATACTTTCCAATAATGCGTTTCCCATAGCATGTTCTCAAAATATGGAAACATACTTTTATCATTCTCCAAAAATATGTGTCTAGGGCTTTAGGATGGCCAAGCAGAAAATATTTCTCGATGAAAAGCAAACAGTAGGCTAATGGATGCAAGAGAAAAAGCTGTGATTGAGTTTCTGATCGCAGTGAGCTGATTTGAGGACACACAGATTAAATGCAGTAATTTACTACCAATTCCAGTGAATGCATTTATTGTTTATTTTCTGCTAATTTTGTCATTCTTTTAAGAAAACACTATCCTAAGGCTATATATATTTTTGTTTATGGTCTCCATACTGGTACACTAAATGTGCAAAATGAGGTATAAACACATGTTAAAAAAAAAGAAAAAGATTTGAGGTGTTTTTTAGTCTGTTCCACAGCCACCACTACATCACAGCTATTTAACTCAAACCTTCTTTAATTAAGTGTGTAATTTTGGACCACGTATATCAGTTTGATCCCTTTGAGTTTAATTAAGAGTGAAGTCTACATTTTGCTGATATCTTTCAGCAGCTATCCTTGTGGCTGCACTCAGCAGTGTTCCAGGACTCCTGTCTGCTCAGCGAGGCCACGTGTTTTGTTTGTCTTATAACTCTGAACAAATTCTCTTTCATGCAAAACACACAAAAATTAATTAATATAATTTAGAGTCGGTGAGCAAACCACTCCTAGAACGTCCTGATGCATGCTCAATAATCCAGGTAGAAAAATCCAACAAGGTTAAGTCAGGTCCTCTGGACGGATTCTTCTTTGTTGAAGAAAATAAAAATCAGTCCAGAAGACCTGATTTAACCTTGTTACACTCCCAGAATATTTTACCAATATGTATTCTTTTCATTTACCCTTTATTTATACAGGTAGTCTCATTGAGCCACGAGAACTCATTTTCAAGAGAGACCTGTTTTAGGGAGCAGATGGTGGGGGTTAAGGGCCTTGCTCAGGGGCCCAGGGTAGGGCATTAACAGAGTACTCAAGTAATCTACACATCGATTGCTAGGACATCTATCGAGGTTAAAAATGTAACGTCGAGTAACCGTAGTGACGTCATATTATGTGACCACCGTATGATCATAGGGGGCAGTGTTGCACTGTTGCAGGTCACAGAGTATGGTGTAACACCGGGTCCAATCGACCGAACCAGAACCAGCTTCCTCTGACCTTGTTTCAAAAACAAAAAGCAAAAAATATTAATCTCTAAACCTATAAAAAAAAAAAATCTATAAACATATTAATCTCTAAAACTAAACTTAATGCACACGGTCAGGGCCGGATTTAGGAGGATGGGGGCCCCTGGGCTGGAGTCAGGATGGGGGCCCCTGGGCTGGAGTCAATACTGTATATGGGGGCCCTATATATATATATATATATATATATATATATATATATATATATAGACCAAGGTTTTTACAGAGAACATATTGAAAAATATGAAGAACAAAATACAGATTTCCATTTATTAATGACACTTCTGCATTCATCTTATTTGGAGGAACTAGAACCACAAACACTGTTGTCTGCCATTGTAAAATAATATTCCCTGACGCTCCTCCCCAATGCGTAAGATGCGTCAAAAGTGAACCAATAACAAGCAAGCATTCAAGATGGACGTTTTCCAGAACAAATTGGAACATTTTTCATTGGTGCTGTCAAAATCATCATAGTCATTGATTAAATTCTGACACTATCCATTCACAAAAACATAAAACATCCTTCGGGGCCCCTGAAATGCCGGGGCCCCGGGCTGCAGCCCCTGTAAGCCCCTGCTAAAATCCGGCCCAGCACACGGTGATGTTGATGGTACAGGGAGGTGAACCTATGGCTTTCTGATCACAAGTCCATCTTCTAACCTCTGCACCACCACTCCCATTTTAATATTAACTAATAGTTTAGTTTTTTTGTGACTTATTTGCGGTATGATAAATTGTAGGAGCATAATATACGCTCCCAATGTTTTGTTGGTCCTTTTTTTTTTTTGTAAATAATTACCTTTTTTGCGATTTTATTTATTTATTTATTTTTGTATCTTGAGATCTATGACGTCATCAAGAACTCAAGTTCTACTCGGGTTTTATTATGTTAATGTCGAGTTTAAAAGTTATATACTCGTTCAAACCCTAGCCCAGGGTGGGGCGAATGAGGGTGGGTGTTTCACCTTTTCCACCCACATTTTGATGTTGACGGTTTTGGGAGGTGAACCTGTGACTTTCCGATCACAAGTCCATCTTCTAGCCTCTGCGCCACCACTCCCCCATGTTTAGACGGGCTTGTGAATCTAGCCTATTATTGACCACAAGGCAATTTTTCCAGAATTTAAAACAGCTTAACCAAATTTTAAACTCTTTGATCAAATATTTTTCTGTTAAGACAGCAAATAAACTGATCTCCTTGACATAAACATATGTATTGTCCTCATTTTTTGTTCCCATACAAAGACAAATTGGGCTCTGTGCTTTTAACCCACCCACCACCAGGTGGAGCAGTGGGCAGCTATGGAAAGTGCCTGTGGGAGCAAATGAGGATTAGGTGTTCTGCTCAGAGACATCACGAGGTGTGCAGTGACTGGGCATCAAACCCCGGACCTTCAGGTCCTGAGTCGGCTGCCCTGCCCCAGTGCAATATTTGAGCACATCAATGATTTCGTCAGAAACTGGTGGTCAAAAAACATTTACACATGTACGCTTTTTCTTTGCTAAGAGTCAGCAGCTGATAATATCAATTGTACTTTTAACTGAGAGTAACTTCACAAATATTGCATTTGATAAATGCTAAACTGGCCATTCATTTGGTCTCTTTTGTGCTACAAAAACAAACTAGAAGAGTCTTCTTAGTGATTTGATTACATCTTCTATTCATCTTATATCTTAATTTAAAGTGAATAAATTCAAATCAATATTTTTTAATGTTTTGGTTCAGTGTCCTCTGAAATGCAAGTTGTTAAAACACAGTTTGGGGTTGTATGTTCTGTGTCTGTCTCATTACGATGGACTGTTAGCGCCACACTAGGAAATAAAACAATAAACAGTACCAACAAGAATAAAGTCATAATAGTAT
Organism: Nematolebias whitei; assembly: GCF_014905685.2. Classification (NCBI taxonomy): domain Eukaryota; kingdom Metazoa; phylum Chordata; class Actinopteri; order Cyprinodontiformes; family Rivulidae; genus Nematolebias; species Nematolebias whitei. The sequence goes on from NC_056504.1 coordinate 35,705,531, forward strand.
GAGAATAAAGACAAAATAATACGAGAATAAAGTTGTACTATTACGAGAATAAACTTGTAATATTACCAGAATAAACTAGTAATATTATCAGAACTCCGACACGAAGAAGCAATCTTACAACTGCGGTATGTGAAATGTTGATGTTGGCAGTACTACAGCAGGGGGCCCAACGCTCTGTTGCATATGGATTCTTATGATAAACTGAAGCCATATTGCATTGCAATTAATGGCTGCATTAATGGCTGCATTGACAGATTTAGTCATGGCATAATGTGGATGGAGGCATATTTCACAAACAGTGACCCAAAAGTGATTGTGGACTATTTCATAAACACTGACGTGCATTGGAGGCTGTCCACAGCAGGTGCGAGCCGACCCAGGATGTATTATGAGTTTAGTCTCATAATATTATGACTTTATTCTCGTAATATTTCAACTTTATTCTCATACAACTTAATTATTGTAATTTTATTACTTTTTTCTCATAATATACTTTTTTTCTTAGCGTGGCCCTAATACTCCGTCGTAGTTTCATAGATGACTTTTACTGTAAATTTCAAACTGATCTTTGTGTTGAAAGTGAGGAGATTTTAGAGATCTTTGAACAGGAAACTTGTCTGAAACATTTATATTGTGCAGTTCAGAATAACACTGTTTCAGATTAGTACAGTATCTTAAGATAACAGATTCAAGAAGCATTCCTGTTTTTTTTTTTCAAGGCAAGCCTTTGTCGCTGTATACCAACCATATTTTTTCATTCAACCTTTATTTAGACAGGTAAATCCCATTGAGCCATGAGAACTCATTTACAAGAGAGACCTGATTTCAACAAAGAATGATGACAACAATGGACAACAGCGACAACAATAAACAGTTATAAAAAGTTATACTACAGTTTTTTATTATTTTATTTTTTTTAACAAATAGGATGGCTGAAAGAAAAAAGGTAACAAAAAACAGCTAGATTCTAAGGCGAATGTAGAAAACTAAAAACAGGAACATGTCTGCATTGGTCCCTGCCAGGAGTCCAAAAGATTCTTAAAGCCACTTAAAGAGGTCAAGGTCGAGAGCTTCAATTGTTTTTGTAAGGTATTCCAGGAAACAGGAGCAGAGTAGGAGAAGGCCCTCTTGCCTAGTTCAGTCCTCATTGAGGGAACACTGCAGGTAAAAATGTCCTGAGAGCGCAAGCCGTGGCTGCACTCATGCAGAGACATGTAGGAGGAGATGTATGAAGGCAGCAGACCAAGAAGTGATTTAAAGATGAAAATGTACCAGTGGGAGAGTCTGCGTGAAGTTAATGATGTCCAGTTAACCAGTGAATACAGGGTGCAGTGGTGGGTACGATAATCACAGCCAGTTATGAATCTTAGTGCACCATGATAGACATCATCCAACATCTGCAGGGTGCTTGTAGGAGCATTCGTGTAAATAATGTCACCGTAATCAATGGAGGGAAGGAAAGTCACAGATATAAGGTGTTTCCTAGCGTTCAGAGTTAGACAGGATCTGTTTCTGAAAAAGAAACCCAGTTTAATCTAAAAAAGTTAAATCTGGTCCTCTGGACATTAAAAAAAAAACAAAAAAACAAAGCAAATCAACAAAAAAATGTAGAAACGTTTCGTCTCATCCGAGAGACTTCCTCAGTCTGAGGAGCTGTATTCAGCTCAGTCTCTTAAATAGCACCGTCTCAGGGTGGATCAACCAGTTTTTCTGCTGACAACCAAAACCAGCTGATCACATGCTCAAGAACCCAGTTTAACTTTCAGTTTCTTTACCAAGTTTTCCACATGAAGCTTAAAAGAGAGATGCGAGTTAACCAAGATACCCAAATATTTATAGGAATCAACAAACTCAATCGGGACACCATTTGAGGATAAAATCGGAGGAAGAACTGCTGGGACCAACTTCCTATTTGAAAAAAGCATCCCTTTGGTTTTGTCGGCATTTAGGACAAGTTTGAGGCGGAACAAATCTGTCTGGATGTAGTTGAATGCAGATTTCAAAAGCTGGAAAGCCTTAGCAACAGTTTTAGCTCGACAATAAACAACTGTGTCATCAGCATAGAAATGTATGGATGCATTAGGGATGTTTTTACCTACATTATGTATGTAGATTGTAAAGAGGGTGGGTCCTAAGACTGAGCCTTGTGGTACACCATTGTTTACTGTTAAATAACTGGAGGAAGTACCATTATGTTGAACACATTGCTTCCGGTCTGAAAGATAGTTAGAGAACCAACCAATGGTGTGATCTGAGAAACCGATTTCTGAGAGTTTATGACACAAGATGTTATGATCCACAGTGTCAAAAGCTTTAGACAGGTCTAAGAAAAGTGCAGCACAATAATCCTTAGCATCCAGTGCTTCAATGTTGTCATTAAGAACCTTCAGTGAAGCAGTGGTTGTGCTGTGTTGTTTCCTGAAACCAGACTGATGTGGAGGTAAGATGTTAAATGAGTCCAGGTAATTTTTGATTTGAGAGTTTATCAGTTTTTCTAGAACCTTGGCTAAAATGCAGAGTTTAGAGATTGGTTGATAGTTGTTCAGTGAGGTGGGGCCACCTCCCTTCAGCAAAGGGATATATTACACAGCATATTACAAAATATATTGCACAACAGCTGAAAAAAAAATAGTCTGGTTATGTTTCCACTTTAAACTGCAAATGGTTTCTGCTTAGTTTAGAACAGAAAATAAGTTCAGATATGACTACTTGTGTCACTTCTTAGTAGGCTTTAGGAAGCCTGGCTGTTCCTCTCCCAGCAGGGAAGCAGCACGGTTGTCTTGTTCACTTTAATGCTTTGTTGTATCCATTCAAATGTTTGTACTGTTGTTTCATCCTAATTCCTCAGGCTCATCTTGACAAATGCAAAATGCGAATTAAACAAAACCATTGTTACTTCCATGTAACTGAAGAGGGTCTTAGGAAAATGGCAATACAAAGTTAAAGAATCTAAAGTGGCACAAGTGAAGTTCCCCGCTCTGTGCATTCAATCTACTTAGCCGGGCAAAAACAAAAAACTAACAAAAATAATAAATAAATAAATAAATAAATGAATAAGTCCCTGCAATGAAATTTCACGTGAGCTGCTTGCGATCCTCAGAAACTTTTATATGTACAGTCTAAACCTTGTGATAATGATGTGTTTTGAAGTAAATAAAGAAACTTGTTGGGTAAAGTTATTAAAAAAAGCAATTTAGTTTACATATTTATTAATGCTGAGTGTATGGTTTAATGTTTCTTTTGTCCTTCTGCAAGGAAACTACCGTATTTTCCACTGTACACGTCGCACCGCCTTATAAGTCGCATCAGTCCAAATATGTCTAATATAGTGCAAAAATCCATAAATAGGTCATTTCGCTCTATGCGTGACTGCTGACGTGTCGCATTTGTTACTTGGCACCGATGAAAACCCGGAAACATGGGCCGGTGTTGTGCCAAAAAAGGATTGGCTGCCAAATGGTGGCTGCAGGAGCATGCACGGGAGGACTTTAACAATGATTTAACAATATTAACACTTAAAAACAATTATGTGTTTGCTGGAAATTATAATAATGGTGTGTCTCAGTCTAAATTTTGCACTTTGATGGTCAAATCAGCTGTTTCAAAACCTGATTTGCAGAACCAGGAGTGCGCAGAAGGACGACTCGCTGTGCATTTCTTCAAAATTTAACAAGATAACCACCTAAAACAATTATTTGTTTGCTTGACTTTATAGTAAAGGTGTGTCACAGTTGAACTTTTACTTAATAAAAGGACTTTAACAGTCAAATCAGCTGTATTTCAAAAGTATTCGCTGCCTCTGAGCTCCGGGATCGCACACAGGGAGGAAATCAGGAAGGAGGAACATTGCACATTTCTTCGAAATTTAACAAGATAAGCACCTAAAACAATTATTTGTTTGCTCGACATTATAGCAAAGGTGTGTCTCAGCCTTTACCTATTACCTGGCACAATGGCATGCCATATCACTCTAGTGTCATCTAGCATCTGCAAATGGTAGTGTTCAATATTTTCAGTCAGAATGAATGAAAACAGTCATATCTCAGCCAAAAATTGGTTTATAAATATGGGGAAAAAAAAAACATAAATACGCCACTTTGGTGTATAAGTCACAGGGCATGCAAATTATATAAAAAACTGTGACTTATAGGTCAAAAAATATGGTACATTATAGAAGACATGTACAATATGAACCAAGTTTATTTGATCAGTCTAGACCTAATCTTTTTTCTTTTTTTAACCTCTGCAATAAACTGATGAGCAGTAGTTAGGGCTGTCGCCTCACAGCAAAAACAATCACAGGTTCACCTTTTTGTGTAGAGTTTGCATGTTCTCTTGTGCACCTGTAGGTTTTTTCACGGTACTCTGGTTTCCTCCCACAAACTAAAAACATACATGTTAAGTTCATTGGTGACTAAAATGTCCCTAAATGTGAGTGAGAATCTTAGTTCATTTTTTAATGTTGTGATCTAGTTTGTCTCTATCTGGCCCTGTGATGAACTTGCAACCTTTACATGATGTAACACCCCCCCCCCCCCCCACACACACACACACAACACCACCACCACCACCAATGACGACTTTGGACGATGCCTTTCAACCTGGAAAGGTAAAAATGGGTAAAGCAAATGAATGAAAGGATGAATAAAATGATGTAATTCATTAGCATCACTTTTGAGCTTTGCATGTTGGAGGTGAAACAAACATGTCTTTGTTTGTCCACAAAAGAAGAAATGAAAGCATATTTGATGTTTCGTACACTGAACTTACCATGTGACAAAGTATTGGCTGTGCTTTAGTGATAGAAGTTAACCAGTGGTGACACAAACCTGGCACTTGCCCAGTCACTTTCTCAACACCATCTACTCAACACACCTTCTCAATGAAATGTCTAAATAAATCAGTGCCTTTGGGTCTTTGCTTTCATATTTTGTTTTGATTTGAATCACTTTCTGTTTGATTGTGTACCTTGTCTTGTATCATATTTAGTTGTTTGCCTTGGTTTGAATATGTAGGAATCTTTCCTCCTTCCTGAACTGAGCTCCTGCATGTCTGCATTTGAGCTCTTCCACCATTCATTATTAGAATTTGTAAAATCCAAACCCACTCTTCAAATTTTCCTCATGCCTCACATATTTTTTTTTTTCATGATGAAAGTTTTGAACATGAAGTGTAGAATTTTGATCACACTCATTTAATCCCATTAGACATTTTTTCATGTTAATGTTATTTACCAGCAGCACTGCTGATCATTCCACATCATGCGTCTCCCTCATGAAGCCAGCTGCTGAGATGGACATTGCCACCATTTAAAAACGTATCAGTGTATGAAGTCTTGTAAATGTTGCATGTTAGTTTGTGATTTGACACAGTGGAAGTAAATGTGAGTCTCTCGCTAAGGTTAGTGTTGCCAAGTGCTTGTAAAATGGTTGTGACAAATGCTTTAAGTACTGCTAGGATTTCTAAAGGCATATTGACTGTGATCTACACAACCTTGATGAAATATGACCAAGTACTGAGCTTCTTTAAAATATCATTTCCAACAGGTTTTGTTGCGCATGTATCATTGAGACAGAATTGAAAAGGACAGCTAATAACACTGCACTGATCATAAACTCAGACAAATTTCACTTGCAGTCAGTTTACTGAAACACTCTCAAAACTCAGGACTCATTGACATGAACTGAAGACTCTTTGTTCTCCAGATATTCAAACACAATAACACAATGATGCAATTCTGTGTGTATCCTAAAATTGTACGCTAAATAAAATTATGTTACTATACTTTCTGCCATATAGGTCGCATCAGTCTAAATATGTCTAATAAAGTGGGGAAAAAACATAAATGTGTTGCTTTGCCGTAAAGGTCACATCTATTATGCGTCACCACTGAACACCCGGAAACGTGGGCCGGTGTTGCGCCAAAAATCGATTGGCTGCCAAATTGTGGCTGCGGGAGTGAGTACGGGAGGACTTTAACAAGAATTTAACAAGATTAACACTTAATAACAGTTATTTGTATGCTCAAAATTAAAGCAAAGGTGTGTCTCTGTTTAACTTTTGCTTAATAAATGCACTTTAATGGTCAAATCAGCTGCATTTCTCCTGTGCGGCGCAGCGAAATGCAGCTGATTTGACGTTTGCTCCAGGAGTTCCGGAACGAGCTGAAGGTGTCCTGTATGGCAAGCTAAGTGTCTCATTAATAGCCACTTTTAACTATTAATGAGACACTTGGCTTGCCATATTACTCGAGGGCCCTCTAGTCGCTTAAAATGGTAGTGTTCAATATTTTCCATGTCAGAATGAATAAAATCGTCAGATCTCAGCCAAAAATTGTGTTATAAATATGAGGAAAAAAAACATAATTAAGTCGTTTCACTGTATAAGTCTCAGGGCATGCTAATTTATGCAAAAAGGTGCGACTCATACAGTGAAAAGTACGGTAGTTTAAAATTTACTTCCCTACTGCAAATGACATAGAAACATTTTGTAAGACTTCCACACAAAGCATAAATAAGGATAAAAATACATATCAAGTAGGCCAGTCTCATATTGATGTTTGTACGTTTCTTTAATCCTTTGGTTTTTGATTTAAGTGGTGGATCGGATGCTGGTGGTGGGATGTGTGTGTAAGATCCCACTGGGTTGCTGATAATGACTTTGTGATGAGTACATTTACTTCACACGTATTTCTTTTTCCAATTACATTTGCTCGCCCACGGCTATGTACACACGCATTAATTTGGCTCTTCGCTCAACCAATCACTCAGAGGGTATTCAAGGAAGATTTAGGGGCACCGGCATCATCAGAGTTGGAGAAATGGTTGAAAATGACTGAAATGACTTCATTCTGACCTTCTTGTGCTTGGGGTTAATTGTGATGTGCTTATAAATTGTGTGGGGGCTGGGGGTGGGGGGCAGTTTTGTTTGAGTCCAGAAGTAGCTGTGGATGAAAGTGATGTGCTTTTGTGTAATGGCTATAAAAAGAAAGAAAAAAAAAACACACTGCGATTTTCTCTCATTTAAATTTGTACCTCAAGTGGGAGAAGACCTTTTTGATCTTTTAGCAAAATGTGCAGCTGCATCTAATTCCCCACAAGAAGGTAACATCCTACAACATTTCTTGATAAGAATTGTTTTAATGTTTTAATAAACACGTTAAATTAGTGCCAATGTATTTGTGATGAATATTTTACTATGGGGACTTGAAAGTTTTTGCCATGCAAGTTCTTCAACCTGACCAGAATAAATGATGTAAGCGTTTATTATGCGTCATCAATAGTGATGTTCACCAACTAGATTGTCTGTCCTGATTTACAACCGTATCGAATCACGTGTACAAGAACTGAACTTCGCCTTTATTTGTCAGCTTGTTTACAGTCAATCCGTCTATTCGTCCATCTGTGCATCTGCATGTCACCTTATGTCACTGATGAGACAAGGACACGGTGAGTCAACTCTGCCATCTGCCTTCAAGTGAAATACTGCCACAAAGGTAATTTTGCTGACTCAGCACAGATCCACCAAAGAACTGTAAAAAAAAAAAGTTAAACGGTGCAACAGATTAAAAAAAAAAAAAAAAAAAATTCTGTGCCCAGTCTGACAGAGAAAGTTTTCCATTTTATTTTTCATTTTTATTATCTGTCTGGTGAAAGTCTAAATGCCAGGAGGATTAGAGAAATTACATAGGCTCTTGCGTTTCCTGGCCGGTGCTTATCCTCTTTTCTGCTCATCTTTCTCCCTCCCTTTTTCTCTGTCTTTTTTTTTTTTTTTTGTCACTCTTTGCTTCTCTCTGTTTATCCACTATTTTCTCCCACCCCAATGTATTTTTCTCTCTTCTTCGGTCTCCATTGACTGCTTTGTGCCGTGGCTGCTCTTTTACCCTCTTCACCTCCTCTCCCCAGCGACATACACTTGTACTTGTTTCTCCATCGCCTCTCTTTATGTTGGTGTGTCACTCTTGCCATTTCACTAACACTCCTTATGCAGCTCATGCTGGATCAGCATGACTGGGTCTCTAGCCCCTATGGGTCCTGCGGCTCGGACAGTTCTCAGCAAAGAGAAGTGTTTTAAGAATGGCCCTTTTAATCCTTAAGATCTATTACAGATAGCAGGGCTGACACAGGCGACAGAGATTAGAGGGGGCAGATACTGACTGTATTGATTGGCCCTCTCATCCCAAGGCCAGCCCAGCAGCTTGCTTGTGTAATAGCAAGCTATAATGAAATTCAGTCAGTCTGACAAAGACAGAAGCACTAAATGCATGAAGAATGAACTCTGTAGAGGGACGCTGGTGATACAGATGGTGCAGGGGACAGAGTACCTGTTGGTGGACAATTTTAAGCGGAGGTTAAACTCTAGCACTTTCAATCTGCACGTTTCCACAGCACCACTAATTTGCTGATGGGTAAACACATTGCGTTTTGACCTATTAATGTTTTTTAAATTTTTTTTTTTTTTTTTTTGCTTTTTTAGTTAATGTAATGTCATAGCTTGTGTTGTGGCTGTTTGTGACAGATTGTGTTTTGGCAACCAGATGAAATGGTTTGGGAGCCACAAAGAAAGAAAAAAATAAATGTAGGAAAAAATAAATGAAAGCAGCCGGACCACTCACTCTGAAGTCAATTTTCAGAGTTTGTAAGGCCAAGGTTATTTGTGGTTGGTTCAAAAAGAAGAGTCTTTAAAATACAAAATAATAAAAAACCCTGAACTGAGTGTCTATATAAATCCATTTGTCCGAATCTGTAAAGCGGTGTATGTGAAAAACAACAAAAAAAAAAAAAAACTAATTAAAGAATTGAAAGAAAGAAGTAGCATGCACTGCTTTTTGCTTGTATTTTAATTTAAAGGGAAAGCACAAGAAATACTTTACAGAGCAGATTTTAGTCAGCATCTGAAAAATATATGGTAATTATAGTTAGACTGAGACAAAGCCCTATGTTAGGATATGATCTTATTACAGTTTACTAACTGATGCTCAGCAAGAAGACAGCATAAATTATGATGCATTATTTCTACGGTTTTATGGTGTCAGCAGCAGCCAAAAGCTTTAATTGCAACATATTTGCCATCAAGTTTATATTATACCATGTCTATGGTAGAAATTTGTACAGTAAATTGAAATGCATTACTTTGACTGTGCTCACTGTGTCTTGAAGGACTTTTCTGGCAATCTCATCCAGGACAGGTGCAACATGACAAGTTACATTTTTCAGCAGCTTGGTTCAGAGAATAGCTCAGGCAAGGATGTGGACAGAGTACAATAGCAATGAAGGTAAAACTGAAACTAGAATCATGCTTTTCACTGCAGCTGCTTGTGTGGAACATATTCGAAATACAAGGATAGTACACAACTCCCCCCAAAAAAACAACATAGAAATAATGGTGGCAACCTCTTTACAGATGCTTCTTAATTTTCTCATATCAAAATTGTCTGGTACACTTTAGAAAAGAAAAAAAATATATATATTGCCACTTTCAATTTACCCAGTAAATTGTCAATACATGATAAAATGAGTTAAAATTGTTTATTAGATATTGAGTTTACAGCTATTAATTGTATTAGACCACTAGTAAATAGGCAGAAATATCAAATAGAAACAATGTAGGAGTCAAAACAGGTGTGAAGAAAATTGTTGCTTGCCTGGATTGAGCCCATGCACAATATAACCAAAAGTTCACCATGGACTCAGCTACCACAGGACTTTAATGCATTATAAACTTGTTTGGGTTTGAGTTTTGCAGCTTTTCAGGCAGAACCATGCAGGCAAAAAAACAAAAACAAAAAAAACAGCACCTGTTTTCTTCAAGTGTTTCAGCTCCTCAAAATAGTTTATTAAGGAAGACGTGATCTTTCTCCACACTCTGTACAATTATTATTTTTTTACTCAATCCATATCCCTTTTTTTGGATTATAAAATATTAATATATGTCAATACCAATAATATAGGTGTAGTTGAATGACAGAAACCAATTCCTGTAAAAAAAAAATGTAATAAACATAATAACTTATGTGTTCTAGTAAAATACAGCAATATAATTTATTTTTATTTATCTATGAGAAGTAGAATCTGCATTTTTGGTCCCGTGTAGCCCAGTTTCTGCAAGTATCTCATATGCATTTGCTAACATTGCAAGATATAGGTATGATAATTGCCATTTATTCATAATATAATTCATGTTATCCCTTTTAAAGTCTAAACCATGAAGCGTTTTCAAACATCATTAAAATAAATGACCATCAAGTCAAAAATATCTGTCATAGATGATCGTTCTGTGTTCGAAATGCTTGGCACAGCTGGCCCTGGCAAGACTTGTTTCAGTCCTTTTTCACCTATCTCTCCTCCTCCTTTAGGCTTCGATACTTAGAAAGAGCAGCAGTCTTCCTGTCCCCTGGGTTTAGCATGATGCAATGGATTGCCAACAACACACCATAGCTACAAGGCTTCTGCTAATCACATTATTGATCCTGTAATTCCACCCATTTGAAACTCTTTAGCTCAGTGGGCGGTATCAATGAATAATGTGTAAGTCTTCGTTTCTTGCCTTGTTCGCTGAGGCACCTGGTGTCTCGGGGGAGGTGACTTAGACCTGTTTGCCTTTTCCAGATCACAGCCTTGCTTCCTCTTTAGTATTCAGCTGCCACAGACTGCACAGCAAAGTCTGTCATGCTGGGAAGAAACGCAAATGGAGAATGGCTGATCAACCTCCATTCCTTAAAGTACATCAGAGTGGGAATACTACGTGTTTTGCTATGTTATGGTAGTCTATTTTAGTTATTGTGCAAGGAAAGATTATTACCAAGGAGCCAAGTTGCAAGAAAGAAGAAGCCTTAGAAAGTAAACTCGTATAGAATATCAATAAAAAGAGTAATGACTTGTTTTCTCACAAGGTTTTGGTCTATTGCGCATCATTTTAAAAACTGCGTCTGGTGAACAAAAATACAAACGCATATCTTTTAACAAAATGGAAATTTTGTAATAACCAATGTTCGTCAGGCTTTCATCTGCAAATTAGATTAATTCAGCTCCTTGACAACTATTAAGCCTTTGTACAGTAAGTTTGAAGAAAATGCAGCCGTTTTTTTTTTTTTTTTTTCTAAACGTGCATTTTCATAACATGCACTTTGGATCAATAACTGACCCTTGAAATGTTCTGTAGGGAAACAAGATTGAGAGACCATGTCAAAAACATCTGTTTGCTTTTCTTACATCAAGTTCAATCCACACAACCCTATAGGGGATTAGGTCATACCTATAAATATGACCTCTAGGGCATCCTGGGAAGTACCACTGTCATAAACACCAGGAGGTACTTTACAACCAGCTTAATCATATTTGTGACTTCATCAGACAAAAGTCATATGAGGAATTACACAAAATAGCAGGAATCCTGCTAATCTTGCAAATAAAAAAATGCCTAAAAATTCTTGCCTCTAAAAAAAAAAGAAAGAAGATATTTTAAACCTTAATTTCAGTTGTGAGATGTACGTTTGATAAAAACATAGTATCACAAATCTGTGTAGAACCTCAGTGAGGTTAAAAGAGTTCCATATAGATCTTGTTAAAATGAAACTAAAATACTTTTCTTTTTTTTTTTGCAGTTCCAACTGTTTTGTTGGTTGCCTTGGTAATATCCAACACACAAACAAACAAACAAAAAAAGGACCACTAAAACAACATTATGCTGTTTCTTATTTGGTTGTACGCAACAACCCCACAAGCTTAGAATTAGGAATCACTACTATTTGGTTAGGCTTAAAAAAAGGATCATATAAAAGGCTAAAATATATCTTATTACTTTGCCATTATCTCATTCAAACTAATTTAGCATTTCACTAGGATCTCTCCAAATCTAACCACAGACCTTTACAAAGAAAACTAATGTTCAGCTGTCTTGCTTTCAAATAAACAGCAGCAGAGACCCCAAAGAGAAAGACACATACAAGAAAAAACAAATCACATTTTCAGATTAATTTCTCTGGGCTTGCTTTCTGTAGGCCAGGTTGCGTCCACTGTAGGATGAGTGTGACATGGTGAAGAGGTGACGGAGAGCACACAAAGAAGAGGGAACGAATGTGCAGAGTCAGACGGAGCAGGGATAGATCTGAGGATTATAGAAATAAGGCTAACTGAAAAGAAAAACGAAAGAACAGGATTTGCATGAAATATAGTTTCTGAATGGATTTGCTGGAGAAAAGATGATATCTGATGGATTTGGCAGAGAGTATTGGTGGTTAGGGGGATACGTGGGTGAACTCTGTGTAACGTTGATGCCAGGATAAATGTATTACATGAATTGGGTTAAAGTACTGCAGATAGCAACAAGGAGAGGACATGGTCTGATTTAAAACTGTATTAAAGCCATTCCTCCCTTTTACACATTACAAGAAAAAAAATCGTATAAGTCGGCAGCCCAATATTTTTAGGGGGGTACTTGAACATAAAATGACCTTCCAATTTACAAGAAACCACTGGGGCACAGAAAAATATTCTCTTATAAATGTTTCCACCCCTGGTGGCATGGTGGGGCAGTTGGTAGAGCTGCTGCCTCTCAACAAGCAGGTCGCCCCGGTTTAAATCCCGGCTCGGGGCCTTTCTGGGTGGAGTTTGCATGTTGTTTCTGTGTATGCGCGGGTTTTCCTCGGGTACTCCGGTTTCCTCCCACATACCAAAAACATGTATGTTAGGCTGATTGGTGACTCTAAATTGTCCCTAGGTGTGAGTCAGAGAGTGAAAGGTTGTTTGTCTCTTTTGTCTCTATGTGACCCTGTGATGGACTTGTGACCCGTCCAGGGTGTACCCCGCTCCTCACACAGTGATTGCTGTACATGGGCACCGGTGACCCCCGTGGCCCAAAATGGAAGAAGCGGATAAAGATAATGGATGGATGGAAGATTTGTATTCTTCTAACGCTTCAGGTGGAAACATCCATCCTTCCATCCATTATCTTTACCCTCTACATCCTTTTCAGGTCACTGGGGTCCATGTCCAGCTATCACTGTACAAGAGGTGGGGGACACCCTGGACAGGTCTCCAGTCCATCACAGGGACACATAGAAACAAATGAGACAAACAACCATTCTCTCTCTGACTCACACCTAGGGACAATTTAAAATTACCTATCAGCCTAACATGCATGTTTTTGGTCTGTGGGAGGAAACCCACGCATGCTAGATAGAACATCCAAACTCCACCAAGAATGGCTGGGATTTGAACCAGAGACCTGCGCTCTGAGAGGCAGCACCTCTACCATTTGCGCCACCGTGCTGCCCAGAATACAAACCAAGGAGGCAAAATGAGTTACATTCCCTCCATGATGGATGACTCAATCACTTTAATGAATATCTTTATATATTGTTGCTTTTCTTGACCACTAGAGGTCACACGTTGTTTAAACTTAACTGTTCATCAAAATTCCATGCAGGAACACATTGTAAATACGTTTTTATTCATTCAACCTTTATTTAAACAGGTTAGTCCCATTGAGCCACGAGGACTCATTTATAAGAGAGACCTGGATTTTTAACAAAGAGTGATGACAAGAGCAACAACAACAGACATTCACAAATTATTCATACAAATTTATTTATTTATTTAACAATTGAAAACAAAATGATAATTAAAAGGAGAAAAAAACGTAATGAAAAGAACAGTTAGATTATAAGGCGGTGTAGAAAACTAAAAACAGGAACATAGCTGTGTTGGTTTTTACAAGAACTTAACAGATGTTTGAAGCCACTTAGAGAGGTCAAGGTCGAGAGCTTCAGATCTTTTTGCAAGATATTCCAGGAAACAGGAGTGGAGTAGGAGAAGGCCCTTTTGTCTAGTTCAATCCTCACTGAGGGAACACTGCAGGTAATAATGTCCTGAGAGTGCACGCTGTAACTGCACTCACACAGTGGCATGTAGGAGGAGATGTATGAAAGCAACAAACCAAAAAGTGATTTAAAGATGAAAATGTACCAGTGAGAGTCTACGTGAAGTTAATAATGACCAGTTAACAGTGAATACAGGGTGCAGTGGTGGGTACGGTTACAGCCAGTTATGAATCTTAGCGCACTGTGATAGGCAGCATCCAGCATCTGCAGGGTGCTTGTCTGAGCGTTCATGTAAATAATGTAACTGTAGTCAATGTATAGTTAATTAAGTTAATTTATAGTTAATTTAAACAGTCATAAATTACCATTTTTACTAATTTGTGAAGTGTATTGATAAAATATTTTCAAATTTGTCAGAGAGTCAGAGTTTCTTTATTTGTCATTCGCATCACATGCGGTACATGTAGTGGAACGGAAATGTGTCACAGGGTTCCAGTTACATCAAACAATAGCAAAAATATAAAGTGTAAAAAGAAACAATAAATAAGAACCAGTCAAGGTTAAGCGTAAATACAGTATATTGGCCGTGTTTCCATCCAACTGTAGAGTGAGTTTGAAGCAACTTCTCCAACGTTACAATAAAATAAGAAAAAGAAAATGAAAATCTATCATTTGTTTAGAACAAATAAACTAGTCTGTCCATACAATAAAAAATGTGTTACAAGTTCTTAAAACAGATTAGATTGAAAAAAAAATACATAAATAAAATGGACAACATCCATTACAGATTTCATAGAGCTATAGAAAATGAATAAATAAATGTCTATTTATATTGACAGATGATGCTGGTTTTCTTTGAAATCCCACGTCATGTATTAAAGTTTTTTACAGTAACAAGGAGGACAGAGAAATGGGAGTATTATAGTTTACAACTTGGTCACTTAATGCAGTCATTAGTTTAAATGAGGCAAGTACTCCCTCACATTAGTTTAAATGAGGAGTTTTGGGAACTATTACCATTAACTTTTCCTTATTTAACATTTTAAAACGATCATACAAAACTTCTAGTAGAAGGACAATAAGTGGCAGCTGCAGATGGAATATGCAGCCAAAGCTCAATACAATATAGAGCCAGTTCATAATTCATTCATTCATATCCATCTGCTCACCACAGACTCATGTTCGGGCTGCTGCTGTCTTTAGCATATATCTTAGACCTTTCAGCGTACCATTTGCTGTTCATTTAGCATATATCTTAGGTCCTTATACACTGTTATACTTTACATTTTTTGCTTTTTTTGGGGTGTAACTTGGACTCTGAATACATAATTTTGATCCACCTCATGTGCCACATGTGATGGAAATGACAATAAAATTGACTTGAACTTGAACTTCAAAAGTGTGTGCATGCTAATAAAAATGGGTAGAATAACCTGCAAACCTAGAAGAAAATGAGGTTTTCATTGGGTTTCACTGGTCACTGGGGTTGATATTAAGCCCACTCGGGTGAAAGCGTCAACATAAATTCCTGTTTCTCAAGTTACTTAAAGGTTTCATTTATATCTTTACCAGCTCTATGCTGGAACTACTTATTATGTTGCATTTAAAATATGGAATTCCAACCAACAATATCTCAGCACTTCACATGAAGATTCCTGCAGACATTTTACGCATCCAGCTATTGTTAGCCCTGAAAACTCACACGGACCTCCGGATGATCAGGGATTTCCATTGTTCTGTTGCTCACGCCATGATCCATGTGCTTTTCCCTTTATATTATGGTCCAAAGAGACAATACCACTCAACAAACCCCAAATGCTCATCCCTTCATTTGCCCTCATCATTATCGAAAGTAGTGATTGTGCTGCTTTGCACACCCCTCCCATTTTCACCCTTAACTCCTCTTTCTCTTGTATAAGAGGCACTCTTTGCACTCAGCCACAGACCATTAAGTTGTCCCACAGCATTAAGCCTTTGTCTGTGTGACCAAACATTTGATGCTTGATAAGAGTAATCCTGGCTTGTGTTTTAGCCCCCTGAATATTGCTGTGTGGGCAGTGAGGTCTTTCACAAAGCAGCCAGCACTAAATTGCTCACTCTTGCTTGCCTTTTTGTCTCTGGATTTGCGAAACACTTTGAGCCGCTTTGCAGTTCTGAGAGCAGTAGCTTCTGACGGTTGGAGTTTACTGGAACAACTTTTGCTGCTGACCTGACCGCACAGAATCAAAACATGCTAGTGTTGAAGTTTGCCCGTTCACTGCAAAGATCAAGTCATTGCTTTTCTAGCCATACATAATTTAAAAGAAGCTCCTGTGCAGCACATTAGGCAGAGGTTGCTTGCATATTTATATTTTGTAATTAGAAAGGGGGATATTTTTCAAGCAAATGAGTGTAGCGTGTACTTTTAAATGTAAGATGTAGGCTTTAAAGCAGTTTTAGCACGTTTTAGTTCTTTGACTTCTAAAGTGTAAGTGAGTTTTTCTGTCACTGCTGTAATGGCTTTGCGATGGTTTGGTCCCCACATTCAGTTAACTTTGGTCACAATCCCATTATTCGAATTAGCACTCCAAGGGGGAACAGCCAAGTTGGATTAATTGGCCTACACAATGCAGAGACGGCACGATTTAACAAAAATTCAATACCAAGAAGGGGTGATTAGTGGTTGCAAAAACATTTTACTGCTTGTCCAAAGTTTAGCAGGAAATTATCTCATGGCACGTATTCTGGTCCGTGTTCTCATTTCATATTTTCTCTTTTGTTTCAGCATGAATAGGCTCTGTCTGCAGTTTACAATGGCTTAAATGTCAATGGCCTTTTTTTTTTCTTTCTCTTTCTCAGATATGTCAAAAAGATGTTAGCATTCTGTACCATCACTCACTTTCTATTTGTGCAGGCTTGAGCCAAGCTAATATTTTCATATGTCCCCTCTGGGCTTCCATATATCAGGCTTTGACCCACAAGTGAGGTTCAGGAAGGGGGATCATTTATAATTTAAAATTTAAAGAGGTGGGCGAGGAAGGGTGTCTCATAAAGCTTTTTTTTTTGTAACTTCAGTACAAATTTATGTTGATATGTAAATGACTACCAGACAAGCTCAATGAATATTTGTCCATCAAAAATGTAAATCTGAACAAAGATTTTTGCTTAGTGTTAATTGTCAACAAGTTGAAAAAGCAAAACAATAATTGTCATGTGTTTTAATAGGAATATGTAAGACAACTATTTTGTACAAGTGCTAAAGATTTCTCCACTGTTGATTCCACATCCATCCATCCATCCATCCATCCATCCATCCATCCATCCATCCAT
>NC_056504.1:35722668-35733359 GCF_014905685.2 Nematolebias whitei
CCATCCATCCATCCATCCATCCATCCATCCATCCATCCATCCATCCAGTATCTTTTAACCATTTCTTCCTTTTCGGGTCACGAGCATCACAGGTGTCCATATCCAGAAGTCACTGTGCAAGAGGCAGGAGACACCCTGGACAGGTTGCACGTCCATCACAGGGCATAAACAAATAATTCAACAAAATAAAGGTTTTGGCTAAACTTGAACAAATAAGGATAACTCCAAATAACAAACCCCAAAAGTTAACAACAAAATGAATGAATACATAGTATACAATATAAAACATCTGTTTAACCAGGGAATAGATATCACATGTACTCGGTGTGAGAAAGTGGACAGCAGATGTACTGCATGCTTTTCTAAACGGTACTTGATTGTAGACACAATTGTGCAAGTGGTTATCTGAGAGCACTGTGTAGTGAACCTAGGCCCATGTCAAAACTGACCAGATGGACAGAGACTGTTATTTCATTGATCTGCATCCAGAAATACAGTTTGAGCCATCTGGAGACTTTCTTTCTTGAAGTAATCAAGTAGAAAAGACAATTCTCTATGATCATTACTACTTTACAAATGTTTGATAATCAAATTGTGTTAGTTCACTCAGTGTTTACAGGTTGAAGAGAACTACTCATTTTATTTACATAAACAGTAAGTAATGATTTTTATTCCTCATTCAAAGAAGAAATCAGGTTAATATGCATTTCTTGATTTTTCTGTCTTCAATGAGCAAATTTGTAAGTATGTTAAAAGTCAGGTTTCGGTCAACTAAAATGTTTACTGAGAAGAAATGTCATGTTTTATCTTCACAGAAGATACAGGAGAGTTTGACTCCACGAAGTCTGGTTTTCTCCAATAATCTTTCTGTCTGTTTTTAAACAATCTCATTCTCTGCCCTTGACTTTTCATAACACCTTACATCACAAACCACACCTCTTTCTGGTCCATCGACCAATCAAAAAGCTCTCAAATGACCCGGAAGTCGACCCATTTAAAATGTGGCAACTTCCCAGTTCAGTGAGTTGCTGCGCTCAGGAATGAGTTCAACATGGGAGTTTAAAGAGCTAAAGAGTAAGAGAGATGAAAAACTCTCTGATGCAGTTCTTGGAGTAAAAGAGTTCCAGAGTTTAACTCTCTGAAGAGAGTTCTGAAGGAGTTCAGAATTCTGACGAGACAGGATGCAGAGAGGATTTTGGGAGTATAACTTCTGTTTGGATAACCTCGCACGACTCTCTAAGGGTTTGGCTGTCCTCATGGAGACGCTGAAAGAGTCAGAAAGGAACCCTACGCCGACGCTGATTTTATCATCAACCAGGTAGAAGGTTCTATTTTCGACCAAGTGTACCGTGGCCAAGCTGATCCCCCAAAGAGCGTGCACGTTTCTGGTCAAACAGATTAATTCCCTCACACATCTCTCTGTAAGATAAATCTCCATTTTCCATCTTAAACTCTCCTTTCTCCTAAAATCTTTACAGATATCTTAGAAATATCTGAAGCAAAGTCCTCAGTCACCGCCGTGTGATTGATGTCTGTTCTGCTGAGAAGTGAGGACAATCGCCGTATTGTCCACTTTCTGTGAACTTCATACATTGTTATTGTTTTCATATTTTGCCAAATTAATGTAAATGTTTGATGTTAAACTTTGATTCTGCAAATAAATGACCGCATTCATTTGATGGGTCAAAGATAAAAACGTCTCTCGTTCGCATTTCTGTTAAACTCAACGCACGACATTTACACAGTCAGAAAGATGAGGAACTCGTGAAAAATGTATGAACATATGTCCAACTATGTCATACTACAACTGTTTAAAAAAAGGACATACTCTTCCTATTAATCTAACTCCCAAAGTGTTATTTCTATTGAAGTAATATATACCAGAATACCACCACCCAAAAAAAATAAAAAAATAAATAAAATAAAAAAAAACCTCCACGATAATTTTTCTGAGAACGTAGTAGTTTTCACATAATTTTTCTGAGATGTTTGTGCTAAAACACAAAAACAACCAAAACACAACAGCCAACAGGATCAAAAAAGTCAATGCTCAAGCACGTTTCAGCAACAACGTTAAAAAAAGAAATTGTCCAGATGACCTGATTGAAAATTGTTGGAGCCAACAGGATCCATCCTGAAAGTTCACAACAACAAACTGAGTTATAATGTATTTTTTATGTACAATTACAAGACAAGTCATACATTTAACTGTCATGCACTAACCCCTCACATATAGACACACACACTAAACAAACAAACAAACAAACAAACAAACAAACAAACAAGTGAACAGACAGACAAATAAGTAAATAAGTGTCAGTTTTTAAGTTTAGATTAAAAAAAAAAAGCCAAACTACTGACAAAACACAAATTTTGTCATATTTTCTTAATAAATTTCTAATTAATTTCATTATATCTGCTAAATATTTGGAAACATTACAAAAGCACAAAATAAAAGGAAACAGAGTTAGACAAGGAGTAATGCATGATTTAAACTGAAGTGAACTCAATCAATCAATCAGTCAATCAATCAATCAATCAATCAATCAATCAATCAATCAATCAATCAATCAATCAATCAATCAATCAATCAGTCAATCAGTCAGTCAGTCTGTTATGAACAAAAAGGTTGAGTTGATAATCACACTGGATAGTGTAAAAATGTAATTAGGTACAGGAAAAACAATTTTTTTGTGCCTTTTGAAAGAACGACTGAACAATGTCTTCACAAAACAGGACAATCTGGTCCAACTCAATCCTTTTACTTTGCTGGTTTAAGGTCCCTGTAACATGTATTTAGAAAGGCCAGGGGTGTCAGAGTGTTACTGGAGCCAACGTGTGGAATAAGTGTGCTCACACCACTCTCAGAAAAGACAGCTCACCTTGTGACATTGCTTTCACTTGGGTCTGGTGTCTCTGGGTTCAGCAAAAATTGTGTCCCAGACTTCTGAATTAGGCCTCACTGAACACAGTCTTGTATATGAAAAAGTAGATTATTGTTTGTATTTTATTCTTTCTGTTGAATGGTTACTAGAATAGAATACTGTCATTGCACACAATGAAATAAAAGGTGCTTCAACTGACAGTGTATTCATAAAAAAATAAAATAAAATAAAATAAAATAAAAAGGGACTGGCACGACTGGTTTGCTGTCCCTTAAAAAAACAAAAAAAAAAACATTTTTATATTTTTATTTGCCAAAAAATTATATATAAATAACTGTTGGGCGGATATAGCAATAATAATACCAGGTAATAAAATACTTTAAAATAAAATATAATAATAATGATAAAATAAGATACTAGGTATTGTAAAAAAAGAGGATAAAGCTAATCAGATGTGTGGGATTATCCATCTGTTACTTGCAGCTGTTCAGTAGTAGAAACTGATGACACCAAACTTAGAAAGACCCACATCAGTCATTAGTTGAAGCACATTTTATTTATTTACAGCAAATTATTGATGAGTTGTCCACATGATGCACACAACCTTTAGTGCTCAACAACAACAACAAATCCCTTCTGCTAAATGGAAGAGTCTCAATTGAATTGGACATGAAGGACCACATCTGCCATTTAATAGAAATTGTAAATTCAAACATTTCATAACCAATTTACTTTTGAGAGGACTTACCAGTTTTAGACTTCTGTTAACCCTCAGAATGGAGGTTCATACATAAATGTAATGCATGCGATAATATGGTGTGCATCATAACCATTGAGCACAATAATGGACAGTAACAAGCTCTGTTTTTATTTTATTTCCTTCCTTCTTCCTTTTTTTTTTCAGGATCACAGAGAGGGCTCATGGCTGTGTTGTTGGTGTGACAGTGGAAGATCTCCGAGACAGGATGAAATGGAGGCAAATGATTCATTGAGGTGACCTGTGAAGAGAGCAGCCGAAAGAAGAAGACTGTAAAGCAGAACATCACAGAGTCAAACTCTCCTTCAGTTGCCTTAAAAAAAAAAAAAAAAAAACACTCTTGAAATGACCTTTTTGCTGTTACATTATCATCTCTACAGATCAGATACGCACTGAAAAAAAGTTCTTAAGTAAAACTGGATATTCAATGCAGACAAGTATAACAAATATTCAGTGGATCCTCACATCACTCTTTCAAATCTGAGGTCAAAGTTTAGTTGTGGAGGAGACAGAGAAACTTTAGCTGAGTCTCCTGCATTCTGAAGAGCTCTACTTCTTATTCCTTTGGGCTTTACTGAAGGAGAACTGTACCAGTTTCTATTCTGATAAGTGGCAAGAGCAAGGACCGAAGGGCAAAATCAACCAAAAGTGTTTGATCTTCCCACTAGCTGATTTGCATTTGTGGTCCACATTCCTAATCTTCTTCTTTAAAACCACCAAATGGAAAAAAACAAAAAAACAGAGAAGGATTGACATGAAGTCAACTTTCTTTCCTCTTTCTCCATCTTTTTCTCTTTCTCACTTTCTGTTTCAACACATGCCCCACCACTTTCTATTGAACTGACTCGACCATCCAGCGCGTTCCCTTTTCCCTCAGTTCTCATCTCCCTGAAGTGTCTCTATCTCAACGCAGAGATAAGCTTCCACAGAAATGCAAAGGTCTTTTGGGAAGATAGATGTGGTTTAATGAATCATTTACTCAGTGTGTTTGAGTTTGTGCATCTGCGAGTGTGTGGTGCCAAATTATGTTTCATGTTTTGTTTCCATCAATACAACACACACACACACACACACATGCCACCCACAGACATTAAAGGAGACTCACTTCTGCACTTTTGGTAACATTAAAAATCTTCATGGTCCCTGGACCACAGGGCCCCTTTTGGAACTAACATCAAATAATTTCCTGTTCAAGGAATTTATTTAGTATTTCTTAATGTGGGAGATATCTCTTGCGTGTAAGTCATGGGAGATGAAAGGCACTCGGAAAAAATAAAAAAAAAAGCATTCTGCACATCTAAAGTGCAAACATTTATCTTAATTTCCCTGCATTTTATTTGTCGTCCTTCTACAAGAAAATATAAAACTTCCTGCTTTGTTGGCTGTATTCCTACATTCTGTAGGAGCTTCTCATTCATCACCTCATTTTCTCTCTTACATAACACACACACACACACACACACGCGCGCATAAAGGCATCCACCCACACACACCTACACACTCTCTGCTCCCTCCGCTCGTTCACCCCACAGGCACAGGTGGTCTGGTCCCAACCTGATGAGAATCCCGCCTGGCCCTATTGCCTCTGAGATTTCCCATGAGCCTTTGTGTTACCAATCTTAGTTAGACAGGAAGGAACTGTGGTTCAGAACCTGATCTCTGCCATCTGGCTGCCCGGCACCGCGTGGCATTACAGTGATGTGTGCAGATGTATGGAAATCTGTTTGCTTCTTTGCAGGTTGTTTGGGTTTTGAGGGTGGCAGGCTGGCAGATGTTAATGGTATGCATGTATGCACATGCAGTGCAGTATATTTAATGGTTCTGCACCTCCGGTGGTGTATTTTTCATTGGGCGGGGGTCTCGGTTGCATCTCTGTGTATGTGTTATGAATTATCGGTGCACGGCTGTGTGTTGTTGCTGATTGTGCAACTATTTCACAGTGCCAGCAACTGGGGGCCTTTGGAAATATGTTGTTCTCTTTCTGTGACCAAACAGAATAGACGGGGGATAAGAAATGGAGAGTGACCGAGTTTCTAAACATTTTGTCTGGTTTGGTTCAAGTAAAGGCAAAGATGTCGGAGAGAAAGAATTCCAGTTTGAAATAAATAAATAAATGCATGGTCAACATGTTTTGTAGGACGTTTTTAAAATACATTATATATATGTATATGATGCACAGCAATGCAAGCCCATCAGTTTTGTTTCTAATCTTACAGAGAATACAGATGTTTAAACGTTTCCTGTTTTACTTAGATGTAATCAACGAGCCACCTTCCATGTGGACTGCCTGCTCAGACTAATTCTAAGTCAAACACAACAGCAGAAGATAATCACTATATTTTAGTGTTACAACAATGATGTTTGATGTTTTAAAATAAATGGTGTTTTCCACTCTGCATAAATTCTCTCTCTAGTCATGAATGCTCTGAGAAATGAAGGTATTGTGAATTTTTCCTTTGTATTCTGAGACGAGATTTAATGCGTCGTTATGCTTTTACAGTGCATCATGTTCAATGGCACAGTAGAATTCACATGATGTTGGGCCTTCTGTAATCAATAACCTGTAAACCAAGGATGGATGGGGAGCTGTTACACCCATAAAACAAGGAGCTAGTTGTATTGACACGGCCATCCATACTGCGCTGCTAACTCTCAGTCAACGGGAGGGAGAGATCCTCCTACTTCTATTTTATGTTGGTGCTTCCAAGCCTGGTGAGTTATTTCAGTGCTCTCAGAAGGTTTTTATTTTATTTTATCATAGTCTGTTTCATTTTGAACAGTGTAAAGATGTTTCATAGACTGTGATCACGTAGTGCAGTGACTACTTTCACAGGGATTTTTAAATTATTTCTCTTTTTGAATAATTAAAAATATTCTGGAGTCACTAACTGCTATGACACTTTAAAACTTTTAAAGCGAGATTAAAAAAAATATAAAAAATCTGTGCGAACATCTGGCATAAGTTGTTTGCAGCAAAACTAAAGTTTCTTCTAAACTAAACTTCTAGCATGTTGCACGGCACAGTTACTGGTACATGTAGCAAAAAATATATAATTTATTTTTCTTTTATGAGATGTGAGGTTATTCATTTACACTGTGCTGTGCTTTCCCGGTTAAACTGAAACACTACTGCCTCATCCAACAAAGTTCAGTCAGGTCATCTGGATGGTTTCTTTTCTTTCTTTTTTTTGGAGACGCTTCGTCCTTCATCCGAAGGACTTCATCACTACTACCTCATAGTACACAGTTTGCATAAATCAAGATAGTTATAAAAAACAACAACGTATAGATCAGTTCAAATTTAGCTTTCAATTTCATTATTTCACACTAACTTACCCCTTCTGTAATCCTTTTGGTCTCTGGTGTTCTGTAAGCAGTGGGAATTTTCCCTCAGTGTGTGCTGATAAATCTTTATTTTATTTTTTTACAACAGGCGAGGAAAAAATATCCCTATTCTGTTTTAGACTGGAAGTCGAATCCCTCATTGTATGCTAATGTGAAGTCTTAGACAGAGTGAGCTGAGTCAACCCATTTGTATTTAGCCATGTGTTTAATTTTTAAGTGTTTAATCACATTGGTAGCACTGAATCAAACTATCACTACAGCCTCACAAATTACAGACATTACAGCTGGCTGTTGGACTGGTCCTGTTTTACACTTTAAAATATTTTCCACACAGCAGAAATGCTGGCACAATCTCTTTAGGGCAACCATTTCACAGTGCAGATGGTGTAAAACAAAAAGGACTGACTTTAATAATCACAATACTGACTGATCAAATATTCCTACTGATACTTGAGAAAAATTCAGAACATCACCAATTTTAAACTGTTTTTTTTGGGCACTCCAACTTAAGCAGGTTGTTCCTATATAATTTGCATACATGACTAATGTAGATGAACAGATGCTGGGATATATTCATCATTTAACGCGAGTTCCTCATTTTTCTGGACTGAATAAAACGTGCACTGAATTTAAGGAAATGCAAAGTGAGACGTCATTTAAATTTGACCCATCAAAATGAATGCGGTCATTTATTTACAGAATCAAATTTAACATCAAACATTTACATTAATTTGGCAAATTATGAAAATAACAACAAAGCAATCAATCAGGAAAAATCATACGGCCATGATTTCTCCGTTGCTGCACCAACAGACATTTATAACTGTACAACTATGATCTTTTACCCACATGAATGTGGGTAAGCACTTTACACAGACATTTCTAAATATCTGGGAGAATTTCTACTTGATAGAAAAGTTTAAGATGAAAGATGAAGTTTAAAGGGGAGAAAGATGGTGTTTGAGGTAGAGTGTTGAACAGAACGGCACTCTCCGGGCTTTCTTCAGCTTTTCCTCACAGTACACTTAGGTGGTGAAAACGACTCTTTTACCTGGAGATGTCTCAGGCGAGATTCCGTTTAACGCACCCTTTCAGCGTCTCCGTAGGATGCTGTTACTCGTCCGGAGTAGCGGCGAGATTCTGTCCGCCACAGCTCACCTCAGTGGAAATGTTATAATCCCATGAAACTCGGAAGAGCTTTTGTCATGTCAGAATCATCCCGTCTCTAACAGAACTACTCCAGCAACTTCAGAACTCCAGAACCATGAACTCTCGAACTCTCCGAAAACTCTGTAACTCTGTGTCTGTGAGTCCGGGTCGACCAGGAAGTACTGACCTTTTAAAGACTCTTTCCCGGTTCACTTTTTGGGATTTTTCATTGGTCAGGATCGACCAGAAGGGGTGTGTTTTTGTGACGTAAGGGGTTAGAGACAGCGAGAATTGTTATGAGACAGCTCAGAAATGTTCTCACAGACCGAGAGGGTTCTGTTTTGGCGTGCCTTAAGAAACAGGTGCAAAACATCTCTATTTACGTCTGAGAGGATTCTAAAACATGACAGTTTTAACATAACAACTTGTTTTTCGTTTGACTGTAACCTTGTAAACGCACACACTTGCTCATTCAAAAGCAGAAATCAGAAAAATGCATAAACTCTGCACAGCTTTTAACATGAGAATAAAATCATTACTCAGTTAATAAAATTGATTAGTTCACTGCAACATCTAAAATGGTTTGAACTAAGACACTTTGATTATCAACATTTGTAAGATAGTAATGATAATAAAAAGAGAGTGTTCTTTTCACTTGAATCTTCAAGAAAGAAAGTCTCAGGATGGGTGAACCTGTATCTATGTATTCAAATACATGAAATGACAGCTTCTGTCCCACAAGGTTCTAAAGGTCAAGAGTTTTGACCTTAGACTGGGTTTCGACGTAGGCTTAGTCCACTACACTAATACAGTAAATTCCTCCTAATTACATCCCACTAAAAAGGCAAATGGCTGGAGTGTAAAAAACGAAGTGATGTAAGGATAATTATGGCTTTTTAAATGCCTAATGTTAAAATATGTCACTGTACCTTACACATTCATGCATTTATGTCTCTACTGTGACATCCTCAACTGCATGAAATGTTTTCAAATTATATTTAAAACTACATGCCCGCTTATATAAAAATAACATTTTCCATACCATCATGGTTCATGCTCAATAATAAATCAAATAATGTTCAGTCAGGTCATCTGGACAGTTCAATTTTTTGAAGAAACTGCTTTGAACCACTTTGGGAGAAGATAGCACCCAGAAACCATCTTATCACCTGCAAACTGGTTGGTCCACTGCAGGAGTGTACTGCTTGGTGGGGAAACAGTTTGTTTGTGACTCCTCGGACTGATGAAGCCTTTCGGATGGAGGGCGAAACATTTGTCAACAACAACAAAAAAGAAACTATTCAGATGACCTGACTGAACATTGTTGGATTTTCCATATACTCTCATCTATTTTATAGTTTTGAGTGAATAGATTTAGGTTGTGTGTGAGTTATACTGTTTTTTTTTTATGGTCTACATATTAAAATATCCCATCATTTGGTTCCACAAAAATTCAGTAATAATGTTTTATTTTTTTAACAACAAGCAAATAGATAAATAGGTCAAAAATTTCACACAGCCTTCTTGTGCACATTTTTACACAAGTTGTCAGTCAGACTGTAACTTCAGAAAAAGTGCGAATGCTCCAAAAACTCATGCCAAGATATAACATTTGTTGAAAGTGAAATGTATTGATTTTTAACACGTTTCCGTGGCTTTTAGGATATTGCTTTCACAATTAGAGCTTCGGCAGTGAGCCATTAAATCGAGCGTTGCTTTACACCTACTGTATTTTCATTATGTGGCAGCTTGATGATAATGAAGTAAACTATCCTGGGCAATGTTTCCATAAGTGCTGGGGTGAACAGAATTCTGCCAAATGAAGCGTCGCTGAAGGTTAATTTTAAATAACTTTCACAGTAATTTTAAACACTCAACTGCTATAACAAAATATGAATTTACAAACATGCATTGTAGTGGTGGGCAAACTGCAGAAGGCACAAGTGATAGATGCGCATTTAGACGAGGGCTGTCCATCCTGATCCTAGAGGGTCACTTTTCTGCATGTTTTTGATGTTACTCTACTCCAGCACACCTGATTTGAATCAGTTGGAACAGCAAGACAAGTAAAACATGCAGGATAGCGGCTGTCAGGGACCAGGATTGGACAGCCCTGATTTAGACTGTAACATCAAGAAGAAGGAACAGGAGAACTTCAAGAAATACCTGAAGCTTATAGAGGAAATAGAAAAGTTGAAAAGAATCAAGACCTAAGTGGTTCTTGTCATTCTAGCACTTGAGGCTGGTACCTCCTGAAGAGTGGCTCCAGATGATCTCAGAAACAACCTCAGAGATCTCAGGGCAGGTGCAGTCCAGAGAACAGCTACGATGTTGCTTTCAGGTCTCTGAAAGGACACAGGACGAAATGAAGAACCGTCTACAAGGAAAGGACAAGCAGAGAGAAAGAAAGAACGAGAGACAGATAAACAGATCCATCCATCCATCACAGGTCTCTCTTGTAAATGAGTTCTCGTCGCTCAATGAGACTAACTTGTATAAATAAAGGTTGAATCCATCCATCCATCCATCCATCCATCCATCCATCCATCCATCCA
>NC_056504.1:35733459-35741807 GCF_014905685.2 Nematolebias whitei
CATCCATCCATCCATCCATCCATCCATCCATTCATCCATCCATCTGAAAATCAACTTACAGTTTTGTGGAAGAAAATCCATCATGTATTTGTCTTTGGAACTGTTTAATGTGGTGAGTAAAGAAAAGTGACAAATAAGTTTAAATCAGACCCCCCCCCCCCCCCCACATTATTAACATAAATTACAACTCTATTTTTACGAGTTTAGTTTGCCCCTGCTAGTTCCTGAAAAATAGCACCCCCAAGAGAAGGTTTTATTTTCACTGCATTCCTTGGTAAAACGTTGTTTATTCCGTTAATTACCATTCCTTTTTTATGCGCGGCATCACAAATGTGGGGGCTATCCGATAAATGCAGCCAGGCAGAACCCGTAAAAACCCTTCTGGAAGATTCATAAAAGTATGAACTACAGGCAACTCTGCCTGAGGGCCTCTTAATGGGTCTATGTCTTTCAGCAAGTGTTAAAATGCAAATTATAGAGATTTTATTTTTCCAAATGACAGCCTAGGGAACAGTCAGAGGCAGAGTCACAATGGATGCCCAGCTCAGCAACAGTGTTTCAATGATCTACAAGCATTTTTTCTACAACCAGGATACACCAAAAACATTATAACATACAGTACACGCAGCTAGATAGCAATAAAGAAGCACCTGTGAGTATGTCACTGAATGAAGACAGAAAATAATAATTCAGCATTTGCAAAGTTTGCAAAGCCCCTGTGGGAAAGAAACAACTCAGTTTTACATTTTTACTGTGACAGACTCATTATCTCACACTTACATTTATAGGCTTTCAGAATGTCATAACACTCAGTTAGAATGCCTGACTTGTTAGTGAACACAACAACTGACTTAGTTCATAAGTTTTTTTTTCAGCGAACAATATTTATGATAGTGAGTACAGTTTAAAGCTTCAACAGAAAAGCCTTAATATCTATCAGTAAGAGAGTGAAAATGTGTTAAAACAGCTGCTATAACAATGTTGTAAAGAAGGACACTATTTTGAGTGTGTCTTATTTATCTTGTAAGAAGACCAGATATATTTTTCATAAATCAGAAAAAATAATAAATTTATAGTAGCAACTAGCAATAAAACATTACTGTTTGCATGTTTATCAGTACAACATATCTGCAAATATTACTTTTTTTGCAGTAATATATATATATATATATATATATATATATATATATTTTTTTTTTACTGGGAAAACAATCTTATATACACAATCTTATACGTTATGCCCTCAATATAGTTTAATCCTCAGGACATAAATTATATATTTTTAAGAACTTGTGGAAAGTGTTTAGTGACACAAAGTATATTTTAATATTCTGACACTACATTAGAACATTAGACGGTTTGTCTGCAAAGTCACCTGGCAACAAGTCATCAGAAAAGAGGACATATTTTTCTCTTCAATCCTCCTGAGAAACATTTCCTCTCCCCAGGAATTTTTTTGTAATTTAAAATAATGATTTAGTTAATTTTAGGATTTACTATACTCAATCTAATCACTGAACAAGATTCTCTCTTATTATCTTAAGATAATAAGAAAGAATATCTTATTATCTTAACTTTTTTATCTCTCTTAACTTTGGTGTTTTGAACCAGTTTGACATGACTGTCAATGAGGGAGAGGGCAGGCACCGGAGGAGAGGGTGTGCCCCTGAGACCATTTTAGCACCAACATAACTGGGTTTTGTTGTTTTTTTTTTTTTTCCACTTTGGAGTAAGCTGTTTGGGGAAAATCAGTTTTGTTTGGTGTTTCCTCAGACTGATGAAGCCTTCCGGATGGAGGGCGAAACGTCTCGGCACAAAAAAAAAAAAAAAAAAGAAGAAACCGTCCAGATGACCTGACTGAACATTGTTGGGAGATTCTCTCTTATTTGTATTGCTTAATATTTCTTTCATTCTTTTTGTTTTTATTTATTTATTTTTAAATTAATATCAAGTGACTTTAAGAAGTGCTGAAATAATGCAAGAATACAATTATACCAAGCTATAAACAAGTTAAGTCACCTTTGTAAGATGTGAGGTACTTTTTTCCCATTCTTTCATTTTATTTTAAATGGTAAATGGACTGTACTTACAGTATATAACACCTTTCTATTTTATCAAGATACACAAAGCACTTCATACTACAATCTGTGCCCATTCATACAGCTCTACTAGATCTATACAAAGCATAATCAGTGCTTTATCACATTCATACACTGATGGAACACACATCAGAGACAATGAGGGGTTCAGTGTCTTGCCCAAGGACACTTCGCCATGTGACTGTTTGTGGAATCAAACCCCCAACTCTTGCATTGGAGGATGACTGCTCCAACCACTCAGCCACAGCCACCATTATTTAAGCATAATAATGATGAAGTCCTCAGCAGTGCAATGCAATATCTGAACTACTGTAAACATGGCCTTGGTGTATACTCTTATAAAACTCACTGCATGACTACCATGAAAGTTGAGAGGTGTAAAGTGTGGTGTACTAATTCTTTTTTCTTTTACTTCAGACTACTTTTGAGTGTATACTATGATTGTGAGCTCAGGGACATATTTTTAAGTCTTTAAAAACATCTGTGAATAGGAAATTTAGAAAAGTTGGTCACTTCTTTTGCCTTTCTTAAAACTTTTTTTTTTTTAAGAAATCAGATATATTTTTTTACAAGCAGCATCAAGGTTGGCAAAAAAAAAAAAACTTTTTGTATAGCTTCACTTCATGATCAAAAGAGTCGACGGTTTTATATAAATTTGTAATCTATGTAATCAATGTCCTGTTTCAGATCATACAAGGGTTAAACCCAAAGATGAAACAGAACTGTCTCACCAGAGTTATATATACATTTTAATTCATCTAACAATTAAACGTTTAAAATGCATACAAAAAAAAAAGTGAATATAGTGGTGTTTTCCGTGTAATTGACTTTTATTCAATTTCATTCAATTCTAGTACAGTTTTTATAATGCAAAATCACAACAACAAAATTCATTTTTGTATTGAATTTGGCTTCTTTTGATTTGATCAACACAAGATTCAAAGAGAATGACCATCACTCTTGACTGGTGGTTATGAGTGGTTGTTTAAAAAGGAATAATAAAAGAGAAACGATTAACAAGAAACAACAAGAACATTTAAACACTAAGTACTGGTTGTTGTTGGACAGTAACTGCAGAAAAGAAACATGTAGCTTTGAAACCAAAAGAATAAAATAAAATAAATAACAGGACAAAAAAGGCAACTCAAGGAGGAAAAGACACAAACATGGGTAAGAAAAAGAAAGTGAAAGAAGAAACTAAACAAGATGGGATTATGACTTGAGGTTTCTTGACAGAAGCAAATAAACAAATAAATAAATAAAAGTTTCACTAGAATAATTTGACTAACATCGTTCAATAAAATAAAACAAAAAAGTACGTTACCCTGTCAAACCCCACGAGGGTTGATGTTTTGCCCCTAGCAATAGAGGAGCTTAATTGCTAAAAAAAAAAAAAAAAAAAAAAAAAAAAAAAAAAAAATTATAAAAAAGAAGCGGAAGAAGAAGTTGATCATGCTGACGATGGTGATGACGATGAAGAAGATCAACCACCTGTTGAGGCTGAGAAAAATATGATCTAAAATTCACCACGACTGACAATAAGTGGCTTTAGACTCAGCGATGTATTTCCTGTGTGCTGGTGGATTTTGCTTTTGCTTCCAGCCATCAACTGAAGAAATTATGTGCTCTCAGATTTAATTGACATGGGCTTAATGGAAATCCCCCCAGAGTATGCAGTTTTATTTCATGTCCTCGTGATTCATGTTTTTTTCCTCCTTGATACCTCGATGAAAGGTTCACCTTCCCTTTGATGATTTTACATTCTCATGATTCTTTCATTAACAAGGTATTGAATTCTTAAACTGGATTTAGTCAGATAGCGTCTCTGTTCCTATGTGGGAGACTCTGTGTACATGGTAATAGTTCTCTTTATTGTATAGGATTGACCTGCTGCAACCTCACTGTTTTTTCATTTGTTACATGATGCTTTTATATCATAAAACATTAATGCTCTGTTCTTTATAATGCTTTACTTATCTGACTAATAAAAAATGCATTCGACTTTCAGACAAATGTAATATTTGTCTGAAAGTTAACCTATAAATGCATAGAACGTTTATAATTCAGTAAGATAAGCTGTATACTGTATACAATATGTGTTTTGTGTAATTCAAAACTGTTGTAAAGTCCTTTTGCCCATAACAAACCAACCTCAACATTAATATTACTTAACTAGACTAGTTATGACAAGGTCTTGATTATTCATGCGTTTGAATTTAACTTTGTTGTAATGTACTTTTACCTGCAAGTGTTGTGATATACTTTTTCCTGCAAGTACTTCATGAAGTAATGGATACATCTTTTCCCATTTAAACCTCTTAAAATAAATTACCATCATACCGCCATGCATGATGAACAATCAAAAAGTAGAACTGAAAGAACAGAGCTGTAGTCATAACAATGAGAGTAAACTGCATTTTTTTTTGTGACTGTACTAGAGATATGAAAGAAAAACAACCCTTTCCGAAGCCTCTAAGAGTTAAAACAGTTGCCAAACTGGGCAGCCATTAATGACAAACATCCCTGGACTGGCTCACCTTTTGGCCGACTGAGGGAACAAACATAATCTGCTGACAGTGTTTACCCATAAAGCACAAAAGTAAATGAAAACACCACAGATCTTGTGCCACACCACTGCTGTTTTAAATAGATCAATTGCATCAGCTCACATTGTCAGACCCTTAATATACTCCCCCAGGCTTGTGGTTTAGCACTTTAGTCCCCTAAAAATAGACATGATGGATGGCTCTGCAGCACTCCGATAGAGGCAAGGGAATCCCTAAACTGCTCCCCCTGACCACACACAAGTCCGCTCTCCCCATCATCACCAGTGAACTATCCTCCCTCATCGGGCCCGTTTCCAGGCTGTTGTTTGGCATTTTACGAGCCTCAGATAGCTCTTTTGTTTGATTGAACCTTAGATACTGTCAGTGTTCATGATACAAAGAAACATTAGGAGATTTATAAACTCTTAAGAATACTTTAAATTAGAAGTCCAAAATTCAACAGCCTAGGTAGAAAATAAAAGAATGGATCTTTATTATAATTGCACCTAAATACAATGGAATTCAAGTTCAAGTGTCTTTATTGTCATTCGACTCACATGTGATACATGAGGTGGAATGAAATTGTGTACTCAAGGTCACAGTTACACCCAAAAGTAGCAAAAATATAAAGTGCTATGTATTGCCATCATTATATGTTCCCATACAAAGATGAAATTGGCTCATATATATATATATATATATATATATATATATATATAAATTAAGAGCTATAAACATACAATTAAGATATGCGCTAAAGGAACACTAATCAATACACTAAAAGATCTAAGATATACGCTAAACACTAATAATGTAAAATAATACGGTATGTTAAACAGCAGCCTGAACATGAGTCTGTAGTGAGTAGATGGGTATGATTGAATAAATACAGCAGCATGAGATCAGCATCATGGACAATCAGAAGCCAGATAAGTCACATATCACCAATTTAAGTGGCATTACAGTGATTTTTCTTTTTTTGGGGGGGTGGGGGTGGGGGGGGGGGGTTGCTTCCCACAGCAAAAGTAAAAACAGTATAATATAAAACAAATAGTATATACTGTAGATATATGAATATAAACTGTATTAAATGTAATAATAATAACATATTTTAAACACCCCAAATGTGCAGCACAAGCATATTGATGTTACACTAGTTGTCTGTGGCTGAGTGGTTAGAGCAGTCATCCTCCAATGCAAGAGTTGGAAGCAGTCACATGCTCAACTGTCCCTGGGCAAGACACTGAACCCCTCATTGTCTCTGATGTGTGTCCCATCAGTGTATGAATGTGATAAAGCACTGATTATTTTTGTATAGCTCTAGTAGAGTGTTATATGAATGGGTAAACGAGGCACATATTATAGTGTAAAGTCAAAGTTTCTTTATTTGTCATACGTGGTACATGTGGTGGAACAAAATTGTGTACACAGGGTCCCAGTAACATCCTAAAGTGTTATGAGTTTCTCAATAAAATCGAAAGGCACTGTAAAAGTACACTCCATTTACCTTATTGCACTTATTCAGTTCTTATTAGAGTTTTTGTTAAGTTCAGTAATGGCTGATGGATAAAAACTATTTTTAAATCTGTTTGTTATCGTCTTGATGGATCTGTACCTTTTCCGTTTGGTAACAGTTCAAACAGATCATGTTCAGGGTGAGACGTGTCCTTTAAGATGTTGTGGGCTTTTCTCAGCAGGAACTGTGTAGATCTTCCAGTGAGAGAAGATGATCTTCTGGGTTGTATTGATAACTCTCTGGAGCGCTTTCCTCTGAGCCACTGTGCAGCTAAGATACCGCACGGTGATGCAATATGTTAAGATGCTCTCTATGGCGCATCGGTAGAAAGACACAAGCAGTCTCTGGGTGACGTTGTTCCTCCTGAGCACTCTCAGGAAGTACAGTCTCTGCTGTGCCTGTTTCAGCAACTCAAAGGTGTTCACTCTCCAGGTCAGATTTCCCTCAATATGGACTCCTAGGAAACGGTAGTCAGCTACTCTCTCCACACTGTCTCCACTCATAATAAGGGGTGGGACCGCCATTTTCTTTTTCCTGAAGTCGATGATCAGCTCCTTAGTCTTTGAGGTGTTGAGGAGCAGATTGTTCCCCCTGCACCAAGCAGTCAGTTGTTCGACCTCGAAAAAGGTCGTAAAAGTAAAACTTAATCTTAGGATATATGTGTATGTACACACACAAATATCCCTTTCTTTCACCAATAACATATTAAGAAATCTTGATTTGATACTGTTTATAAAGCCAAGACGAAAATCTGCTTTTTACTTCTTATAAATGGTTAGCATTAATAATTCACTCCTGAGATGGGGAAGCAAAAGGAAAAGGAAAGTTGAGGAAGCACATGCAGCTCTGCAGCATGATGTCTTTAAGATCTGCACAGAGGAGCCCCCCCAGCATGTCCAAAAACAGATTAAAACAATCAGAACCACAAAATACAACAAGCTCCAGGTTTTTCCTTTGTTTTACTCAACGTTACTTAGAATAAAACATTTTTCTCTTCCCACTAATCAGTATGAAGTATTAAAACAAGCACACATTGTAAATAGGAAATGATTGATTTCAACAAACCGTGCACTTTATCAAATAAAGAACAAGGTACCGTTTAATTTGAGAAAAGTTAGAAATAGGTGAGCATTTTTTATTTTATTTTTTTACTGTAGTGACATTGAAAGAAAGAGAATAAGAAGATCTCTGATGTTTACTCACAAACGTCGGCTCAAAATAGAAAGTAATTTTTTTTTGAAGTGGTGTGTGGTGCAGCAGCCCATTATCACCAGAAAGCATGTACAGTATATCCATATTATCTTCGTGTTGCAATCCAATTTCATTTTGAAATCTCATTGACTTTGAAACCAACATAGATCTCTTCAATGCAATGCGGACCTTAGTCATGGTTCACTGGCTGATTATCATTCTGCTTTGTTTTTATTAACATCCTAGAATTTGCCCCCAGCATCCCCATCCTTTTGCTGTATCACACAAATCTTTTTTTTTAATCAACTCCGGCCTAAATCAGCTTTCAGTACGACCCAGTGCCCTCACTAGTATGAACTAAAGTTTCTTCTCTGCAGTTTTTCCTGCTAAAAACAAGTGTCATTTAGCCTTCAAGGTGTATTGAATGCATTAGACCACAGGGTATATTGATTATTTAAAAGCACTGCAGGATGAAATAGATGTGCCAGCAGTGTAAAGGAGCAGCTGTATGAAACAACGAATTATATCATTCTTCACCCGCGCCTGCTGCTCTGGACTTAGCACTAAAATGATGGATATTTAAGTCATTTCACAAAAACTAACAATAACCCTGGTAGAAAATTTAATTGGATTTATTTTTACATGTAACATTTCTCTTTTAGTGTTGTTATTTTTTTTTTGTTACTAAAATGTCTTGGAAGGAATTTTCTCGCTTTGCCTCTGTCTCTTTATAGGACAACTTTATGGAGAGTTGTTGGACGTTCATTGGAAGCCTCTCTTACAAACATTTCTCTGACATTTCACAAACATTTCTTCTTTGTCTTGAATTTTTAAAAAATTTCCATGTCCTGGTTGACTGAAAATCTTCACCAGCGTGTTTCTCTGAGAAGCCACATTTTTATGGTTGTGCAACCGGGATGAAAAGTAAAGCAACACATTTCAAAAAGTGCAAATAGGACCACAAAACGGTCGTCAATGTAGTGTTAATATATATAT
>NC_056504.1:35746807-35753043 GCF_014905685.2 Nematolebias whitei
ATATATATATATATATATATATATATATATATAGTATTTATTTATACTGTGACCTCTCTTTAGGTGTCAGAAAGCAAGACTATGTTGTTCTATTCATACCAGTTTATAGCAATATCACCAAATAGCACCATCAGCAACCCAAGTCCCTGTTGAGTTGAAATAACCCGTTTTTGACATGCTTTAATCAATTATTAGAACTTTTAGTGTGGTATAAAACTTAGTAATTAGTACAGAAGAAGTCTAAAGAGGGGATATACCGATATGAATGTAGCTAGAGAGGACGAGGAGGTAAGGAGAAAGAGGGTACAGAGGGCAAAGTGCGATGGAGAATGACTCACTGTAGAGACCCCGGAGAGGGAAAAGCAGAAAGTAGGAGGTACTTATTAAATAATTTTGATGATAATTTTGTTTTGGTATTCTTAATAGAATATGCATACATGCAATAATTTGAAAGTACAACTGCTCCTGCATTGCATGTCTGAAGCAGTTTTAACCTGCTTTTTTTGCAAACTGCCTTAAACAAGAAAATAACTAAAGCATGTGCTATTTGCATATGAATTAAGCTTGAATGCAAATTAATTGAACTTTTTGACATAGTCTGTTCACACATTACCGGGTCTTTACTTGAAATAAATGGAACAAATATGTGGTAGAGCTATTACATCAGGTTGCTGGATCAAATCCCAGCCGGGGGCCTTTCTGGGTGGAGTTTGCATGTTCTCTCTGTGCATGCATGGGTTTTATCTGGCTTCTCCAGTTTCCTTCCACAAAAACAAAAACATGCATGTTAGACTGATTGTAACTAAATTGTCTCTAGGTGTGAGTGAGAGAGTGAATGGTTGTTTGTCTCATTTGTCTTTAGTGTCCCTGTGATGGACTTGTGACATGTCCCGGGTGTCCCCTGCCTCTCGCACAATGACTTCTGGATCCACCAGTGACCCCCGTGACCCAAAAGGGAAGAAGCGAGTAAAGATAATGAATGGATGGATGGTTGTTTGTCTCTGTGATGGACTTCCAACTTGTCCAGGATGTACTCCACCTCTCACACACTGACTGCTGGACATGGGCACCAGCAGCCCCCATTAGAAGAAGCAGGGAAAGATGATGGATGGCTAGATCAATGTGTTTATTTGTAAATGCATTGCTCTTTCTTGTTAATTGTCTTAATGGATTATATTAATTTTTTTTCATTTTTTTTTATAACTTCCAACTTTATTTGCACCACAGTCTTTTTAAATAAGGTAAAGCAGAACCTTTGGGCAGACATACTGTATATGGCGGCTCAACATTCTGATCTGACTTTTACAGAACCATTTATTATTTTGACCCACACTTCAAGTGTTAACAGGTTTTAGTGCCTCAACCCTATTATTACGTACAGTCACACACACTGATTCAAAAATGCAAGCGATTCAGACCGAAGGAGATACAATGAATATCAAGTAGAAATGAGATGATGATCAAAATGGAGTCTTTTTTTCTGTTCCCTCCGTCAGCAGTGGCTCTCAAATCCTCCATCCACCAGCGAGCCATGATCTTCTGACAGTAGCAATCACAAACCATTGAAAATGTCCCTCTCATCAGAAAATGGCAGCATGGAAAAATCTATAAAAGGTTTTAATGTTGTGATTCTGCCATGATTGCCCAGGCTTTTTTCTCTTATTCACTAGATCATCGTGTCCCACTCCCTTCTTTGATTGTCTCTGCCAAGAAAGGCAGTGAACATTATGTCTAATGACAGCTCCATTGTTGCAGGTAGAAAACCCATATGTTATTAATACTAATTGTACTAGCTTGACAGCGATTGTTTCGGCCTGCTTTGCGATTTCCTGCTGCCTTTTTTTTGTCAATGGAAAATAATGGAAATGACAAGGTTTATAAACCAACACAAAATCTTTTTTAAAACGCACACACAAATGCACATGAATGCTCCCCCCTCTACACACAAATAAAAAAATAATAATAATGAAGAAATATATTTGTAAAAAATACAAATAAAATAAAAACCAATATTGTGTTTTAAGGGAATATAAATTAACTTAAAGTCAGACAAACGATAGAATTAGGGATAACCTTTATCAATGAAGTGTAATGTTTTTAAACTGATTAAAGTGGGTGTTTCAATACTTCTTTTCTGCTCATTTGCAGCAGCTATTCTGTCATGTTCACAGCTGCAGTGATCAAAGGCACCATTCATTCTGTTCCACTGATTTTAAAGGAAAGAGATTATTTACCTCCACAAATGAAATACCTACTCAAGAGCCAAGCCAGTGAATTTCAATAACTTACTCAAAATTCCAGCAACCACACAATGAGAAGTACTGAGGGCACGGGTTGTTTGCCAGTCAGATTGGACAGCAGTTTTAGATGAGCTCATTTACTTAGATTTCCACTTGACGTGTATTTCTGATGTGCATCAATTTGTTTGTTCGCTTTTTGGATTCAGACAAAATGCACATTTTGACTGCTACTTAGGTTCAGTTTTCTTCATTTCTGCACAGTGAGGCATTACTTTAACTATATTGCAGTCCGTGATTGAGTGAAGTTACCAGGATGGCATTAAGGAAGCAACAATTTTGATACTTGTTTCTTTACTTTTGGTGTTTGTTGGAAAACTAAGTTGCTACAGGGTTGAGAGAAAGCATGTTTCTTGTTTTCAGAACACCATGTCAGTTAGACCTGCCTCTGGCCAAATAGGTAAAGTGTATATCTTGTCCCTGATTCGATCAAGGAATGAACTGCTATCTAGGAATAACTGTGTGTCCTGTCAAAGTGTCCTTAAGGACAGTTAATTCTCATCTGTTCACTCAATAAAAATGCCTCAAAGGTGCAAGTTAAATCTTAAACATACATAGTAGAAATAGCATAATCATTCAAGTGGGCCCTCAGACCATGCTTCCAATGATGTTTTATGTGTTTAAAAGACTTGCCTTTAGCAACCACAGCACTAGTTATAAGAATGTGGCAACATTTTCATACAGCTTTGTCTTTTATCATCAACTCAGTCATTGGCCATCATCACGCTGACATTTTCTTGTTGTATAGCAACATACTTTTGCATCACTTGAAGAAAAAAGTGGTTCTAGTGTATGCATATGTATGTATATATATATATATATATATATATGTGTATATGATAGGCGTCACATCAATTATATATGTGAGGAGGATG
Organism: Nematolebias whitei; assembly: GCF_014905685.2. Taxonomy (NCBI): domain Eukaryota; kingdom Metazoa; phylum Chordata; class Actinopteri; order Cyprinodontiformes; family Rivulidae; genus Nematolebias; species Nematolebias whitei. The sequence goes on from NC_056504.1 coordinate 35,749,980, forward strand.
TGAAAGTATCTTCTGACATTAAATTGGTCCATGGCACAAAAAAGTTTGGGCACCACTGCACCAATCCCCAGGCCGCGGACCAGTATCGGTCCATGGGTCAATTGGTACTGTGCCGCACAGAAGAAAAAAAAAGTTTTCTTTTTGTTTTTGTTTTTAATCACCTGATTCTCTATGTCACATATGTTTATGACTCACTCTTGATGCAGGTCAACATACACAAGTGGTTAGTTTCAAATTATGTTAAGCGTGCATGCGTAGATCCGTTCTACATTACATTTAACAGGTCGTTCTTGTAAATGAGTCCTTGAGGCTCAATGAGAACTAACCTGTATAAATAAAGGTTGAATGAATGAAGCATTGCCCATGCGGGTGGTTAACAGAGAAATTCAGCTGCTTGGTCTGGAGCAGTCGGGTGGAGGCGCGCGGCCGTATCTGCACATTTGAAGGATTATACAGCATATTTTTCAACCCGCCTGACAAAGAGTGATGGAAAACAGGTAGGAAGTCAAGTCAAGTCGGATTTATTTATAGAGCACATTTAAAACCGAAACTGTTACCAAAGTGCTTAACAAAAATATCACAACATCAAATTAAAAGTAACAAGATATATTTACAACACAAGGAATACAAATATAAAACAGAAAACATAATTAGAAACTATGAAATACTAAATCTGATCACCTTGTGTCAAAAGTCAAGGAATAATAACAAAAAAGCATAAACTCAGTCAGAAACAATGAAATACTAAATCAGATCTGTTGACCTTGAGTTAAATAGAAATAATAACAAAAAGCATAAACAGAATCAGAATCAATGAAATTCTAAATCTAAATCCGATCAGGAAGCCCAAATCTCATTCATATCTAGCATTTCTGAGTTTTAACATGGTGAGTGAGACCCGCTTGGTGATTGCATTAACATCCTGATGCTTGCTTCGGTCACATGGCTACCTTCTTAAAGGGACTGCTCCTGCTGGTAACATATATTTGTTTTTGTGGTCTATCTTAATGTGGAAGGCATGTTTAACCTTTACTATTATGACCAGAGAGTGTGGGGCTGAGAGGTTGCTACTGGTGTTACGATGTTGGCACGTTGGCACGTGTTGATAATATTAATGATGATAATAATAATAATAATGATAATAATAATAATAATAATAATAATAATACATTTTATTTGTATAGAGCTTTTCTAAGTACCCAACGATGCTTTACAGGAGTTTAAAAAAAATTAAAATCAGCAATGCAACTCAACACATAAAAATACATAAAGAGGATACATTTAAATATTAAAAGCCATTTTAGACATGTGGGTTTTGAGTTCTTTTTTAAAAGTGGGGCGATCAGAGCAGGCACGAAGCAGTTGGGGCAGTGAGTTCCAGAGGGTGGGGGTGGCAATGGACAAGGCTCAGTCTCCCCTGGTTCAGAGCTTGGTCCTACAGGGGAGAGACAGAAGGTTGGCATCGGAGGAGCAGAGAGAACAAGAAGGAGTGTGGTGATGTACTGGGTAGTCTGGTAGTAGTCTGTACCACTGCTCTAGAGGTCATTGGAGTTTGACCATCCAGTCTACATGTGTTTTGTGGAACTGGGGAAGACATTCAATCATGTTCCTTGGGGTACGCTGTTGGGGGTGCTCCACGAGTATGGGACTGGAGGCCTGTTCATGGGCTGTTCAGACCCTGTACAAGAAGTGCAAGAGTTTGGGTTGGATTGCCTGCAATAAGTTGGACCCCTTCAGAGTGAGACTTGGACTCCACCAGAGTTGCCCATTGTCACCGATTTTATTCATAACTTTTATCGACAGAATTTCTCTGTGCAGAGGGTAAAAGGAGTCTGGTTCTTAGGAGTCCATCTCTGCTATTTGCAGATGATGTGGTATTTTAGGCATCATTGTGCCATAATCTGCCACGGGGTGGCTGTGGCTGAGTGGTTAGAGCAGACATCCTCCAATGCAAGAGTTGGGGGTTTGATTCCACCAGAAGTCACATGCTGAAGTGTCCCTGGGCAAGACACTGAACCCCTCATTGCCTCGGATGTGTGTCCCATCGGTGTATGAATGTGATAAAGCACTGATTTATCTTTGTATAGATATAGCAGTGTGCTGTATGAATGTGTGAGGGCACCGATTGTAATGTTAAGCACTTTGAGTATCTTGATAAGATAAAAAGGCATTATATAAGTACAGTCCATTTACCATCTTCAGCTTTCACTGGAGCATTTCACATCCATGTGTGAAGCAGCTGGTATGAGAATTAGCACCTCCAAATCTCAGGCCATGTTTCTTGGTCGAAAAATGGTGGATTGCTCTTTTTGGGTTGAGGTTCTACCTCAAATGGAGGAGTTCAAGTTTCTTGGGGTTTTGTTCTTGTGTGAGGGAATAATGGAGTGTTAAACTGACAGATGGATTGTTGCAGCATCTGCAGTATTGCAGACTCTGTGCCGGTTTGTTGTGGTAAAGAGGGAACTGAGCTGTAAGGCAAAACTCTCTGTTTACTGATTGGTTTATGTTCCTACCAACACCTATGGCCATGAACTCTGAGTAGTGACCAATATAACGAGATTGTGGATACAGGTGATTGAAATTAGTTTCTCCCATGGGGTAGCTGGACTCCCTTAAAGATAGGGTGAGAAGTTCAGTTATCCAGGCGGGACTCAGAGTAGAACCTCTGCTCTCGCACATCAAGAGGAACCAGTTGAGGTGGTTCGGTATCTAGTAAGTATGCTCCCTGGACTCCTCCCTAGAGAGGTGCTTTGGGCATGTCCATCTGGGAAGAGACCCTGGGGAAGACCCAGGGTACCTTGGAGAGACAATGTCTATCGGTTGATCTAGGAATGCCTCAGAATCCTTCCCAGAAGAGCTGGAAGAGGTGGCTGTGGAACAATATGTCTGGGCCTCTCTGCTCAAGCTGTTGCCCCTGCTACCTAACTTTGGAACAAGCAGAATATAATATGTATGTATGTATGTATGTATGTATGTATGTATGTATGTATGTATGTATGTATGTATGTATGTATGTATGTATGTATGTATGTATGTATGTATGTGTGTGTGTGTGTATGTGTGT
>NC_056504.1:35753143-35778086 GCF_014905685.2 Nematolebias whitei
GTATGGTTGGACTGTATGGATGTTTGTATGTATTGTATGTATGTATGAATGTATGCATGTATGCATGTATGCATGTATGCATGTATGTATGTATGTATGTATGTATGTATGTATGTATGTATGTATGTATGTATGTATGTATGTATGTATGTATGTATGTATGTATGTATGTATGTATGTGTGTATGTGTGTATGTGTGTATGTGTGTGTGTGTGTGTGTGTGTGTGTGTGTGTGTGTGTGTGTGTGTGTGTGTGTGTGTGTGTGTGTGTGTGTGTGTGTGTGTGTGTGTGTGTGTATGTGTGTGTATGTATGTGTGTGTATGTATGTGTGTATGTATGTATGTGTGTGTATGTATGTGTATGTATGTGTATGTATGGATGTATGGATGTATGGATGTATGGATGTATGGATGGATGGATGGATGGAAATTCAATTCAGTTTATTTATACAGCAACAACTCAGTGATCTCAGGGCACTGTACAGAAACAAATTACCAACATAAATGACATGTTCGAATTCCTGTTTTATTCTGTTATTCACTAACCATTTCAGTTCCAGGATGAGTTCAAGTGGGTGTTTTTTTTACAGCCATTTTTAACAACTCCTGATGAACATGGTATCTGACTGGTTAGATCAGTCTTTCTGGTGATATGTGGGTGTTTATGTGAATAACAAAGTGTATTTTTTTTTCTGTGCATGGAAATGCCAAAACTATGGTAATCTATAATTTCATACTTTTAACTATTTATCATTTAGTCTAGATACCCTAAAAATATTGTATAAATGTGAAAAATTTTGTATGCCTTAACACTTGCTCAGCCTTTGAGCCTGCTCGGCCTGTCTGCTCTCTTGTCTCATCCAAAGAACTGCACTTGCTTTCTTTGGATGTCTGGCATCCTCGCTCTTTCCCTCAGAGACCTACAATACAAAGAAAGGAGTAATAGGATTCAGTAGAAACAAATATTCAACTACCTGCTTCCAAGTGAACTCTTGAAACTTCTGCTCACTTCTTCCACTGCAGATTCAGAACATCCTTGTTTTCCAGTATATTTCATAATGAAATTTGAATTTACTTACTTCTTGCTTCTGTTTGGATTTGTTTCAGCTAAGCAACTTCAAGCTCTTTGGTAAAACAAATTGTCACACATAATTATTACATGTTTTAATATTTCTCCCTGATAGTCAAATTACTGATATGACTAATATAGGTCCACCCAAGCTGCAGTTTGTTTTAACTTGATTTCTTAACAAGTAATTTCACTGTAAAATAAAAACAGTCATATTTTTCATCTTTTTCCCACAGTCTGAACTGTAAATGGTGTCCTATAGGTTGTTTGTTAAACAGCAAGTTTGATGAATTCAAAAAATGTATCCTTCTCTTGGAATTAAAAGAAAAACAAGATACAGCAAAAATCAATGACCATTTACTTCAGGTAATTAGACCAAAACTTGGTACAAAAGAGGACAATACAGAACTTAATATCATTTCTATTGTAAAACTATAAAATAAGTAAATGGCAAAGCACTCACCCAGTTTTACAGATTTACTTCTAATTTGTCCGGTGTCCTTATTTTTGTGACTTGTTTCCATTGGTTGTAAGAATATGTATCACAGCAATCAGTCAGTGTTCAACTCGGTTTAAGTTATACTTCTTGGAAAGCTGACTGCTGACAAGAGGAGGTCTTGATGTTTCTTATACTAACAATCAAATCGGAACAATGCAGTGGGAGAAAATGTTTCAATTTCTTTGAGCAAAAGTGACTCAGTCTGACGTGTTTAACGAGACACTTATCAAAAAGTGGCTCATGCACTGACATTTCTTTAGCATCCAGCCCAGTTGCCAGAAGCCATGTTTCTGAGAACTAAAATGACATGTCATTTCTTAGCAAAAAAAAAAAAAAAAGGTCTGGCATGCCTGACGTTTTGTATAAACTGCCAGAAGTAGAAAATGTGCATTTTTTCCCCGTTCTTTTTCACAGTCAGTCATTTGATTTCCAAAAATGTGATCAAGTGGCTTTGAAGTGTTTACATAATTAAGCTGCAATACAAAGTAGAAGCACAGAAAACAACAACAAATCAGCTCACATCAAGGTAAAAACATACACAAACTTACATGTCAAATATGAATGGGATGTAAATATCATGCAGTTCAATCACTTTAAATGGTACACGCAGAATCCATTGATCCATTTTATGACTTATATTCTCTTTTGGATTGTCTGGACCCCAAATTCCAGTTATTATTTTAAAGAATAATAAAAGAAAAGTTTGTGAACAAGCAGTGATAATTTGTCAACAACATGTTGACCTTTGGCTGTACTTTTCTTGGTCCAGTGACAAGTGGCAGTCTGCCAGTTACTGCAAATAATGGAGGTGATTTTGTTGCTTTGTGACTGAAAGGCTCATCAATATAAGCACACTGTGTGTAAGAATCACCACTCTTCCAAAGCTGTTTGAGGTGGATTATATCTCCAGCCCTGCACCTTTTATGTGCCCTGTTGTGCTCTCTAGTTTCTTTAATCCATGCTTTACCTGCAGCAGCCAACATTCACATTAACGTTGGACATAATTTCTATGATTTCATCCAAGAAAGTTTAATTGCTTTCAACTTTCCCTAGCTGCAGGGCGAGTTTCCAAGATAATCTGCAATCTTTAATTTCTAGCTTTGAGTAAGATGTCGAAAAGGGTGAAAGGAAGAAAATGAAGAAGAGAAGCATAACCTCTGTCAAACTGGCTAGCCCCAGAAAATGACAGGCAGTTTTATTTCATTCTGAGGTCTCTTCGGGACTTGTGTTCCCCCATGCTGAGCTGTACCAAGGCTGCTCTTTGAAGTGTGTAGCTGCAAGGTTTGCACAGACTAATGTCATTACTGCATATGAACAAAGAACCAAAGCTGTGCGAACATACAAATACATATAACCATAAACACCAGCAATCTAAAATGATATGCACCTACAGTACATACATTTTTCAAAAGATCAGTTAGCATAAAATGGATCTGCGCTGGTCAGACGTTTGGCCCTCATTGCCCTTTCCAGTAAAATAATTTACAAATGAATATTTCTACAAAGGTTGTCACTATATTGTAGAATGAGTCTACTCTGTTACTAATGTACATAATTTGCAAGGAATAAGAAAAAAAATCAGCTTTTAATCTTTATTTTTATTTATTTTTTGAAATTTGCATGTTCATGAAATTTGTTATTGTATAGCAAGGGACAGCCAAGGTGAATTTAACAGCTGTCACTAGAATTATACAAATAATTCCTATTGCAGAGAGCTCTCATTAAATGTGATGAGTGATTCAAACTACTCAAATTGCCTATAGGAAAAGAAGTCTCAGGAAACTAGCCATCTGTTTTAAATTTGAATAGTTTTGTGTAGTTATGTTTTTTTTGTGTGCATAAAACCTTTGCATATTGATGCCCAACTGGCAGGCAAAAACATAAGTAAACCAAACAATGAAGAGCTACTTGTAATGTTTATGAGCTGCCAGGATTACAAACAAACAAACAAACAACAAACAAAGAAACAAATAAAAATCCCAGTCATGCTGCAGTATACTGCCTTACATGCACATATGTATTTGGATATTTCAAAGAACAAGACCTACACTGACTACTAGTAAAACTAATTTTCCAATATTTTTAATATTCAAGCTGTCAAGAAAGCCTAAACAAATGCAACACAAAATCTGATTGCATTTTGTTAGTTCACAAGCCATTATTTTAAAACAAAAATATTGATTTGTATTGTCACGGTCTGGAGGCGGATGGAACTTAGAATGCAAGCTGGAAATGAAGAGCTTTGAAGAATACGTAAAAAAAAAAATACAACAAAATGCTCTCGAGGCAACCATATACTAATTTAAAGAATAAACTATAGGAAGCAGGTGCACAAAACCTCCAAAAGGACCAGGATGACATGTATTGAACACACTTAATGCTCGACTGGAGAGCAAACAGAAACATGTGACATATAAAGAGAAACCTAATGAAGACAATACCAAACACATGGTGAGTAGACTACTGGGAATGGGCAGGACCAGATTAGTACAGAGTTACAGGAAAATACACGAAAGACAACACTGAGTTGCTGACTAACAAATTCAATTCACTTCAGTTTATTTATATAGCACCAAATCACAACAGAAGTTGTCTCAGGGCACTGAACAGAAACATTCATATACATAAAAAGTCAATTAGTAAAGTTATATACCTAAGGAAGCCAGCAGATTGCGTTGAATCGTCATTACATCACAGTTTCCCATCCAGAGCAAGCACAAAGGCAACAGTGGAAAGGAAAAACTCCCTTTTAGCAGGAAGAAACCTCCAGCAGAACCAGGCTCAGGATGAGCTTGAGAGGACGGGAAGGAGAAACAAACATGGACTGGCAGGTTCAGAATGGAGGCGAGCAGGCAACCAGGTGAGCAGGTCTTTCTATAGGAGGAAAAACAAAACAAACAAACAAAAAAAACAACAACGCATGTCAGGATAAAAACAATTACAAATACAAACTATTCATTTGTATTCATTTGTATCTATTAATTTGAGGAAATGTGGTCAATTTGTCCTGCAGTAGTCTACAGTAAGCCTATAGCAGCATAAATAAGGGATAGCTCAGGAAACCAATCCAACTCTAACTACAAGTATATGATTTATTAAAAAGGAAAGACTTAAGTCTAATCTTAAATGTAGACAAGGTGCCAGCCTTGCACAGAAATTAGAAGTTGCTTTCACAAGAGAGGAGCCTGATAACTGAAAGCTCTGCTTACCATTCTGCTTTTGTAAACTCTAGGAACCACAAGTAAACCTGAAGTCTGAGAGCAAAGTGCTCTGTTAGGAAAATATGGAACAGAACATGGGAGAACATGAGAATTGAGGCTCTGTTGAGTGAATAAACACAGGAATGCAACAATCTTAAATTGTGAATACCTAAAATTATTTTTCTTTAATTTACTGCAAATAGGATTTTTAACTTGTAATAAAAACAAATGTTATGCATTATTTTTATCAAAACCTTTTTTTTTTTTTAAACAAGACAGAACATACATGGATAAAACCTGTTGTGGTGCTTGATATTATCCTTTTATTTAGTTTGTAAGAGTATTATCATGTTTAACTTTGCTCTGACGTCTGTTTCGCGAGTGACATTTACAGTTTAATTAATATAAACACTGAACTCTGAGTTGGACACTTATCTACACTTTTGTGCACACTGCAGCCTGCTTGCAAAAAGATGCCATCCACGACATCTTTCTGATTCTATATTTAACAAAAACAGCTGTTCACTACCTTTTCATTTACAGTAACAGGTGTGTTGAGAGCTTTAATAACAATATTTGCTCAGTAGGCATTCTATGACATGTGTACCGTATAGATTGGAGGGTCAACACAAGTGGTTCCTTGTGAATCTAGATAAATATTCCACTGCACCATCCACATTTTAATGTAGGTTCTATCAAAGTGCTGCTAGCTATCGCTGTGTCACTGGACCAGAGAAGTAGATCAAACAGCTCTGAACAGCTGAACTGAGGACAAAAGAATTCAACACAACAACAGATGTGAATAAATTGTAAATCACCATAATTGTGTTCCAGGAGGCCCAAAGAAATGGATGATGTCATTAGGGGCGCAGCCGGTGCCGGGTCCCAGAAAAAGCCTCTCAGGTGGAATGTGCTGCAGTTCCACTATTCCCCTGTCGAAATGTAATGTAGAGTCCAATATCTACTCTCGACTCAGACGGGGGAGGGGGCTTTCATGTTGAATAATTGAGACCCAGAAAAAAGACCAATGGTTTTGCATTAGACAACCGCATGGCCTCAATGGCTCTCAGACTTCTTTCAAAGACTGTGTTTCTACACCTTTTATACTAGTTGGGCTTTTCTTCGCCAGCTCTGTCTGACCTGTTGTCCAATGCACACACATAAACAAACACAAGAGAAAACTGCTCTGGTGGATAATTGTCTTTATAAATAATTAGATGTTGGTGTTTCCCCTGCTAATGGCCTCCCTACCGTTTAGCTAGGCATGCCTCAAGTTATTGATAGAGCTGTGCTTCAAAAGACAAACTTCGATATTGGTAAGGTTAAAGCAACACTGGCTTGTCTATTTCTCCAAAAGATGTAGACATGCACATGCACCTGCTTGCCAAAAGTTCTCATCATCAGGCTGAATAAACTCTCTCTACATCATTTGCTGTATGATGTGACTTATCTGTCTAAATAAAGGTTGAATTAATATGGCTTATTGTTGTTTTTCTCACTGTTATGTACAGGTGACAGCTGTGGACAATAGAGTTTAAACATTTATTATGAATTAAAAAAAAACATGTATGCAGTTTTCCAGTGTTGTTAAGAGACTCTTTTCAAACCTCATGCTAAATGAAAGGACCAAGCATGACTACAACTAAAATTTTGGAATATATGTGGAAGAAAGTCCTCAATGATGAACTGATCAGTGCATGTCTCAGACAGCAACCACATAATGTGGGAAAAATAGAAACAATAAGAGCCATCATGAAAAGTTAAGCCCCTGTATCACCAGCAGATTGAGGAGGTGGCTGATATCAACAAATACTTATAGTAGTTAATCTGAAACAGCACATATGCAGTCATCGTGGCAACACAAGAGCAGGCTCTCTGCACAAGAGCAATGAAGGTCCATCACCATGCATCAGGGGCATTTCTAGAATATGACCTTTAGGGGTGCTTAGCCCCCAGTTCTGATAATGGCTTTTGGCTTGAACAATGCTGTGGCCATTGGCGTCAGAAGCATTTGTAATGTGGTTGAGGAGGTCTGGGGTTCCTCCCCCCAAAAAATCTGAATAAAGTAGATGCCATTTCCTGCATTCTGGTGTATTTTAATGGTTGTTTAACATATAGTTTTACCTACACAATTCAATAACTATTTCAGAGTTTATCCTACAACAAGAAGTAGTCTGACCAACAGCTCTTCTTGTGTGAATAGAGCACACTCCACTTCTCCTACGCATCCTAGCCACGGGCTGTGTATCTGCAGGTAAGGGGTGTTTACCTTCGGGACAAATTGAGGTCGCCGATTGGTCAGTTGCTGACAGGCCTACTGGATTGATTATCAGGTGGCCTTGAGAATCCAACTCATGCCAAAAAACAAACAAAAAAAAAAAAACTATGTGGAGGTGGGGTGGCCCATGAGCAACGGTAGCAATGCTCTGTGTTTAATGTTATTAATAAAAAGTTCTAAAACAAACAAAAAAACAGGGAGTGCCAGCCCTGCAGCCTGTGCATCAGACCGGCCGACTGGGAAATGTCCCGGTGCTCCCGATAAGCCACTCTGGGCCTACCTAAACTGGAAAAGTGGCTCCAACAGATCCTAGGAAAAACCTCAGAGATCTCTGTCAAGACAAGCATAGTTCTGGAACAGCTAAGATACTGCACAGAGTCCTCAATTTTCTGGTAAAGAACCTAAGCTTGAAGTGAATTGGAATCACTCACCCTTATTTACCCCACCCTGGGGCCGTGAGCTAGGCCTTTAACCCCACATTTTCTTCCCCTGGGCACACTGGGTGGCAGTCCTCTGCAGCACACCTGTGGGCTGTGGTAACTCAATGGTCAGTGGTTGAAGAAGGGCATCCAGCTTAAAAAAAAAGTCATAGCCACATGTGAGTTCACTTGCTGTTGCGACTCCTGAAAAAGGGAGCAGCCCCATATTGCATGCAAGAGAGTGGTCAGCACATGTAGTTTTCCTGTGAGGAACTGTAGAGCTGACACCAAAGAAGTGCAGGCTGGTGAGATAAGAAGAAACATGCTGGCCTTTCTGTGGGGCTGAGCCTTAACACTGGGCTTGTGAGGAGCATGAGGATGAAGCTGAACTCTGTTCAAGATAACACATCCCACCTGGAGCTGTGATGCAACTACACAGCACATTCACTCTCACATATTGAGAATGTGTAGTGATTTATATCCAGATGTCCCTAGCTGGCAGGGTGCCTCCCAGCATTGTCTCCACATGAACTGCCTTGGACTGTTTTGAGATTTTCAAATCAATGTGGCCTTTAGACACACATACACAAACACACATTTAGACAAACAGGTGGAGGATTTAAGATTATGAATGTCTTTAGGATTATGAAATTGAACCCTATACGCTCAGTTGATCTATTTAGGAAAAGTAATTTGTAGAATGTCAACCCCCCCCCCCCCCCCCCAAAAAAGTCTTATCTCAGTGTTATAGACTTAATGCACAGTACATATGCTATTTAACAAACTTACTCATAGTAGATGCATGCAAAGACAAAAAAGTGTCTTTCTTTTTTACATAAATATTGTAAAACGTTTTGCTTTGTGCAAATTCTCACTTGGACATGCATGAAAAGTTTAGATCTGAGAAAGTGTTGCAGCATGAGGTATTCTCAGAAGAGATAGGGTTTTAAGAGATTCAAGAGAAAGAAAGCACAGGACAGTGTCTCTAAAGTGGCATTGTTTGAATATGCTTCTAGACTTGTCAAATGTTGCTTTTTGTTTCAGGCTTTCAGTTAATATAGTTTGTGTGTGTGTGTGTGTGTGTGTGTGTGTGTGTGTGTGTGTGTGTGTGTGTGTGGGTGGGTGGGTGGGGGGAGGGTTGCTTGAAAGTGTCAGAAACCAAATCATGGTATGAACAATATTTCTGACGTTCATCAAAAATAACTCATATACATACTGTAAAGGGGCTAACCAACAGTTTTAGTGTTCAATGTGTGAGTTTGTTGTTTCAAAGGAAAAAAAAAAAAAACTTTCCAGGTCCTGCATCATGCAATTATAAATGACCATCATACAATACGTTGAGTGCTGCATTTCATTTGGTAGGCACCCAAAGACAGCAATGCAGGTCTCATATCATCGTATGAAAATTCTTAGAAGGTGATTGATCTATGACAAAAACAAAACAACATTTCTTTTATTTAGCACGTTTTGTGCAATCTCAAATTTGACATTGTCTCATGATTACTTAGCACCACTGTAATAAAACTTCAAACTTTTCTCTTAAAAAATAACACATTATTGAGCCAAAGTAGATGACCAAGTTCAATACTGGGCCTTCAGCAAGTTTGCCCTTTTGAAACCTGAAGTGGCTAAACTTGGATGAAGTGATACCTGGCACCATATGTCTTTTTGACAAAGTTTATTGACGATTTCATTGAAGATAAAAGTTTATTCTTTCTGAATACAAATCAGTTTAGCCAGTACCTTCTTACTATTAGTGGTACAGATGTTAAAACATTCCTACCTTGGCTTCACCTTTAAAACCCTGTGGCTACAACCATCTTTTACAGTGTATGGTTAATATCACACATCTGACTGATGAAAGGCCACCCCACAGTGTGAGGTATTTAAATTCACCGCACTAATCTAGTATGGGACGACTGACTGATGAAGTAGCCTATGGCTCCTTACAGGACTTATGAATAATTTAACAGAGGACCGATTTAATAGGTTCCACTATAGAGGAGGCAAAAAGGAGTACTACTCAGTGTAGTCTACATCTAGTTACCATGCATAATATGAGACATCTTTTAACAATATATTTCTATTTAATCTATCAATCCATCTATCCATCTAGCTTACAATTGTACTGCACAATATTTTCAGTCAGTCATTGATTCTAGTGTTGTTTATGTCTGCTAGCAGGAACTTTTCCACTGCTGCTGACTGATTCAAACTCAGGAGGAAACATTTATAGATGATGTACCATGGCTACCTGCTGGCCTTTTGTGCTCATTGTTAAGAATATATATATTCTTAATAATAAAATCCAGTTAAGATTCATGTTAAGAATAAAAACCACCCAGAACAAACTATCACACATTGGGTTATAAAACTAAACCCTATGTAAACTACATAGACTAATTTAAGCTATGTTGTAACGAGTATACCAAGTTATGAGTTAGGATGCTGTATGGATTTTGTCGATGAATCTGTGAAAGTGGAAGTAGGGTTGCCGGATAGGAGATGACAGATTAGTATACTTTGCTTTCAATAATTTACTGTTTTGATTTTTTTTTGGTTTGGTTGTTTTTTTTGACTGTCCAGAGAACCAGATTTAACTTTTTTATTTTTTTTAGATTTTTTCTACCTGGATTATTGAGCATGCATCAGGATGTTTTGATTTACTTTTTCATTACCATGCTATATTTCACATTAGTTGTGTTCACATATTTTTATTACAGCACCAAAAAATTGTTTTTATTGATGTTTATAAAGTATTACACAGTGTCTTGTATACTTTTTTTATTTTCTTGGTTTTAGTCATGGCAGCACGGTGGCACAACTGGTAGAGCTGCTGCCTCTCAGCGAGCAGGTCCTTGGTTCAAACCCCGGTCCAGGGGCCTTTCTGGGTGGAGTTTGCATGTTCTCTCCGTGCATGCGTGGGTTTTCTCCGGGTACTCCGGTTTCCTCCCACAGACCAAAAACATGCATGTTAGGCTGATTGGTAACTCTAAATTGTCCCTAGGTGTGAGTGAGAGAGTGAATGGTTGTTTGTCTCGTTTGTCTCTATGTGGCCCTGTGATGGACTTGCGACCTGTCCAGGGTGTACCCCGCCCCTCGCACAGTGATTGCTGGACATGGGCACCAGCGACCCCCGTGACCCAAAATGGAATAAACGGGTAAAGATAATGGATGGATGGATAGATGGATGGATGGTTTTAGTCATTCTTATACATTAAATATTAGGAACCAAGATAAGTTTGTGGGCAACCCACAAAACATCAAAGTAACAAAACACAAACATGTGTGTATTTGTACAGAATTAGAAACATAGATGTCCAAGTGATTTAAACTTTACCATGTCCATACTTAGTAGCATGTCAGAGTTACAAAAAATAATAATAAAAATTCAGAGAGGCACCAGCATTTTGTTATTTTTTTCAATAAGCCTACACAGTATTGCCAGTCCAAAAATAACTATATTACCCACAAGGCAACAGCGCACTTCCCAAAATTCAACAGTGCTTCAAGCCCCAATGCCAAAATGGAAGGAAAGTTTTGATCAGATCCGGACCTGACTAAAAAGTTTGGTCCTTATTCATAGTGACTTCGGTAAACAGTGGCTGCAGAGAGCCGATCAGAACTGGACCAGATCTACTTCCAGCCTAATTGGTCAATATGAGTGTTGCTTGCTGGGCCAGGGAGCCTCTCAAGCGGGGAGGTGTTGTTTGGAGGTCCGGTGTCTTCTCTGGAGCTCACCTGAACTTTTTTCTTCGGATTTCTCTGGATTATTTGGACTTTGTGCTGGCTCTCTGAAGGTCAGGTTCTCTCCAAAAACATCTGGCGCTCAATGGCTGCAGGGAGCTGAACAGAACCCGACCAGAACTGGACCAGAACTACTTCCAGCCTCAGTCAATCTGAGTGCTGCTTGCTGGTCCAGGGAGCCTCTCGAGCAAAGAGGTGTTGCTTGGAGGTCCGGTGTCTTCTCCGAGGCTCACCCAGACTTTTTTTTTCATTAGATTTCTCTGATTATTTGGACTCTATCTGGACCATTTTGTGGTTTTGTGCTGGCTCTCCGAAGGTCCGGCTCTCTTACAAAAGCTTCTGGTGCTCAACGGCTGCAGTGAGCTAATCAGAACCTGATCAGAACCGGACCAAGACTGTGAGTCCCCATATAAAATTTAGCAGTAGCTATTGTGCAGTACATACTGTATGTATGTTGTTAAAATGACATAGGTTTCTAAACCCTTTAAATATATATAAATACCAAAATAAATATAACGTTGCTACTTCGCAGAATTTCACTTACTGCGGGGTGGTTCAGAACCAAACACTCGCAATATACGAGGGACAACTGTAGTCCATCTATTAATTTCCTTTACCTGCTTTTCTCCCAGGTTGCAGGTAGCTGGTGCCTATGTCTACTAGTTGTCATGCGAGAGGCGAGGTACACCCTGGGCAGGCTGCAAGTCCATCACAGGGACACACACACTTTCTCATCCATACTTAGTAACACTAACATTTAGAGGTACCATTGAAACTACATGCATATTCGTGTTCAATTGGAGGAAACAGGAGTACCTGGAAAAACCCAAGCATGCATGGAAAGAACGTGCAAACTACTAACAGATGGGATCAGGTTGGGATGCGATCCTGCTACCTTCTCAGTGAAAGACAACAGCTGCAACCGCTACGTTACCATTACTGTACCTCAAAATAATTTACAGTATTTATATGTTTTTCAAATTGCTGTTAAAGGGAAATTTTTATTATATATTGAATATAATATAATATTGAATTTTAAACTATTTTATTGTAGGGTGTTCAAAACAAATATCAAACATATGCTTTTCAACTGAAAGTTCAGTTAGTAGTAATTGGTTCATAAAATGTTTAAAAAAATATATATATTTTTTCCCAACAAGCATCATTTGATGCTTTTGAACATCTGTGTTCCAGCCTCAGTCCAAAAAGCCCACATCAAGCTTTTTTTAAATTAGATGAGTGTATTGCCTCAACTATTTCTTTTCATCATGTCTGTGTATGATGCAGCAGTGATTCATTTTTATTTGGGGAACACAAAGGTCACAGATGTTTCACTGTCAGTGCCCCTGTCCAAATCCCTCGTGGGGTTTGGATGACACTACTCATTATACAAACCTTGTCTCTTCTCTTATTTCACTCTCAAACATGATGCTGCGGAACAATGTTGTAGCCCGCACAAATAAACATCAACAGAAGTCTGCCACACTGTTTGCACACAATGATCATGACTTCTTTCATGGTGGAAAAGGTAAAGTCTAGTGAGAAGAATTCAGATCATCTCAGCTTTTTCCCAAGTCTTTAAAGCCAACACCCCCCCCCCCCCCCCCACCAAAAAAAAAAAAAAAAATACAGTAGCTAAATTCCTTCTCTGTTGACGTCCTGTTCACATGGTCAGACCACATCAAACATAGCTAGAGCCAACAGATACCAATGGACATATGGAAAGAACTTGGGATGGTGATTGTTGTACTTCTCTGCAGGGTACATAAACACATACAGTAAGTAACCACTTCCATGAAAATGCCATATGTATTTAGCAAAAACAAATTGCATCTGAATGTATTCTGTACTGGGTCTGATATGAAATGTGTGGGTTTTTTTTTTAATTGTGAAATGTAAAACCCACCTGTTACCAAGCAGAGTGCCATTTACTGAACTCAAAAACTCTCCAGTCTTTGTACAAAGACAATTTATAATTCAAAATACTTGACATTCTCAACTGTTTACAACATATAAGATAATATTTATTATTATTATTATTATTATTACTTTGTATTATTTGTCATTCTCTTTTTTGCTCTCGACGAAGATGGTCGCTCTTCTCTCTGCTGCCTTCCTCCTGCTTTTGCTGGTCACTCAATGTAATTGATTTTATTTAAATTTTTTCCACCAGATGACAGGGTGCTGGAGAGCCCTCATGCCCTGAATGAACCCATGCAGCCGGGTTTGTCATTGATTCCTGGAACGAGTGGAAGATGGTATGCCTATCTGTGCCGTCCGTGGAGGAGGTAGAAGATGTGTACATTATTGGATTTATGATAACAGGGTTTCTGCTTTTTGGAATCGGCAGATATCTAGGATATCGACAAATTAGGAAGACATCGAACAGCATTTTTGGCCATGGTAAAGCTGCCAGCCTTATGTGAAGGATTCATTTGTGCCTCGAGCTCTCAGACTCATATGCTTAACGAGGTCAACCATAAGCTGGACACGATTTCTGAGAATTGTAGGCCACTTGCAGCTCCTGAAACTCGTCTGCATGAAGGTTTCAATCTTGTAGAAAGCTAATCGAGCAAGGACCGAGCGGAATGATCACATATCTGGCTGTTTGGATTCGCCATGGAGTGTACCAGCAGAACTTTGAATGTAGACAGAAAATAGAGTCTGGCAGCCCAAGCAATTGTTGTTTATCTGAATTTGGCCTCACCGCTGGCCTTGGACAGGCCAACTTATCTCAAATTGCTCCTGGAGGATATGTAAACTAGAAGCTTCTGCCCCCCTTCCCCCTCACCCTTGAGGACATCTGTGGCCTTATCAGAACCATGATGCTGATAGACATTGTACCATCACATCAGAACTTTGGAACTTTCTGGATGTCCATGGATAAGTCACTGCCTTTGTCGACCTCTATGCATAAATGTATTATGATGTCATTGTATGTTGCTGTTTATTTTGTGAGGTCTTTTTTTGCATCTTTTACACTGTTTCCAGGCCGGGACATGATGTGAGACATGATTTTTTTTTTTGGGGGGGGGGGCTTCCACATCCTCGTGTTCGCTTTTTCTCATTTGCCTGTATGTTGTATGTAACAGGTCTCTCTTGCAAATGAATCTTCGAGGCTCAATGGGAACTAAACTATAAAAATAAAGGTCTAATAATAATAAAATTATTGTTATTAATATTTTGACTTTCAAATATTTTAGAAGTGCCATGATCTTATGGTTTTGTGTTTGTTGTTGTTTTTGTTTTATTTATTTATTTTTGTTGTGTTCATATTTTACCATGTGGCCTTGTTTCTTTGTTTTGAGGTTTATTGTGCCGTTCGGTTTGGTTTTGTTTCTAGTGTGTCAATGGCCATTTCTTCTATTTAAAAAAACAAAACTTAATTTAACCATTCTCACTCTATCTGCATTCATTGGTCTCAGATATTTCCACTAGAAATTATTTATCCCATTTCAACTCAACTTGATCTCTCTCATTTGTGGTCCTTAACATTTGTTACCATCCATTGTTTCTGTTGGCCCCATCACTTGTTCTTTACACGCTTCTAGTGTTTTCCACATAACTTTTTTTATTTATCTGCTGCCTTGGTAACTTTTTTATTTTTATGAAAGAAATGTGTTTATTTGTGTACTCAAGTCTTTGAGTCTAATCTTCATCCTTCGGTCCTTCTCCTGACAAGAAAATATTCTGCACAACCTTTAGCACTGGTGTGCTTCATTTTTTATTTTACATAAAACAGCCTGAAGATTGTGACACAAAATCTACACACAAGACCACATGCACACAGGAATTTGGGGAATAGAAACCCTGCTCAAAATCCTCCAAATCTCAAGTAATCTTGTGCTTCACAGTTTAGTCCTGTAGGTAGAATTTAGTTCCTCTCTGGGGGATAATATGAGATTTAAACTCCACACTGGACAGCCATAAGCCGGCATGTCCTGAGGCATCTGAAAATACACTTGGCCACCAGAGAGTGGTAACAGTTTTTTTTCTGGTTTATGCATCTTTGGGAAAGCACAGTCACACCAGGATTCTTTAGTCCAGGTACCAGTTTCTCAATTCCAGAGACCCTTAACAAGGACATCCTTGTTAACCATCTGGTATTTGCTGCAGAGTGTGCTCTTTTGTTGAAGGTGAAAATGGTATGTTCTTTTTCTACTGAAAAATAAAATAGTCTCTGCATGTGAAGGAATACTTTATCAAAGTACCTTTATCGTTCAGAAGCCATGGGAATAACACCAAACTTCAGACAGCAGATCTATGCAAACATAATAAATGTAATGCTTAAGTTTGAAAATAGAGGAACAGATCATGTCTGTTTTAAATTTGCAGGTGGAATTTAGGAAGTTGTACAATGTTGGAGGAGTTTCTTGATTCATAGTAAAACACTTTACAGTGTCATGATAGGCATATTGGAGGTTTAATGAACTGTTCCATTTCAAATGTTTCCCACGAGTATCCTGGCAGCCACATCAAGACAACAATCAAGCTCGTCAGTTAACTACTTTAAAGCATAGGAAAATTCCTTTCATTATAACCAAGAAGCACGTTTTTCATTCAGTTTGTCTGTACAGAATTGTGTAGGACTTCTAAACCTGGAGAACTGTGGCAAATTCAAAAGGCTTATGCTCCAAAAAAATATGTTTGATGTTGCATTATATATTTTTTTCTGTGAATAATTTGAGCCAAAGTACATCTGCATGTTTTAAATGGGTCATGCAGACAGCACGTGGTTTACAAAGCATTCCAGGTGTTGTGAAAAGGCGTGCTGAAACATCTTTTATTTTGTATTGACCTCAAAATGTTTCCATTTCCTTTAACACCAAAGGTCCATACTGGCTTTTACCCTGCATCACAGATGAATTCACATGTTTTACATAGTCCTAAAAAAAAATAACCTTGTCTGTTTCCAAGTTTTTTTTTTTTAGGTTTTGTTTAAAAAAAAAAAAAGTATCACATCAATTACAGCCTTTTCTTGAGAGCTACAAGCAAACTTTAGGTATGACATCAACTAAAGGCGTTTGGGGGACAAAATATTGTCATATTATTCATATCAGCACTGCAAAAATGTAAATAATATATTACTAGAAGGTGAGCAAAACATACACAAAATATATTTTTCTTATTGGATTTTTTTTAATGTCAGCATTGTTGTTGCTCTTCTTGCTTACTTTGGCAACATTTTGATTTTAGCAAGTGATTTTGTTAAGTGAGTCTGGATTGTGTGGGCAGCACGGTGGCGCAACTGGTAGAGCTGCTGCCTCTCAGCGAGCAGATCCTTGGTTCAAACCCCGGTCCAGGGGCCTTTCTGGGTGGAGTTTGCATGTTCTGTCCGTGCGTGCGTGGGTTTTCTCCGGGTGCTCCGGTTTCCTCCCACAGACCAAAAACACGCATGTTAGGCTGACTGGTAACTCTAAAATTGTCCCTAGGTGTGCATGAGAAAGTGAATGGTTGTTTGTCTCGTTTGTCTCTATGTGTCCCTGTGATGGACTTGCGACCCATCCAGGGTGTACCCCGCCCCTCGCACAGTGATTGCTGGACATGGGCACCGGCGACCCCCATGACCCAAAATTAAATAAACGGGTAAAGATAATGGATGGATGGATGGAGTCTGGATTGTTCAAGAGACCCTATAAAAAGGCAGGTCATGATTATTAGTTTTGACTTATGAAGGCCTTTTATAATTGTTTTTTAGGCTCTTGCACTTTTTCCTCTTATTGTTTTGTCTAGTCTGGAAAATAGTTAAATATGAGAATGAACAATAATACTAAAAGCACTCAAAGTAAAAAAAAAACATACAAAAAACAAAATAGGTTAGAAACAGTATAAAACATTTAGATACCCTGGATAAACATTTTTCAGGACAACATCAAATAATCACAAGAAAGTCTGGCTCCTTGGAAAGCAAAACATGGCGACATGAGTGATGACTTAACACGTCTTTGATTGTAGGTTAAGGTTTTCTTATCTGTTTGTGGCTTGCACCACATGCTATCTGAAATGTTTTAACACACACCTCAGTTGAAGCAATAATGTGAAGACAAAGATCTACATGATCATTTATCACCACTAATAGGTTGTAGTTTACACCTGGACGTTAGACATATATCACAAGGCTCAGGAGGATAGGGGAAAAAAAAAAGCTTGACAGTAAAGAAGGACTTAGATTTTGTGATGTCAGCCACATTCACTGAACTGATTCAGAGAAAATGTACAGATTAGAACACACTTCTTCATTTCAAGTCTATTTTACAAAACTGAAACTGAATAAAAGCAGTGCATGTAACTAAAATCCTTGACAGTGAAGTGGGACCATTATTCTGCAAACCACTAGCATGTCTCAAGTATATATTTTTTGAAGTTCACAGTCAAATACAATGTTTAAGTACAAATTCTAGGTACAGGCTTTTGAATTTTGTCGTCAAAGAAATCTGACAAAAAAGATGTGTGTAAATGTAAGTAAAAAATAAGTAATAGTAGTAATAAATGTACTGGATAATATTGTTTCTTTTTTTTTTTTGTCTGACAACGTGTAAATGTTTAAATGTCCATTATAGTTTGAGTTTTACATCAGGGCTCCAGTCCCATCACTTGATCATGCTGCAAGATTTTTAACCATTGAGGCGAAGTCCAGGCATAATGGGGGAAGGGAAGTCTGAAATTGTCATCAGTGTATATTCCCATACAATGGCAAAATTAGTTATCTGCATTTAACCCATCACACCTGGGGTGCACCCAGGTGGAGCAGTGGGCTGCTATGTAAGCACCTGGGGAGCAATTGGGGATTCTTGCACAGAGACACCACAAAATGCAGGAATGGCTGGGACTTGAACCTGTGACTTTCTGGTCCCAGGTCAGCTGCCCTACCACTACCCCATAAGTCATCAGTCTTAAAGTCCATGTTGGGTTGCAAGTCTCTTTCCATTTCTGTCTGAAGCCCATCCTATTTTAACTTTAATATAGTATGCACTTGGTTTGTCTACAAAGAACTTGAACATGGCTGACATACAGTTGAAGCCTTCCTCATGCAGAACCTGTACATTTGCTGCTCTACAATATTTCTCACCTGCTGTGCTCACCTCTGTCTTTCTTCAAAGGGGTGTCATGTCTTCTTATCTCTTGTGCTGAACAGCTGAATATGGCTGCTGTCAAATGTAAGATCTCATTTATTTACCAGTTGTCTGCATGATTTGGCTGGCATACAGAAACGTTGGCTCTACATGTGTGCATCCGATATAATCTGAGAAGGTAAACTTCACAACAGCTTGTTTCTGCTAGCCCAAATATATGTGACTTCAAAACCGTCTGTTTTAGAGCAGACACTGGATGCCAGATCACAGAGAGATCCACGCTGGCAGGGGACCTTTTCTCCACATTGTGGATTAGAGATTCTCTGTGTTGATGATTGGCTGGGCCCAACTTGTATTGAAATCCAGACAGGTGGCTGTGTGTCATTAAGGTTTAATAAGACTCACCACAAAGTTCCTCATTAATAGCTGCCCACGGGGCACTCTCTGGACCTTTGTATAGAAAGGAAAACGAGAAAGTGAGCAGCAGAAATGAGTGGGTAGAGGGACTTGAAAAGAGGGAGATGGCACTTTCATATGGCTTTACTGATGGAATGCTAATAACCCTAGACACATATATGTATGTGTGTGCACACATAATACGCATTTGAAAACCCACAAGGTCCTTTTCTGATTTTCACTGCGCTGTGTGGAAATCTACTGCCTGTGAAATTTCAATTTAAACATCAACCAATTACTGCAATTCAAAGGCATGTTTGAGACTCTCAGTCTAAACATTTGAGTCGAGGGAGCAAGTGGAGTTTTAGGAGTAAATACTCTTTTCTCTGCAGACCTGACACTGTCAGGGGTATGTTTGTATATATGAGTGCACTGTGCATGTACAAGACTCAAAAATAACTCAGACATTAAATCAAAGGAAAGACTTGTAAATCTCCCCTCGATACTTACGAGGAACTAAACTCTTAAAAAAAAACATGAAGTCAACAGTTTACCGTGCAAGCAGAACCACCAACTTTGGTTGCATTAGTGTGTACAATTTTGAAAATTCAAACATTAAGCAAAAAATAAATTATCTTGTTTATATCTTTATGCTATGTAACATGCAGTTCTTATTTTAAGAGGAAAACAAAAGATGTACTTCATACCCTCAACTAAAAGCTTCGTCTTTTTGGTTCTGTGCACCAGGAAACCATCTTTGATTGTAGGGCAAAGATAAGTGTCTTAGGTGGAAAAGCATTTAGACTCAGAGGGGAAGCACTTAAAAGGCTCTTCTCTTCAAAGTCTGAGATCCGTGAAGGGTAAAAACATGTTAGGAAACTTGAGTGCTCAAGTGTAATAAAGACAATTGAAGGCCCGAACATCTCCCTGTGACATTTTGAGTAGAAGGAGTGGCCGGAGTAGCTACATCTCCTGTCTTCCTAATATTCATGAGAGTCAATGTTTCACAGACACACTATCTGGAATTGTTTCTTCTAATAAGACGGCAGGTGAAAGAACGTGCTGTGTATTCTGATAACAGTTTAGAAGCACTCCTTTGGAATACTAAGAGTAAGATGAAAAGAGGAACAATGTGTTTAAAAAATAAAAGCAATAGGTGAGCATTAGAATAAAGCACTGAAGAGGTAATTGTGTGCCTTAGTGTGGGATCCCGCAGGGTACGGTTTTAGACTCTTTTTTTTTTAATCTCTGCATCTACTTCCACTTACATTTCATTGCATTTCACTGTTACACAGAAGCTGTCAGATTTGCATGCCCCAATAAAAAGGGCACATATGGTGTAGTCATTGTTTAAAAGCCTTGATAACATTAAGAGCTGGATGGCTCTGACCATTTTAACTGTTAACATAAAAAGGACAAAAGTAGCTCCACTGAGACCCCAACTGAATTTATGTTCCTGGTGTCAAGTTAGTAAGCCAGCTACCCTGAAGCTAGTTTCTTTTCTTTATTTTTGTTTCTTTGGATTTTTTTAACATGATAAGGGCTTGAAAAAGATGATTGAACATACAACCCTATTTTTATTTATTTATAATTATTTTTTTAAATAACAAAGGCTTCATACTTTTGCTCACAAAACAGTTAACACAAAATTGTGGATGTCCACAAATTCCAATGCCAAACCTGGAAACGTTTGTTTTTAAAATGTCCTTTCCATCTGACAGAGTAATAAAACAACAACAACAACGAAAAAACAAACAAACAAAAAAAAAAACATTGCAATTCCAGTTTTACTGAAAGAAAAGACGTCACAGTTTTATTGTGTTCCACTAGAATTGGTAGGACAAACATTCATAGCTCACCTGAAAGGACAAAATAGTTTTATCATGCTTGATTCCTTTTAGAAACATCATTATTTTAATAAAAATGCCTCTTTGTTAGTGTAAGATTTTACTACCTACTATTGTAATGACTGGAATTAATTTTATTTTCTCTATTGCTGTGTAGGAAAAATCCAAACGATCTTTTTGAAATCCTCAGTTTATTTATTCTTCTTTTTCATTTAGTATTTAAGGAAAAATCAGCCATTATTAATAGAGAGAGATTTGTATGAATACAAAATGAGAATGAATTTTAATCTCTCTATTAAACCTGTATCTACATAGCGAGGGCCTCTCAATCGATATTTTCCCCCCCTTTCAGTTCCAGGAGAGTGAGCATAGTGGTGGCATACTATCAGGTTATTACAAAAGCAAATCAGTCAGCAGAATTAATTTTCTTGAAAAATATGAGTCTAGCCAAAGGGAATTAATAACCACAGCAGAGCATAATGTTAACGCTGACTTTTCATCACTTCCCTCGTACCGTTCTTGCATGCGTGCAAAAATCGGTGCTGTCAATGCCTTGGTGTTTTTTGTTTAGTCTAAAGTTCAGAGGGAATTGCAATGATGAGAACTTTGCAAACATAATTCTCTTTAAAGTTTGCTATTTTATCTGAAAAAAACAAAATGAGAATCTACAAGTGCAAATTTATGCTTCACCATGTTTCCCATTGAGTGTTCATAGGTATTGAAGAAAAAAAAAAAGTATTATGCAGCTTTTGAAAACTGCTTAATTTTGTGAAACTTTGTGTAGTGAGAACATTTGTTCTGTAAACCATTCATGTATTTGACTAAAATAAATGTCTTTATCTGTCTTTTATCTACAAAGAGTGATCAAGCATGGAGTTATATGCTTTTTAGGGAACAGTGGTGCTGCGAGCCACAGCAGAGCTGAAGGTTGAAATAAATTGAAATAACAGAAAGTAAAGCAACGCTAGTTAACAAAACACCTAAACCATTCACAAACAAACACTTCCTCTGTTAACAAAATCACTCTTGCACAGCTTTACTGTTCTGCTGTGACAGACAACCTCAGAAAGAGAAAGGAGGAGAGCCCCTGAGCAATCACTAAGCGGGCCAGGCCACCGGGAAATGTCCCGGTGTTCTCCATGGCCAGTCTGCTCCTCAGCATAATGCTCTGGTTGGTCGCTTTCCATCAATCAGCCAATCATGTGTCGTGTGCATTCTTACATTGAAAACACGCGAAAGCGTGAGTCCACGAAAGTTGAACCATGAAGTATCGAGGGCCTACTGTACTTTAAACTGGAACAAGTGACAATAGTTTAAACTGAAGAAGTTATTCATATATCCAAAAACACTGAAATTATTAAAAATAACCACATATTTTTTATTTGATGTTTATATAAGTTTTGTAAAACAATAGATGTTGGCTCCTATGAGCATCACAATAAGCCTTTAACCCCATACATTTTACTTATAGGGAGAAAAGGTCAGTGACCGTTACAGTCAACAATTAATAATTGTTACTCTGTACATTACAGTTCTGATGAAGGTTGAGGAAAAAAAAAATTGTATTTCGATAGTGAATATTTAAAATGTATGCATTACAAAGTGCAAGGCAAAGTAATAGCCAGATAATTAATTGGCACTAAAACTAAACATTAACTCATGCAATGTAATGTATTCAGACTGAAATTTATGCCACAGGGTAATGGCTGAAATGTACAGTGCTACCAATGTGTCATCTGTCATCTGTCAGTGATTCACAAGCTTCCTGACATGCAGGAAACAGCATGTGTGGCCATGGAAATCATGTCTGACAGGCAGCACTTATATCAGGAATGTGTCCTCTGTCCAGCGCTCCCATTACTCCACTTTAAGGATTGTACTTCCATAAACCAGACTATCAGCATCTTCACATTTTCACAATTAATGCTAACATTCAAAATGGCACATTGAAATAAAAGGTTAATTATCATTTTAGTTGATGTCTATCAATGTTCATAACTGCTAGTTCTCAACACCAACAATAACTTAATCTAAAAAAATGCCTGTTATTGCACTAATTTCTTAACAAGTAAGGAAACTTGGCATATTGCACAAGCTGTAAATTTTGCGTAAAATGTATGAGGAGAACCTCTAAAAACATCACTACCATTCATTTTAGACTTGTTATCCGTAAGAACCTGGGAGAAAAACTAAACACACATAATTAATACAGTCTCTAAAGGGTCTATCTCACTGGGATGTAAGTGTTGGACACAAGCTGGCAACTCAAACTTGACTCATTATTGTGAGAAAATATGCACATTTTCAGTTGCATTCTCTACTAATTCATAGGAATTGTGACAAAAGTGACCATCTGTTTTTTTCCCAACTAATATTTGAAAATAATAAATTGTACATATACATTTAGCAATGCTAGCAAAACTGTATCCTATGTATTCCCGTTCCTTTGTTAAAATGCAACTACTGTGCTCTTGCTATGGATTGAACAGAAGTGCAACAAAATCAAGAAAATGTTTCAGGTCCCTGTGATGTGTTTGTGACTACTTTGAGAGAAACTTATGGACGTGTTCAAAACTGTGTGACAAGACTGTGAACCTCTGCAACCCATGCAAAGAAATGAACATTTCCTGGAGACCGTATTGCAAATGCTGTTTGTCTACTTGTTGCCAGCAGTTGCAGCCTAGTGAGATACTACTTTTTCACTTTGGTTACGACTTTAACCATTTTTTATGAAGAAAAAAAAAAATCTTGTATACTAAAAACATGATTCACATAAATACCTTTTGTCTTCCTGCCAACGCCCTCCTAAATTGCTGACCTATGCATTTTATCGTGCCTAATACTATTACATTCTGGTCCACTTCCATAAATACTGACCTTTACAAAAACTCATACATCACACTTTGCCCTTTCATACCTGTTAAGCATTATTATTTTACAACCCTACTTTCACTTTTATGACTACTGTATGTAGGTATAATATGCTTGGTTTTCATAGTTGACTAATTACTAAGAATAACACATAATTATCCACTAGATTAAAATGTCTCTCAATTAGACTTATGTAAAGATAATGAAGGTAACAGCAAAATTACTTTGTATAAACCTTGCCATATACTATGGGTTTGATATGTCAGGTTCATCATGTTCCCGCTTTGTAGTCTATCTTATTCTTGCTCTGTAAAGTCCTTTGAGAACAAATTATTGTTAGTGTTAACTCATACCACCATTACAATAATGACATTCAACCATACTGTTCCCTTTAATGGCTGTGTTATTTAAATTGTTGGATTTACTTGACTTCTCGTCGTAAATTAGGATATGATTACGTTAACTAGAGTCAAATAAACTCCTTATCCCTGACAGTATGATCCCACAAATCCAGGAAACAAATTGACCCTTTGGGCTCAGCTGTCCAGTCAGCTCTGAGGAACCGACATGTTGTGTTTGATCAATGTCAGTCTTCACAAGCAGCTGATCAGAAATTATTTCCTCTTGCAAAATACTTCAGAATTAAGAAGGCTGTTGTCAAAATGTGAAATAGATATGATTATTAAAGATTTTTTTTAAATCTATTTCAGATCATTGGAAAGATCCTTTTTAATGTTTTAACAAAACGTGGTGAAAAAATGCATCAGAAAAAGCTCAGAAATACAGTAGTACCAAAATGATGCACATGACACACATCATTTGTGTTTTGTCATTTGGGCTATGTTTACAGCTTTGATTAGTAAAACACCAGTTAAACCCTAATGCTCCAAACTTGGACTTTCAGGTCATCTAACCAGAGATAGCAAGTAGTTCCCTAGACCAGATTTAAATCTAGGAGAGTTGTTTCTTATGACATCATGCTTAGTTGTTTCAATTTACATCATGTCTGTTTACAATTTAAATATTGTCTTTTGTCTTACCGTATTTTATTGTAATTTGTATGGAAATATTTATTTTAGAAAAGTGTCAACAAAACAAATGTACCTACTTTTCCCAAAGCAGCTTTATATTTGGAGCGTCATGAGTTATCGGTTGTCGGACACTTCTGGGGATCCAGTTGATCATCAGATAAATCTACATACACATGTGATGGAGTTGAGTCTTTTTTTGTGATGTGAGTTTATGAGCCAGATGTGTAAGTTATAATAAGTTTCTGATAAACAAGAAGCAGTTAATTGTGTTTTGTAACAACGTAAAAAACAAATGTCTAGGATCTATTTTATTCTTTTTAATTTTCAATATTTGTGTAAACCCCTTTGGCAAAGTAAAATAATTGTGCATTTTTAGGATGTAAACTGTATTGAATTTTTTTTTATTAAAAAAAAAAAAATATATATATATATGTATGTATGTAAGTATAGTAAAAAATATATAAATATATTTATTGATATATATATATGAATATTTATTTATATATGGTATGAG
>NC_056504.1:35783086-35813727 GCF_014905685.2 Nematolebias whitei
ATGCAGCAAAACAGGCCCAAACCATGATACTACCACCACCATGTTTCACAGACAGGATAAGGTTCTGATGCAGGAATGCAGTGTTCTCCTTTCTCCAAACATAATGTTTTTCATTTAAACCAGAAAGTTCTATTTTGGTCTCATATGTCCACAAAACATTCTTCCAACAGTCTTCTGGCTTGTCCACATGATCTTTAGCAAACTGCAGATGAGCAGCAATGTTCTTTTTGGAGAGCAGCTTGAAAGTTAGAGAAGCCTTTAGAATTGTATATATTTCTGCATGAATATGACCTCAAACATCATCAGATTTTCACACAAGTCCTAAGAGTAGATAAAGAGAACCTAGTAAAACAGATGATCCAAAAATATTATACTTGGACATTGATTTATTGTTTGATTTAAAGAACAGGGATCTATCAGAGTCTGCTCTTCACAACATGTTTGTGGAAGTGTACCATGGCTCGAACAAAGGAGATTTCTGAGGGCCTCAGAAAAAAAGGTTGTTGATGCTCATCAGGCTGGAAAATGTTACAAAACCATCTACTGTTAGGACTTGTGTGAAAATCTGATGATGTTTGAGGTCATATTCATGCAGAAATATATACAATTCTAAAGGCTTCTCAAACTTTCAAGCACCACTGTATATGCTTTGTCAAGGTTAATGCTCAGCTTAGCAATTTTTAAAAATATAATCTTACTTTACTTCACCCATTCGAATCAAATGAAATTGTAATTTTATAAGTACATCTCTGCTTTATTACATCTAAGTGGGTACAACGTAGCTAGGCCTCCCATATACAGTATATTTTTTTTAGACAGAAAGTCTGCAGACTATTGTTATTTAACATAATCCGATGCTTTTATCTTATAACTTTAACCTGTTTTACACAATCAAGAAGCCATATATCACCTTCAACTATCAAAAAGTACTAAGAAGTTTACAGAGCACAAGTTTATTTACAATGAACAATAGATCAGTTAAGAGTTGTTCTGGAGCCTAATGCCATGTTTAGTTGTATTTGTGAAATTGTGTTCTGTGAGCTAAAGATGAAAAAAAAAAGTTCATATTTTTATTAGCCTTGAAAGTGAAAAATGGCATTATGTTTTAAGGGTGAACTAGTCCTCGTGTCATGGATAGCTTGTGTTTCTGTAAATGTGTTGCTGATGAAAAGTCATAGATAATAGGAATTCTGAACAGAGAAATGCAACCATTCTAACCAAGTATTGTTCTGAAATGGTTATTTTAGCAAGTCACTGTCAGACATGTCAGATATGTTGTGCACAGGCTTTACTGGCCTACATGTAGTCCAGATAGGTCTCATGGAAAATATTCAAAGCATCAAATAGAAGGACAATCCGCTGATGTGACTGTTGAGCTGTTAAAGACTTTTGCACAGAATAAGAACAATAGGCAAAATTGTCAGACAAAAAAAAAAACAGCTGCTGTTGAAAGAAACAAAACAATGTTGCTTGGCAACAAGGATACTGGTTTTTTTAAAATATTATTAAAAATCCATATTTCTTAGACAAATTTACTGACAGTCGTATCGTTACAAACATGGCAAACTAGAATGTAGACTGAAAAGTTGAGTGACAGCTTTTACACATCAATATACCAGAGGAATGCTGTAGGGTTTGCACTTATGTACCCTTTTCATATTATTGATCATAATGTTTAGAAGAGGGGTTTGTTAAGACTCTTTTGTGCCCCTGTCTCTTTTCGTGGCCTGAGGTGACCAGCATATCGACCCACACTCTTACACCCTGTAGGCAGCATTATTGGATTAGATTTAGGAAACCAGCAGCATAAGGTCAGCTGCTGCCTTGAGTCCTCTTTGCACACTTGCAAATCAGACACAAGCCATAAGAGACGATCTGACTGTCTCATCTTCTCTCCACCACTTAGGGATTAGAATACAGTATATCTTCATAGACGCACACTACAGCAGTTGCAAAATGTCACAACTGGATAATAGGTGGCTCTTTTGAAACTATGTTAATTCTTTACTGTAACAAAACATAGTTAAAAAGTTAGATAAATAAAATGTATATGCTTTACTGAATGTGACCTTACGAGGCACGATTAAAGTTGCAATCTATTTTTTTCTCGGTTTTATTTTGGTGTATTTTGTGTTTAACGATTAGTTTTGTGACTCTTGTGTTTTAGTTGTGCTAATTGTGTTCAGTATTTTGAGTTTCCTTTGTGTCATCGCTCATTCCACAGTCAGTTTATGCTCCCTTAGGCTATGTCCACATTGCAGGCAAAAGCGTCTCAAATCAAAATTTTTTTTTGCCCATATGCGATTTATATTGGATTTTTTTTTTTTATGAAAGTCTGAACCTGACAAATATATAATTTTTTAATCTGACCCAGGCTTTTTCATATGTGGTACTAAATCTGATACATATCAAGTGTTTTATTTTTCAATGCAACCTTATTCTGAGCTATCATGTCATATTTAATTTGACCTTTACATCAGTATGGTAGAGGTATACAGGTCGAACCAAGTATTAATGATATTGATACCAATCACATGCAGATTAAATATCAGAATTCAGCACAAATCCAGTCACAGAACAGAATTCCAGATACTTTGTCGTATTTCTTTTAATTTGTCATCTTGGATGACTGAGAATTTTCACTCAACATTTGATACAAACCACACTGTGTTGGACCATATCACCTCCCAATCCAACCATACAATGCTGCACCAGAGTAGCCAGCAGGAGGCAATATAAAAATGGTAATTCTTTCAACCTTTATTTATACAGGTTAATCCCATTGAACTCCAGGGACTCATTTACAAGAGAGACCTGATTCTAACAAAGAGTGACAGCAACAGTAGACAATCATTAAAGGAAGCACACAAATTGAGAAAAGCAAGTGAAAGAAAATGGCATTTAAATAAAAGCTCGATTGTAAGGCGATGTAGAAAACTAAAAACTAGAACATATGTCTGCATTGTTTTTTCCCATGAACTAAGCAAATGTTTGAAGTCACTTAGAGAGTTCAAGGTCAAGAGCTTCAGATCTTTTTGCAAGGTTATCCAGGATACAGGAGTGGAGAAGGATAAGGCCCTTTTGCCTAGTTCAGTCCGCACTGAGGGGACACTGCATGTAATAATGTCCTGAGAGTGCACGCTGTAGCTGCATTCACACAGAGACATGTAGGAGGAGATGTATGAAGGCAACAGACCAAGAAGTGATTAAAATATGAAAATGTACCTGTGAGAGAGTATGTGACGTTAATGATGCCCAGTTAACCAGTTAATACAGGGTGCAGTGATGGGTATGGTAGTTACAGCCAATTATGAACCATAGCACATTGTGATAGGCAGCATCCAACATCTGCAGGATGCTTGTAGGAGTGTTCATGTAAATAATGTCACCGTAGTCAATGGAGAGAAGGAAAGTTGAAGTCACAAGGTGTTTCCTAGCATTCAGAGTTAGACACGATCTATTTCTGAAAAAAGAAACCCAGTTTAACTTTCAGTTTCCGTACAGAGTTTTCCACGTGGGGCTATTCAAACAACGGTATCAGATTTGCATACATTCTGGACCTGTCCCAAACTGCAGACTTTTTGGCAATCTATTTTTGACACCTTCTCTGGAATATGTGGCAACACTTTTCACCTATCACCTCTCATCTCACTGTTCGGGGTGGTCCCTGTGGATACATCCTTCAGCAAATGCAAAAAGGATGTGATTGCCTTTGGCTCTCTTCTGGCCAGAAGGCTAATTTTGTGAAATTGGAAGGACCCCCCCCCCCCCCACACACACACACACACACACCAACATATGTGCATTGGATAAGGAAGGTGATGTACCATATCTGAAAAAAATAAAAATAAAATAAAATAAAATCAGACACACCCTGAAGTGTTCTGCAGGAAGATTCTGGGACACCTGGCAGCCCTTTGTCATTCTTGAGAACCTGTCAATGCCTGTGCAGTTTATTTGTGTATGTGTGACTGGTCCAGTGTGGGAGGGGATTTTGTTCTGTGTTCTTTTGTTTTGTTCTGTTTTCTTTGTGTCAAAAAAAAAAAGTATCAATAAAAAGACTGTTTAAAAAACAATGTCAGATAATAATTTAATCAGTTCTAATTGCAGAACACTTGCAGAATTCTTACACACATGCTAAGATGTGTAGCTCCCGCATTTACTCCTGTAAGCATGTGATGACTTCATATCTTCTGTGCATGCAGGTCTTTTCCATGTCATAGTATCCCCACTGGAGTCTGATGACAGATTTAAATTACAATGTAAACGACCACACAAAAACTGGATCTGAGCAAAATTTTAAAAATAATCCTTAAGACCTGCAGTGTGGGTATAGCTTTAGTCAGTTTGCTATGTCCATCTACATTTGTTCATCTGAGTTTCTCTGTGCCACTAATGTGTTTTATTTCAATTAGTCTTTGTTCTTCAGTCCTGCCACGCCCACTCTGTTCACACCTGATTTCATTTAGCACAGCTGTTCCTTACCTTCTTGTTTTGTCTAACCTCTGTCAGTTTACAGTTCAGTGGAGTGTCAAGCATTCACATGCCAAGCATGGTTTTGATCTATGTATGCCTCCATGTATTTTCTTCAGAAGTTTTGTACGTAGTTTTGCTGTTGTGATATTGTTTTTCCTATTTTTTGTAGAAATAAAGTTTTGGTTTCTATTTGAGGTCTTTGTATTCTTGAATTTCCTCTTGAAATTGTGATAATCAATTCCAAACACAAAGGCACACACAGTCATACGCCCTATCCACTTCCAAAAAATCAGATTTCGTAAAATATTAAATGAAATTAACATTTGGAAAAAATAAAGGACTCTTCGTTCAATAATTATTCTCGTTGTGCCCCAAATACCTGGAGGTGTCCAAGTGGTGGGACACACAAATTCAAGCCAACAACATTAACATATAAATTGAACTAGTTAGGATATAGATTACGACTTTAGAAAAATAGAGCACAATAATCAAGATGTATGGCAACATAATCCCAAAAGCTTTAATTGCTTTATCTGTGTGCAGAATGTTGTGTGTAGAACAAGTCACTATTTAATTTTCAAGCAAAACAACTTCAGTTGATACATTTTTCTTTGTTAGAACAAAAGCTAACCAAATTTATTCTTTGTGTATTTTCTGTAAATTTGTTCTTTAAATCAATTATGCCTTACGGAACTGACAATGTGTAAAATAAAGAACACAGTGACTGTAGATCGGTTCATTATTATAACTTGATAGAAGAGCTTCTATTGTTGAGTGACATTGTTAAAGAAGACAGGTGGAGGAAGAAGAAACAATACATAAATCACATACATCAAAAAATACCTTCAGATGTGTCTTGTATTCTTAAAAAGTGGGGGAGTTTCATGGAAAAGCACAACAATTATTTATTTTTTTCTTATAGAAGTTTTTGAAGGAAAACTACAACGTTGGTGAGCATACTTGACAGTCCTTCACCCATATTGTTTTCAGTGTATTCCATCGTTCGAACATTTGAACATCTTTCAAACTGTGCCTTACAGCCTTGATTTTTTGTAGTTGAATGATGTGTTCTAACTTGTAGAAAATAGTCTTTTTTTACTGTATAAGGGAATAAGAAACTGCAATTTTGTATTAATCTACTTTGCACTTAAGGTATATGGTATCCCAATATTTATACACACACACACACACACACACACATATATATATATATATATATATATATATATATATATATATATATATATATATATATATATATATATATATATCCCACTAACAATATACAGTCTTAATGAGGGTTGTGGTGGGATATTGCTCCTTTTTCCATTTGTGGCTCTGTAGTGAAATTGTGTTAGGAACACTGAATGCTAATATTTCTTCATACATTTCCAAGATCACAGTGAAACACCCTCATATCCAATAAATTGCTTCTGCATTACGAACAGGCCATCCTCTTTGCACACACATTTACAATGTTATGCAATGCTTTGGTAATAGTAGATGACTGGAAAAAACTCTCTTTGGGAAAATAACTGGATTTAACTCTCCAATATAATGTCTCTGAGGGTTGCAGAGAGAGATTAATGGGGTAAATATGAAATACTATTTTTAGGACTCTAGGAGTGTTCTAGGAGTGTTTAGCAGTTAGACAGACTTTTTTGCTGGCCCACAACTGTTTGCAAAGTAGCATCAAGTTTATTTCTGTTTTTTTTTTTTTACAAATGCACTGACTTGTTGTTCTGTGCCCATTTTTATTATTTTTTTTACCTTCAATCACAGGTTTTCAAGCGGGGGAGTGGTGGTGCAGATGTTAGAGAAGGTGGGTCTGCGATCAGAAGGTTGCTGGTTCAACTCCCCACACCTGCCTCCACCCTCCTTTGCCCCTCTCTGGACCCTTGAGCAAGGCCATTAACCCCCACTGTCTTCTCTCCCGGGCACCCTAGATGGCAGCTCTCTGCTCCATACAGAGTGCTGTGGTAGCTCGGTGGTCTGTGGCTGTCAGGTCTGGACACTTCATGAGCTAAACACAAAGATCTAAGATTTTTTGGGGGAGAAAAAGTTTCAGAGACCCCCTCATAACCTTCATGTTTATTAAATAGTTGTCTTCAATTTGTCTTTTTAATGCAATGGAAATATTTGTGTAACATAAATACTTAAGATATGTGCTTAAACAGTGTTAATACAATTTATATACTTTTAAACATGGGATAATTTTCATTCAAGATACACTTAACATTTACTTTTTTTATTTCACCTTCCAAAAATTAGAGTTTTAGAAAAAATTAACAGTATCAAAAAATACTTTCAAACTTTATCTATTCACATAATGAACATGAATTTATAGCAACATCTTCAAATTATTACAGAAATCTCTTTTACATAAAACTGAACAGAATCAGAACAGCAGTAGTCATACCAAGTAACAGGACTTAATTTGTAAACCAACTGATGCCGGAAAGCAAATAGCTGGTGCCGGGCCTCTAGGGGGATGGGGTGCGGGGGATCTGGGGGTCCTCTCCCAGAAATTTTGGTATAAAGTAGATGTGATTTCCTGCATTTTGGTGTATTTTAATGGGTTGTTAAACATCTATGGGCTTGTGAAAAAAATAATAAAATAAATAAAAAATCTGACCCCCAAGCACCAGCTCACAGACTCCCAGGGAGGGGTCCAGGGACCCCAACTTGAGAACCACTGCTGTACACAATAGGCCTTTTTCCCTCAAATATTGTTCACAAATGAGTGTAAATCTGTGTTAGTGAGCACGTCTCCATGAGATAATCCATCCTCCTCACAGGTGTTGCACATCAAGATGCTTATTAGACAGCATGATTATTGCACAGGTGTGCTGTAGGCAGGTCACAATAAAAGGCCACTCTAAAATGTGCAGTTTTACTGTACTTAGGGATGTTTTATCATATCTACAGACAGTATAAATGCACAAGGTTCCTTTGAAGGAGATTCTTCTATCGGCAAGATGATAGGATCAAATGAGCAAATATTATCAAGCTGTGGTACTTTGCAACCGCTTCTGGGAGGATTGTGATCTAGCTTTGAGCTGCGGGAGGCTCGATGGTATCCGATAGTCTTTTCTTCCCATATGCTGGTGAGGATGAATAGGAGGATCAGGGCTGATAGTCTGCAGATGTCTGTCAAATAGGTTGGAAGGTTTACATGTACACTGAGAGAATTGGAGAAGACATTTTTTTTTTTTTTTTTTTTACCATTTTTAAATTTCTTTAACGTTTTTTTTTTTTTTTTTTTTTGGACTGTGTTGTTTTGCTAACACAGCAAATCCTCATACAGATGACTTTTTTTAACTTTGTTTAAGTAAATTAATTTAGTTTATTAATTTAGCAAATGAATTTGAAAACAAAAATACTGTTGTGGCTTTCATTTGAAAGAACTGTGCTGTTTCATATGAACACCTTATTTAGTGCTATTAAACAACATTAATTTCATTTATTTTCAAGTTGTTGTGTTTTTATTTCAATAAATATTTAAAAAATATTTATAAGCTGTACTTTCTTTCTTATGCTGTCCAAATAGTTGTCATGGTATTTTCCCATAACATTTGTCCTTTTATTGTCATCTTACACTGTTTTAGTGCTCAGACAGTCTTGTCTCTTTCCTTGTATCCGCGTTAAATCTACAACTTGTAACTGGCACAAATATTTTTTTCATTTTCTGTCACAAGGCTTCAAAGCTTTGTTTCAAACTGTTAAGTTGAGTTCAATGATTGTTTTCCCCACTGCTATGACCCAATCCCTTTTTTTTTTTTAAAGTATTTTTATTCTTCTACAAAAGTCTCTTTATGTTTTGGGGAACTGAGGAGACCAACTGCTGGGATGTTGAAAGCAGAGCATTTTCTCATTTTTACTCCGTATGATTTTCAGCTGCTCAAAGGTTTGAGACATCATCTCTTCTGTGAACAGCATTTTGGTGACAAGATAACAAATCTGCACTGCACCTTGTTCAATTTAGTAATTAATTACAAAAGGCCCATGCTATTATGTTTCATTTGGAATATGATTTTACACGTGTCTGCACGGCAGCACATGTTCAACCAAAACCTTCAGCCACCGTTGTGCCTGTAAATGCAAGTTACTCAGATGTATCCAAAATAAAACCTGGAATGCTAATTAAAAAGCTGTATAAAGTCAAATTAGATAATTTCCAAAATACATTGTAATCTTGGATTTTTAAAGAGCCCTAACTCTTTTATTTAAAATTTTAACATTTCTAAAAATATCGTAACCAACATTTTTCCTTTGGTATTATTATTTATTTTTGTTTTCTATGTGTTCAGATATTTCCCGGTGTCTCCTCTCCCCTTTCTTTTCATATTTCCTCAAGCAGTTTCGGCTCCTCAGCTCCAGCTCCACGCACTTTAGCCGATTCCCAGCTGTCATTTTTCCTTGTCGTATGGTTGGACATGGCATAAACTCAACGCCCATTTCTTTGAATTTAATTCTTATTATAATTCATACTCTACAAGTAGAAGGTATGATTTACATATGCCATTCTGTAGAACCACTGTTGCCAAATTTTCATTGATGCATCAAGGTGTTGCACTGTGGAATAGTTTAAAACAACTCAGTGTATCATGCACAACATTATCTGTTTTTAAAATAAAGTTAAAATAAATTTTAACACACATTTATGGTTTAATTTTTATTATTATTTTAATATTTTTGGACAATTTAAATTAATATGAGCTATTATCTATTGCATTTCTATTCTAGAATTGCGCCGCTCAAGGTGGCTGCATGTTGGAGCAGCTCTGTTACTTTCATTCTAAGATTTTGCTTTTGGAAACTTTAATTCCTCTTTTTCTGGATGTAAATCATATTTTTTTGGATGATTGTTTCCTCTGGTATCAGATGCTGTGCAGCTGGAAGGATTTTTACAGATACTTTTTTAGTTTTGGACATTTGTTATGATGCGTAACCATGGCAACAAGGCAGTTTTCTATAACCAGCAGCAGCTGATTAACATCTCAAAAGCTCAAATAATATCTCAACTACAGCCACAAATCTCAAATGAGTTGAAAAGGATGTTCTGTGGACGCATTCTCATCTACCTGCCGGCTGTGCTCGAGTGCCTGACCACTGAAATCCTGGAACTAGCAGGAAACACGTCTCATGACAGCTGAAGGACAGGATCGTCCCTCGACACCTACAGTTGGCTGTCTGCAGTGACGAGGAGCTCGGCAGACTGCTGGGAGGAGTGGCCATCGCTCTGGGAGGAGTTCTGCCCAGAATTCGGGCGGTCCTACAGCCCGGGGGAACCGAGAGGCCAGTCGAGTCTGGGTGGACGGATCAGACGACATCTGCAGCATATTTCTTAGGATCCACTGTGGGACGGACCTTTACAAGAGATCCTTCTTGTCTACAGCCATCAGCATCTATAACATCTCTTAATGAAATGAGGATAACGAGTTACAACAACAAATAATTTCCCTTTGGGATTAACAAAGTATTTTTGAACTGGATTTGTGCATGCTTGTGTGTGTTAAGCTTATGTACAACGCTTTCATGATTTTTTATTAATTTTTTTAGAAGGGTGGCTTGTAAGCCCATTTTGGATTTTTATGACCTCTCCTGCACATTTAGTTTTTATCCTTTCCTTTATGTGTGTTGCTTCTTTTTTTGTGCAAACAATACAATAACAAATAACAATAAAAGAAGCGTAAAGCCAATTTTCTGTGTGATGTTGCTGCCACTAAAGTTGCATTAAACCATCCATCCATCCATCCATTATCTTTACCCGTTTGTTCCATTTTGGGTCACGGGGGTCGCTGGTGCCCATGTCCAGCAATCACTGTGCGAGGGGCGGGGTACACCCTGGACGGGTCGCAAGTCCATCACAGGGCCACATAGAGACAAACAAGACAAACAACCATTCACTCTCTCACTCACTCACACCTAGGGACAATTTAGAGTTACCAATCAGCCTAACATGCATGTTTTTGGTCTGTGGGAGGAAACCGGAGTACACGGAGAAAACCCACGCATGCACGGAGAGAACATGCAAACTCCACCCAGAAAGGCCCCTGGACCGGGGTTTGAACCAGGGACCTGCTAGCTGAGAGGCAGCAGCTCTACCAGTTGCGCCACCGTGCTGCCCTGCATTAAACCAGAAAATTTATTTACTTATTAACTTACTGTTTAAGCTCCTTATGTTTGTTTACATTCCTGGTTTCAGGCAAACAGTGACAAAATATTTAGTCAGATACAATATTCTGCAAATGATCATGAAAGAGCATTTGTACATGTTAGATAAAAGCTTTTATCTTATTCAAACTATATGTGACATAACAACGGTAACTCAAGGTTGTGCTTTGTTTTTGACAAGAAGGATGCAAACTGGGAACAGCAGTCAACACACTGGAGCATCAGGTGAAGCCAGCAAATACCTGAAAAAATAAAGAAATTTAGTCCAAGACTTTTTTTTTTTGTATATGTCAATTGAAAACTGTTACTGTTTTTAATGTGCTTTTTTTTAAGGTTAAAGGGATTGAGCTATTAGGGAGATAGGGGATTAAGGTATATTTGGATATTTAGAGGCAGATTAACTGAGGCCTTTTTCCTGCTGTAAAGCAAGTTTTAGTATAAATTTGAGGCTGCTGGTATTTTATATTCTAGGAAAGAAATTGGTGCTTTTGGGGGTGATGACCCAGCTAATTTCTGACATGGTTATTATGCTACATGTAGATTCAATAATATTTCTGTTTTTAGCATGGGGAAACAGGGGCAAGAAAATACTTTCTCACACATGCACATATGTGCCCCCCCCCCAACCACACACACACTCACACACGAGATCCCTTATTCATATAATTTCAATTTATTACAAAGAAAGCCATGATATATATATATATATATATATATATATATATATATATATATATATAAACTTCTTTCAGGGTATATTTGCCAGCCTGCACAGTTAAGCATCTGATCACTTTTCTCAATTAGTGCCTGTGGGAGTGTTGAGTTCTGAGAGTAAAACTGAAAACAAACACAAGCGCAACCCGTTCAATCCAATAATGACCAAAGCTGTCAACCAGGAGCAACACCAATTAGTGGAGAGTCTCACACAAGCAAACTTGTTCATAGTCAGAAGCCTGTGATTTACCAACAGCACACACAAATTTTTCTTATGAGCAAAACACAGACCATACAAGCATGAACTTGATTGGCTGTTCAGGTGTTTAACATCAATTCTCTGGCTCAGATCAGGAACATGCCTATAAATAACTTCCAGCATTTACATGAATGTTTTAAGACTTTAATCTTCAGTATATGTTTCACTCTAAAATATGACATTTTTTGTGTTAATTCAGAATCAAAAAGTATACAAATTAATGAGAATGTGTCATTAAAGCCTATTGTGTATTCACATGACAAAAACAGGGTAAACTATCTTCCATTGCCTGAGAGTTGACAATTAGTACAATCTATTGTCACTCAGAAAATTGTTAGGAACTCCACATGACAAAAAAAAAACAAAAAAACAATTAAACAAAATCCTGGCTACCTCACAGTTTGTGCTGTAAACTAGGGATATAAGAGTAATCCAAGCATTTCTAAGTCAGATGTTGTTGAAAGTTTCATTTTGGATTTGGAAACAGAACCTAATGAAGAATTCCTTTCTTTGTGAACTTTTATCTACTTACAAGAGCACTGGCATTTGGCTGTAGATTGATGAACTGAACTCTTTGTAAATTAATATCTCTGTTTTGAATGCTCCCCCCCCCCCCCAAAAAAAAAAAAATCACGTTCTTAAAAGAGAGCGTCTGTTTAAACATACAGTTACCAAGTCACAAAATCCAAATATCAAAATGTGTCGATCACTAATTAAGCATTTTGAAAAATACAAACAAACAAACAAAAAAAAAAAACCCAAACAGTAGCACAATTGTGCTTGCCTGATTTTGCAACAGATGTCCTATAATAGTTGTTGAATTGAACTAGTTATGCATCATTTGTGGGATCAGCATCATTTTGGGATGGTGAACTCAAAAAATGGATGTAGACAGACCACTCTAAAGATAAATTGTCCCTAGGTGTGTGTGAGAGAGTGAATGGTTGTGTTTGTCTCGTTTGTCTCTGTGTCCCTGTGATGGACTGGAGACCTGTCCAGAGTGTCCCCCGCCTCTCCGCACAGTGACTGCTGGACTCCCAGTGATCCTTGCAACCCAAGGAAGAAGTGGGTAAAAATAATAGATGGATGG
Organism: Nematolebias whitei; assembly: GCF_014905685.2. Taxonomy (NCBI): domain Eukaryota; kingdom Metazoa; phylum Chordata; class Actinopteri; order Cyprinodontiformes; family Rivulidae; genus Nematolebias; species Nematolebias whitei. The sequence goes on from NC_056504.1 coordinate 35,795,803, forward strand.
ATGTTATTTTGACCAAAACTTGATAGCAGTTAGGACACATTTATTTTTCAATCAGATTATGCCTTCTCATACAAATATGTATTTTTCCTTTTTTTTTAAAAAAAATGTACTTGAAGTTAAAACTCAAAGTAAATAGAACATACCTGTATATTTGTTTCAAAGAAAGTGAATCAAGCACTGGTAGATTAATATAACCAAAGGCTATCTTAGAAAACGTTCCTGTATTTTTATACAGTTACATTCTCAAAAAAAAAAAAAAAAAAAAAAAAAAAAAAAAAATATATATATATATATATAAAGATCAGTGACAAATCATCTTAACTAAGACATGCATTCAACAACCATGCATAAAATGAGCATTTAGTGGAACAAATGAAGAAATGAAGGCAGCATAGTTGCGTGAAGTTTTGTGGCCTCTGCTGGACTGATGATGTGATCTGCCCGGGGACAAATGGGATCTTTGACATTCCTCCTTTTGACCCTGAACAAAACAACAAAGAAACCAAAAAAATGGGAGTAATTGCAAGAGGGAAATTCAAGTTTGGAATCCAGACAGTAAAACACTGATAATACCCAATCAGTTCTGGCATCCAGTTGCTCCCCTCTGATCCCTCAAAGCTAATAAGTGTATGTCTGGCAGGTGTGTTGATTTCAAGTTATAGAGCCTTAGGCTCCCTTCAGCAAGGCTAGGGAAAAACTCCAACGGAAGTCTGGAAGGTTCTGAAAGAATATGATTAAAATTACAGTGGGCAGAGGAGATGCACTGGAGCTTCATGCTGCCTTTGCTACACTTCATTCTGTTTTGTTATTTTCCTTAGTGATATAATAGGTATTTGCTTATTTTAAAATAAAAATAAATTGCAGGCTTGTTCTATTTAACATCCAGAACTAAACCGCTTGTTTTGTGTGTCATTGAAACTTTAATAAAACATATATTAGTTTACTACATTTTATAGTCTAATGATCCATGTATAGTATAAACAATGAGAGAAATTAATCACATATTGTAATTTTATACATTTTTTTTTTAATTAATGTAATTTTGTAAAACTTGTTTTAAGAAAATAATTGGCTCAAGCTTTTTGATTATGTTAAGCTAATTGTTTTATGGTCTATTCATTTTTTTATATTCATTGCAAGTATGTTGTTTTATTATATTTTTATCCACCATGAAAATGTGCCTGCAGGCATAAATAAAGTTTATTGGATTGAATTAAATTGAATTGAAATGGCCCCTCAATGGCTGGAGTGAACCTTCAATGAGTCAAAGCTGCTCTTATTTGATACACAGCACGGACAAATCGTTATTAAATGAAAATAAATAAATAAATAAAATAGTGATGTCTTTGGTGACCAGCGTGGTCCTGTCTGGAAGCAATATTACTCATTTCTGAATCGCAGCAAAATCAACTTAAAGATGTCCTGTGCACAATCCTTTTAGTCCTCATTTTTTTTTTGCACATTTTTTTTATTTACTATTGTTTGTTTATTAGGGGTCCAGGCCTGTGGAAACAGCACAATGTGGCTGAAAAACAGCAACATTTACATACATCCATCGTAATATGGAGCTATATTGTATCTGTTGTTTTTTAGGGGTAACAAAGCAACAAAACACAACTGCAAAACAGCAGCATTTCCAAGCATCCAGTGAGGTATGGAACCCTACTGGAATTGTTCCATTTATTGTTGTTGTTGTTTTTTACTTTTGAAAGTAAAAGGGAGCACAAGCGAGTGTATCTCTTGTGCCGGTCCTAAAACTGGCTAAATGATGAGGGTTTTATCAGGAAGGGTGTCCAACGTTAAACAGTTTTGCCAAAACTAAAGTGCAAGTTAATTTAAGCAACGCCATACCAGACTGGTCGAGACCCAGTTTAATGACTGCCGCTGGTGCTGTTGACAAACGGGGTGCTGGCAAAAAATTTTATACTGTTAGTCCAAGACCAGGGGGAGGGAAATGTGTCAGGAGACAGATGTAGAAGAGGAAAATCAAGAATGTAGGGCTGAGGATAGCAACTCTAAATGTGGGGACAATGACAGGCAAAGGTAGAGAGCTGGCTGACATGATGCAGAGAAGGAAGGTAGATGTTTCATGTGTCCAAGAGACCAAGTGGAAGGGCAGCAAGGCTTGCAGCATTAGAGCAGGTTCAAACTGCTAGAAAGAGAAATGAAATAGGTCTGGTCCTGAAGCAGGAGTTAGTAAAGAATGTAGTAGAGGTGACAAGAGTGTCATAAGGTGATGTGCCTGAAGGTAGAAGTAGAAGGTCTGATGCTAAATGTTGTCAGTGGTTATGCTCCACAGGTTGGATGTGATGGGGAGGAGAAAGATACATTTTGGAAGGATCTGGGGGAAGTGATAGAGAGTATTCCCAGGGAGGAGAGAGTGGTGATCAGAGCAGACCTAAATGAACATGTTGGTGAAGGAAACAGAGGGGATGAGGAAGTGATGGGTAGGTTTAGTGTCAAGGGAAAAGAAGCAGGGATGACAAATGGTGGTGGATTTTGCCAAGATAATGGAAATGACTAAAGTCAACTCCTATTTCCAAAAGAGGGAGGAACATAGAGTGACATACAGGGTGGAGGCAAGAGTATGCAGACTAGATTCTGTGTAGAAGAGGAAACCTGAGGGAGATTGGAGACTTTAAGGTTGTGGTAGGGGAGAGTGTGGCCAAATGACATCGGATGGTTGTGTGTAGAATGATTGTTTCTGATGCATGCTCAATAATCCAGGTAGAAAAATCTAAATAAGTTAAGTCAGGTCCTCTGGACATTCCAAAAAACCTCAAAAAGTTGTAGAAATGATGTGTCTTTCATCCGAAAGACTTCTTCAGTTTCAGTGATTATTGTTGTGAAGAAGTGAAAAAGAGTCAAATCAGATAAGAAGATCAAATGTTAGAAGCTGAGGGTGGAAGAATGTTGTGAGGAGTTCAGAGAGGAGCTGTTGAAGGCTCTGGGTGGTAAGAAAGAGCTTCCAAATGACTGGGCTACTACAGCAACAGTAATTAGAGAGACAGGTAGGAAGGTACTTGGTGAGTCATCTGGACAGAGAATGGATGATAATGAAAACTGGTGGGCAGTATGGCTCAGTTAGTAGAGCTGCTGCCTCTCAGTGAGAAGGTCGCCAGATCGAATCCCAGCCAGGGACCTTTCTGGGTTGAGTTTTCATGATCTCTCTCTCTGCATGCATGGGTTTGCTTTGGGTACTCTGGTTTCCTCCCACATACTAAAAAACATGCATGTTAGGTTAAGTGGTAACTCTAAATTGTTCCTAGGTGTGAGTGAGAGAGTGAATGGTTGTTTATCTTGTTTGGCTCTATGTGGCCCTGTGATGGACTTGCAACCTGTCTAGGGTGTGTAGTGGACTAGGCCTACGTCGAAACTAAGTCTAAGGTCAAAACTCTTGACCTTTAGAACCTTGTGGGACAGGAGCTGTCATTTCATGTATTTGAATACATAAATACAGGTTCACCCATCCTGAGACTTTCTTTCTTGAAGATTCAAGTGAAAAGAACACTCTCTTTTTATTATCATTACTATCTTACAAATGTTGATAATCAAAGTGTCTTAGTTCAAACCATTTTAGATGTTGCAGTGAACTAATCAATTTTATTAACTGAGTAATGATTTTTATTCTCATGTTAAAAGCTGTTGCAGAGTAATTATGCATTTTTCTGATTTCTGCTTTTGAATGAGCAAGTGTGTGCGTTTACAAGGTTACAGTCAAACGAAAAACAAGTTGTTATGTTAAAACTGTCATGTTTTAGAATCCTCTCAGACGTAAATAGAGATGTTTTGCACCTGTTTCTTAAACACGCCACAACAAAACCCTCTCGGTCTGTGAGAACATTTCTGAGCTGTCCCATAACAATTCTCGCTGTCTCTAACCTCTTACGTCACAAAAACACACCCCTTCTGGTCGATTCTGACCAATGAAAAATCCCAAAAAGTGAACCGGGAAAGAGTCTTTAAAATGTCAGTACTTCCTGGTCTACACAGACTCACGGAGTTACAGACTCACAGAGTTGGAGAGTTGTCAGACTTCTAGAGTTCTGGAGTTCTGATGGAGTGCTGTTGGAGTTCCTGACATGACAACAAAGCTCTTCCGAGTTCCATGGGATTATAACATTTTCCACTGAGGTGAATGTGTGTCGAACAGAGCCTCGCCACTACTTCTGACGAGCTACAGCCATTCTAAGGAGACGCTGGACCGGTAGCGTTAACGGAACACCATATCTGCTGATTATCATCAGAAAGGTAATGGGTCAAGTTTCCTACCAAGCGTACCGAGGCGAGCTGGGCTTCTGATGGAGAGTGTCGGTTCTGGTGAACACTTAATTTCCCTCACATACCATCTTAACTCCCTCTAAACTTCTTCCCATCTTTAAACTTTTCTATCAAGTAGAAATTCTTCCAGATATTTAGAAATGTCTGTGTAAAATGCTCACCCACATTCATGTGGGCAAAAGATCATAGTTGTACAGTTTTCATAAATGTCTTTGGTGCAGCAACGGAAAAATCATGGCCGTATGATTTTTCCTGATTGATTGCTTATATTGTTATTTTCATAATTTGCCAAATTAATGTAAATGTTTGATGTTAAATTTGATTCTGTAAATAAATGACCGCATTCATTTTGATGGGTCAAATCTAAATGACGTCTCACGTTTGCATTTCATTAAATTCAATGCACGTTTTATTCAGTCCAGAAAAATGAGGAACCCGCGTTAAATGATGAATATATCCCAGCATCTGTTCATCTACAGGTGTACCCCACCTTTCGTACATTGACGTCTGGATATGGACACCAGTGTCCCCTATAACACAAAAAGGAAGAAGCAGGTAAAGAAAATGGATGCACGAATGGAAGAAATATCCAGTAATGACTGAGTATAGGTTGTGCAAAGCCAAAGTGTTTTTCATATATAAACTATTTGTAGCCATTGTACATGTAGATTAGCACAACTAAAATGCCCTTGTCTGACTATATATTAATATATAAGCCCACATATACACATTACTGGTCCAAAGTTTTAGAACACACTCAGTTTTCCATTTTTTTAAATCAAAATTTATGCAGCTTAATGTCTCATTGTACTCTGAAACGAAAACATAGAACAAAGACTAGATGATCAAATAGAAATCATGGAATCAATTTATTAACCAAAACTTTGGACTCAACTAAGTAACCACATTTGACCTATTCAGCAGCTGAACACACTCATGGCATTCTCACTCTGTACAAGTCACAGGCCATGGATCCAACAAAACAGTCCCAGATCATCATGCTTCCTCCTCCATGTTTTACAGTTTATGTCACACACTGAGGAACACTTATTTCACCTACTTTATGATGGACAAAAGTTCTGTGTGATGAACCACGTGTTTCAAATTTGGATTCATCAGTCCATAACATTTACTTCCAGTCTTCAGTAGTCCACTGGTGGTGTTTCATGGCCCAGGCGAACCTCTTTTTCTTCTTCTGAGGTCTTAGCAATGACTTACTTGCTGTCATCTGATAATGTGTGGCTTTGGTTCTGCCAGACATCTTCCTACCAGAGTTTCCACCAGTTTCTGAATGTAACAAGTGGCTTGGACTCCGGTGATAATTGCTTGCAGTTTTAGGTAGTTTTTTTTTTTTTTTTGTGCTTATTACAGTTTTTTTTAATTAGTTAGTTTTTGAATATGGTTTCATGTCATCTTTGACCTAATGTCTGCCTTTTTGCTGTTTTTTTTATTTTTTTTTTATTGTGGCTACATATTAGCAGTTCTTTCTTGCTTTAATTGCACAACACTAAACTATGAAAGAACAGTTGAAAAGTTGGTTTGTTTCATTTGTTAACCTACATAAATTGTGCATATATATATATACATAAATTGTATGTTTGCACCTAACAGTCATTTGTTACACCTGTTTAACTTAAATAATGAAAATTACTTAGCTCTTTACTTTTTGTTATAAAGAGAATATGAAATACATACTGTCCTTTTTGTTATAGGCCTTTCCTTTTTTGTGGCCACCCTGAGACCTGAGGGACCACAGTAGGGGGAATAAAAGCATCCTGGTCTGTTACAGCTCTGTTTCCCATAAGAACTTAAACCCGTTTGATGGTTCAGGCTGTATAAATACCTTATGCAGCCCATGATGCTGATATGGAATGAACTCAAAAGCTACTTTTCTTTTTGGAATAAAAAAGGAACACACCCAACGGTGCCTATATAGGATGAGCTTCAAAGTAACACTCTTCTACATCATTCTGTTTTGAAATGAAAAATTGTCCAGGGGACTGATACACTGTAGAAACTGCTTAGAAAGCGTTCTCTTGCACAGTCTGCTGTATGGAAATCTGGAACTCTCCAACGTGCTAGTTTAGGTTCTGGTTGAAATCAGTCATATTATAGGAGCTGTCCATAGTTCTGAACTGGGATCAGCTTTTAAGCTGTTCCCTGTCAGTTTTACTGTATTTTCAGAGGGAAGGTGTGCCCTAACACCAGCTGATCCTTGATCAACTCCCAGTCACTTTTGTTCTTTGTCCCCTAAAAATTATGTTTATGATTTTGAACAAACACAATGCCTGACAATGTTTTTCTCATAATGCATATTAAATGGAAATTTGTGTTTGTTTTCCAAGCCCAGCAGCTACACCTGCAGCAGCAAATCCTTAGCTTCTGAAAGTCAGTCACTCTAGGTTTTTGTTGTCAGCACATCATAACTTTACTTCAGTGTGACAGTCATTATTTGAGCAAATTGATATAAAAAAGCAAATAGAAAGTTCAGTTATTGTAATTGCATAATGGATCATCATACTTACTCTTGTCTTCTTCATATGTCCTGCATTACTGTTTCCATGTGTTCATCCTTGTCAAGTCTAAAGCAGCTTTTTTCCCCCCTGTGTCTCTTGGTTTGTGTACCTGAACAAACAAACAAAAAACACTTAGAGCTACAAGACTAATCCCTGATGCTGTGCTTTTTTTTTCTATAAACATGATATAAAATGTGATGCAAGCTTTGCTGTCACAGCACAGCAGGTGCATCTGCTATGACTGAAACAATAACAGGCTGATTCTGATCAGTTCACTTTGACATATCTTGCCAAACTAAAATTTACAACATAGTGTCACAAAGCTCTATGGATATTTACTTTCCTTATCTTGTTAGGGCTCATTTTGATGATTTGTGAACTACAAGTGATGTTATATGTTAGAAGGTTTTAGAGTCTAAATGTTTTAGTTTGCTTGTTTGCTTTTATGAAATTGACTAACAATTCTGCTGATATTTGTGTTCACATCATTTACAAAGTCATGCTGAAAAGCATCCTCCCTGCTGTCCTCTGTAAAGAAATTAAAAAAAAAGTTATCATTTGGCAGTAGCTCCAGTCATTTTAAAATATTCATGTTGAAGTGATTTAGATTGCTTAACTATGGTATGAGCTGTAATAAAACAGAGCTTTGCTGAGACCACTGTTTTAAAAGCAACTAGACGTCCACCCATTTGTTGGAGTTATAATGTTTTTTTTTATTTATTATTTTAAAACAAAACTGTGTTGTGTAATTTTTTATCTGTAGAAAGTGTTTTAATAAAAGTATTTTTGGAAATACATCACTGTCTTCATTTCCAAGAAAGTGAAAGTAAATCAAATTAAAATCACAGTTTATGATGATACCTTTTCACAGATTCTATGTCTCAACCATTTTTATTTTTATTTTTTTCATAATTTATTTTAAATTAGAATGTATTGATAAGAATCAGAAACTCAAGTTTCTAGCGGCAGGCCTCCAGGTCCCATTATGGCTCTGAGCTTTGGCAATGTTTCAACACCTTAGGTCTACGGAACATTCGGGAATTTAAAAAAAAATTGCTCCTAGTCAGCACAAATATTGAGAAGTGGATATGTAAAATGATCCAGGGATGATAGCACTCTAGCTACCTCGTAAAAACGGCCATCAAAACAGGAATTATGAAGCAAAAATGCCCATTATTTCAGTTTTCCTTAAGAAAATGTATTTGAGCCAAGTTTAGTGGTAATCATCAATAAATAAACTAACTGATGCAAGTTTATGTTCTTCATGTGAAAAAATCAAGGACACCAACAAAAAGGAAATCATGATTTGAAAATCAAAAATAAAATAAGCAAAACTTATTTTCCAAAATATTAATCAATAAGTGCTAGAAAACATATATCCATCCATCATCTTTACTCGCTTCTTCCTTTTCCGGGTTGCAGTTGTCACTTGGACAGGTCACAAATCCAAAACAGGGACACAAAGAGACAAACAAAACCAACAACCATTCACTCTCTCACTCAGACAATTTAGAGTTACCAATGAGCCTAACGCATGTTTTTGGTCTGTTTGAGGAAACTCAAGAAAACCCACGCATGCACAAAGAGAACATGCACACTCCACCCAGAAAGGCTCCCAGCTGGGATTTGATCCGGCAACGTTCTCTCAGATACATACATACATACATACTGTACATACATACATACATACATACATACATACATACATACATACATACATACATACATACATACATACATACATACATACATACGTACGTACGTACGTACGTACGTACATATACATACATACATAAAATTATTAAACTGTATAAAAAAATCCCCAATAAATCTTCAACATTATAATTAATCACTCAGTTTTAATCAGTTGCTAAACTATTTTTGTTGGTACTATTTGAACAATGATTTTGACAAATATCTAATTAATACAGAAAACTTTTTGCTTATTGCACATCTCTTTTAGGCTCCCTGTGTTCTGTAACCTGTAAATTGTGAGCTTTTTATTTGGGATTAACATCTGACCAAAGCGTTTTTTTTCACTTCACACCTCCCTGTTTCTGTCTGACTCTGAAAACTGGCTCTCTTTCATTCTTTTTTTCAAAATCTCGCTTCGACTGTTAGCACCTTCATGTACGCAGCTTATGCCAGTAGCTTTTAAATCCTTGTTGGTACATCAGCTTCCTAACCTTCCTAACCTCCCAGACTGAGCCTCAGAGACTCTGTGTGATGGCGGATAATCCGCAGCAGGTCTCCTTCCCTCTGTCTTTGTCTCTGCCTCTCTGCTTCTGCTTTGTTACTGTTCCTCGTGTCTAACTGTGTCGTTCACAGCCACACAGATCTACACATGCATGAGTGTATGCACACACATATGCAATGATTAACAAGTGAACCACTTCAGTAAAGCAGGTACACTTGACATTTCAACTTTCTCAAACACCCAAAGACAACTCATCTGTAGACCACTTTCAGACAACACATCACATCCCACAGAGTTAAAGCAATTATTTCTTTTTGACTGTTGCTTTCCAAAACATAGACAAACCACAAAATAGTGACACATTTACAGTAACTCAGTCAACTGAATACCACAGTGTTTTTTTCTATACTCTTGATAATTGGCAGTGCTCTTTAAACACTAAAGGAAAAACAAAATCAGAATAAAAAATTTTCTTTGAGACTTCCTACACTGAATGCTTGAATGAAGGCAATGAATGACAACATAAACATTAAGAAGATTTAGAAGTGTAATGCAATCAATGTCATATTGCACTTTAAGTTCCAAGAGTGAACCAACAGAGACTAATAATTGTCACCTGGCTGTGGAAAATAATGTTCAATTCACTCTGCAGTCATTAAAGGGTCAGTTTTTTCAATTATTTTTAATGTTTTTAGAGAGGCTGAAGTCTATTTATATGACAAACTATAAGTTTACAGACCCTTTATTCTACAAGCAGCTCAGGCTGCACAGAAGACTATTGGAGTCACCTGCATCATGAAGGACCCCACTCACCCAGCACACACACTTTTTGCCCCACTCCTCTCAGTAAGGAGGTTAAGAAGCATTAAGTGTAGAATCACTAGACCGAGGAACAGCTTCTACCCTGACCCTGTTAGACTCATGAATCTCTAACCAGAATAATCACTGTGACTAAATCACATCATGTTGCTGCTGATCTGTTTCATGTTGCTGTGTTCATTCGTACTCATCTGCTCACACAGACTCATGTTCGTGCTGCTGTTCGGCGTATTGTTTTTGTACTACTCGTGCTTAGCATATTTTTAGTTTTACATTTTTCTTAGTTTATATCTTAGATCTCATTATTATTTTTATTTTACATTGTATACTTTTGTTGTACATAACTGGGACCCTGTGTACACAATTTCATTCCAACTCATGTACCACATGGGTGTATGACAAATAAAGAAGCTTTGACTTTGACATTGTCTGGTTCTCAAAATGCTGCCAAAATATCAAATTAGTTTGTCTGAATCTAATGCTATGAATACACAAATCATATCTACTTCTATACCATGTCTAATATTAAGCTCATGAAGGATTGTCTGTGAAAAAGAACAGAGGGGTGGGTAAACAAACCTGTAAACACTTGATCAGTTCACTTCATGTGAAAAGACTAAACAGCTTCAAAAGTCATTCAATGTGTCTCTTTTAAAGCTAAATAAAAAAAAAAAAACAGTGTTTCTCTGCAAAACAATGTTCCAGTCAAAGATTACGAGAAAAAAGGCACTGCAAGTTGAAGCATGCATCTTTTGTTGCACGATTTCCTAAATAAGTGGAAGAATAGAGTTAGAGTAGCCTAGATCTGCTGCTCACATGTGTTGCACCAATGAGCTGTCAGGACACTAACCAAACAAAAATCAACTTTTTTTTTTTTTTTTTTTTTTTTTTTTTTTTTTTTTTTTTTTTTTTATATGTTGACGCTGAAACTGTGAGGAACTGCACATGTGCTGTCCTTGATGAAGTCATGGTTTGAAAAAAAAAGTTTTTCACAACGCATTGCCTGTGAGCATCAAGGACCCATCCTTATAGGCTCCAGTTGAGGTGGAATGTGCAGCTTTTGGCGTGGCAGCAGCTGTGATCTGTCAGACATGATGATGATGATGGATCGAAACTAATCGTTTTCTTTGTATTATTCTATAAATCATTTAATGGTTACAGCGATGCCCCACCACGCTGCACCTCACCTCCACCCCTCCTCCTTTCCACTTTCTCTCGCTCGCTTCATTTGTAGGTCCCCTCCGCCACCACCAGGGGCTTTCCACGCCGCGTCGTGCCCACAGCAGGGCCCCCCCCCCCCCCCCCCCCCCCCCCCCCCCCCCCCGCACAGCCCCCCCCCGCCCCCCCCCCCCCCCCCCCCCCCTCCGGTTCCTTTCTCTGCGCTTCTCCGAGCGGAGACTCCAGATGAGCTGCGCGGCGGCGGGCAGGGCGCACAGACCACTGGTCCCAGTCTGACTCCCATCTCACAGGAAGTCGCTCAGGGTGGATTCCAGGAGGAGCGGCAAGTTAATTACCGAGCACTCTGCTCCTCTGCAAACGAAGGCTCCTCTGCGAGATAAGAAAGGTAGGACTTTCTGACATAATGTTTTAATCTAATGTAAAGTTGTCTGCGCGCTGGCACGTCTTTTTTTAACACACGTGTGGCATTTGCTTTTGAGTGCAGAGCAAAACGGGCACCTTCATTTATAACAGAGTACCAATGCATGCATGCTAAGTGGATTTTATTGCATGCATTCGATTAAGTATCCTGAAGCACGAGTGCCTCGGCGTTTGGTTTAGTCTTTATCTTTGTTTCATGGGTGACTACACAGCTGTAACTTGTTGCCACTAGTCGGTGAGGTCTGACTGACACGTTATTTCCGTAAAACCGTTGCTCTCTCAAAACTGTTTACTAAACATGTTTGTTTTTCGAATTAATTCCTATAATTAGAAATGTGCAGTGTGTGCAGGGGGCATGCTTCAGAGGTATAAAAGGTGCTGTCCACCTGCATGTGCGCATGCAGAGCGGACTTTTATGAACAGCTGCACCAAAAGTGCTTCGTGCGCTGCCAGATTCCAGGGGTGTGAAATGACCGCACACACCCCCCCTGGTTTCTGAGGACTGCAGCCACTTGATGCGCCAACAGGATGCATTTGGGGGAAGTTGGACGCTTGCCACTGACTGTGCGCTCAAGCCACGCACTTCAGTGGACTTAAAAGCACACAGTGCCATCAAGGAACAAAACCACATACTCTCCTTGGCATTTCATGGGAGTGATGCACAGCAAAGAGTGACGGCTGCAAATAACGCAGTATTCATATTGCCAGCAAGAGTCTTAATTATTTTTGACTTCCATGTGGAACTAATGGGTGTTCGCTGATCAAATTAGCATCAGCAGCAATTTTTGTCCTAGATGTTGAACCCATTTTTTTTTTTTTACTGGACAAGATTCAAATTGTGCCTGATATGCACATCTTAGTTACCAGCCTGTAACATTCTGCTCAGCCTTTCCTTGTGTTTTCTTGCCTCTGGTTTGTTTAGAGTCGATGTGCATTACTCATCCTTCTAAACTATTTGTAGACATGGCATTTAGATTTCCTTAAACACCATTTGACATTTGTTAGGCTCAACATTTATTCCCCGGTGAAACGTGGAAATTGTGGGGTTTGTACCGTTTAATATGATCCAAATTTTGTTTGCCGCTTCCCACTGACTCGAACACTTACTGCATACGTCTCGACTGCACGATTGAGCAAATCCTCTCCCTGCTAGGTTAATATTTGTTTTGTGAAGAAGCAGACTGCCTTTGTGTGTTTCTTTCAGAACACAATCTGTTCCTGAAAGTACCAATGTGTGTGTGTGAGTGTGTGTGCTTTACATAGCAGAGTACATTTTGTGACTGTGGGATAACAATCCACTTTGAGCTTGGATATTACTCACTGACCTTGTCTGAGGTTAGAATTGCTTGGATTTCCTCCTTTAGGATATCTTAGTTCCTGACTGACTGTGAATGCACGCACTGGGAGTGTGCATGGATTCTGTTTGTGTTTACGAGACCCCGGTATGCCTCCGTTCACCACTTATCACGAGCTAATTGGTGCTTGTGAAAGGGAGAGAAACGCTTGTTACCCCAACAACCAATCAATGGCTTTAATTTTCCAATTAGATGCTGATCCGTTGAGGAATCAGTCAAAGAGACAAGAACTCTGGGCGAGGATCGTGAACTTTTATTGACTTTGTGTTTGGAAAATTGATTTGTAGTGTTAGACTTTATGGAAATCAATTGGTGTATATATTAGGCAGACTTAAGGCAAAATTCAATTATCTCCGATTGTTATTAACGTAAATGCTTGATCTACGTACAAAGGTTCATGCTAGTTAACTTTTTTAATGTTATTGTGACGGTCGTCATCTATTTGTTTGTCTGACCTTACCAAAGTATTTTTGCACCAAGTCTTCAAGAATTGAGGCTTATGTATATTTTTAAGCACCTTGCAGTTAAGTTTTACACCGATACACCATGTCAGAAGCTACGTTCAAATGTTTTTTTTTGTTTTTTTTTGGCACCAAACATCTCTGACTCATCAAGATGCTTACCTTGGTGGTCGTAGAGCAGGTTGTTTGAGTTATGTGTGTTGTGGGGATGGAGACTCCACTGATCAAGCATCTGCTGCATTTTCAGTTTGTGATCTGGAGACTTAAGGGACTCGTTTTTTCTTTTTTCCTGAGCATTTTTTGTGATGCGTGGACAATTGTCCTGCTGGGGGTGCTGTGTCTGTGATATTGTTTTAATGTACATGCTAAAATAAAATTTACTGGCTGAATACTGCAATAAATCAAAACCTATTGATTAGCCTTACTGTTCATGTATGTTTGCATGCACTCGGCACAACCAATCATTAATCTAGTGGGTGATTTTGAAATCAACACAGAAGGTATGTGCATTTTTGAAACCCGTTGTCTGTCTATTAGAACGGCTTTACTTCCTGGACTCTTCATTTATTCAGCTGGTGGTCTAACTTGTGTGTACATTACAAGGGCCATGTAGCAGTAACCCAGATGGCAGACTGGGCTGATTGTGATTTATGTACCAAAAGTGAATGCATTACTGTTGGTTTCTGGAGCCTTTGCCAAGCCCAGGCAAGCATTTTCACACATTTTATAACACTCACAGATCATAAATACACAAAATAAAAGCTTACGTGCATATAAAAAAAAAAAATGTGTGGAGCATACAGTAAAAAGGTGCATCTCTCACTTTTTGCAGTTTTTCTCCCCCTTTGCGCATCTCTTCTTTTTTCTATCTCTTTCTTTCTCCTTGTCATACACAGTCACACGCAGCCACCAAGAAAAATCATTTAGATGAAACAGTCCACCGTTGTGAGACATTGATTACCGTTTACCAACCTGGCTCGTAAACGCAGTGTTAACGGAGCGGGGGCTTGGATGGATGCAGGAGCAGAGAATCGGAGAAAGGAGAATATTCTGGAATGAGAACAAGGGTGATAGATTACAGTGATGTGGCAGTAAAGATGAAATGTATGGAGGTAAAGTCGAGGATTTTTATGGCTAACTGAGAGGGGAGCTATTAGGCTAGCTAATTGATCTGGATTTGTGGTAAGGTGATTGGTTCATTCTCAAGCTTATCATCCAGTCTCCCACTCTGTGTTTCTTTTCTTTCTTTACCTCAGACATACACTCACACAATCACAGAGTTTCACAGTCACACTCCTCACACCTGCTGCCTTGTCGGCGGTCAGAGACGGTCAGGTCTTAGTCACTTTATTACCCCCCGAGGGCAGAGACTGCATCAACCATATTAGTGCCATGGTACTGTGATGGAATCACCAGGTGGAAGGAGTCGGAGAGCTCAGAGTTGATTTTCCAGCCCTGTTTGCACCTGATTTAAAGGAGAGGGTTACAGGCAACAAGTTTTTTTTTGTTTGTTTGTTTTTCCCTCAAACTACTTTTTAATACTTTATCTTCGCCTAGCCTATTTGGTAACCTACTTTTTGATTAAACAGTCTACTTATGGATACATTAGAAAAATATAACAAGAGGTTTGGTCATGCTCTAGCTCGCCAAAGTTTTACTACAAATGGACTATTTTCAATTAATAAACTATAAGAAAAAATACTGCTATTCTTCTTCTTGTATTTTCTTTAAGCTAAGTCAAAACAAACTTTACCTTTCATTGATGATATTGGTATTGTTGATTTTCATTTACATTCATCCATCCATTATGTTTACCTGTGTCTTCCTTTTTCGGGTTGTTGTAGTCACTGGCACCCATATCCAGCAGTCACTGTGCGAGAGGCCCTGCACAGGTCGTCCATCACAGGGACACATAGGGACAAATGGTAAATGGACTGTACTTATATAGCTCCTTTCTATCTTATCAAGACACTCAAAGCGCTTTACACTACAATCTGTGCCCTCATTTACCCATTTATACAGCACTCTACTTGATCTGTACAAAGACTAATCAGTGCTTTATCACATTCATACATCAATTGGACACACATCAGAGGCAGTGAGGGGTTCAGTGTCTTGCCCAGGGACACTTCGGCATTTGACTGTTGGTGGAATCGAACCCTCACCTCTTGCATTGGAGGACGACTGCTCTAACCACTCAGCCACAGCCACCCCTAACAAATGAGACAAACAACCATTCACACTCTCAGTCACACACAATTTAGAGTTACCAATCAGCCTAACATGCATGTTTTTGGTCTGTGGGAGGAAACTGGGGTACCTGCAGAAAATCCACACATGCACGGAGAGAACATGCAAACTCCACCCAGAAAGTCCCCCGGCTGGGTTTTGATCTGGCGACATTCTTGCTGAGTGGAAACGGTTCTACCAACTGAGCCCATTATCATTTACAGTTGTAGTGAAAAGTTTACATATGCATCATGGCTATGAATGCCATATTCATTTATTTTATTGTAGTCATATTTATTCAGAGTGAAAGTTATCCAAGATACAGCTTCACTGACTATTTTTTAAACAACA
The DNA here is from genome assembly GCF_014905685.2 of Nematolebias whitei. Classification (NCBI taxonomy): domain Eukaryota; kingdom Metazoa; phylum Chordata; class Actinopteri; order Cyprinodontiformes; family Rivulidae; genus Nematolebias; species Nematolebias whitei. The sequence continues at coordinate 35,811,611 of NC_056504.1, forward strand.
ACTAGGAGCACGAGTTTGAATTTATTGTGGATTTATTTCTAATCAGGTGTTACAAGCTACCAAATGATTAAATGTGTGCCGTTCATGTTCTGAGCATTTGCAAAGTTTCTAAACATGAAATAAACGCTACTGTGAAAAATTGGCCTAGGCACTTGTTAGCCGCACAAAGTTTACACATTTCATTGTAACTGTAACTCCCATTCGTTCCAAAACAACAAAAGCAACAAACGGAGAGCAAGAACTCTAACAAGATACAGACAGCTGCTGAGTCCATCTGTCCTTTTGATGCAGTAAAATCTGTTGATATGGGAGCAATTCTCAGAAGCCATTTAAAGCCAATGGAGCACAATTGAGTAGAGATATCAGACAAACGGAAATATATGCTTTCAAGTATGCATGCATTCAAAATGAAATCATTCCTTCTGGCAGAGAGATAAGAAGAGACTTTCCGACAGGTCTGTCCAATTTCTGTGTTATGGAAATTATGTTGGTTTTGTACTATTGCAAGATAGAAGATCAAATGATAAAAAATATATATATTTTTGTCAAGAGTGTGTGTGCTTCAGAAACTTGCAAACTAAAAATATCAGTTAAAACATGTTTATGTCATACTAAATTTAGTGATGCATATTGCACATGATGTGTAAAAATTGTTAATACTTATACAAATTTACTTCATTTTTAGTTATTGTATGCTTAATATTCCTGTTTTGCTGGAGGCAGGATTTTATCTCTGATCATAGGATTCAGGGGTATGCAATTGGTGTTCATAGTTATTCTGTAGGCCTATGTTTGTGCCTCTTGCACTGGAGTGGGTAGAACAACTGCTTTGTAAACAGGCAGTTCTTCACCTGGATGTCACGGTTCACAAAGACTCTTCCTCTGAGTCTGGCATAACCCCACTGGCAGAGCTTTTGCGGTGGTATATTTCTGCATCAGTGTCGGATTTAGAAGGATGAAGTCTGCCAAGGTAGGGAGAGTCATCCACGTTTTGAGGTTGATGTATTTGATATGTATTGAGACACACCAATGCAGTGAGTCACTGCACACATACATGCTCATGTACCCCATGTATAAATGTGGATATCTTTTTTTGTTTGCCCGGCCAAAAAATAAAAAATAAAATTTGCCACCTGGATTTAACTAAGCAAATAGGTACGAGCCTCCTATTGGATAAATACTGCATGAGCGATTATCTTTCAGCTGGCAACAAGTTATTTAACCACAGCTGGTGCAATGAGTTGCTTCTCATTTCTTAAACAACCATGTCAAAAGACACATCGCGTGGTCGTGGAAAATATGTCAGTCTATTTGAGAAGGATCAAATCATTGGCTGCATCAAGCAGAGAAAACATCTAAGGAGATTGCAGAAACTACTAAAATTGGGTTAAGAACTGTCCAACGCATTATTAAAAACTAGAAGGATAGTGGGGACGCATTGTCTTGGAGGAAGAAATGTGACCGGAAAAAAAATCCTGAATGACCGTGATCGACGATCACTTAAATGTTTGGTGAAATTAAATTCAAGAAAAACAACAGTACGTAGCACTCAGGGCTATTTTTAATAGTGAAAGTAAGAGCATTTCCACACGCACAATGTGAAGAGAACTCAAGAAATTGGGACTGAATAGCTGTGTAGCCTTAAGAAAACCACTAATTAGTGAGGCTAACAGGGAAAAAAAAGGCTTCAATTTGCTAGGGAGCATAAAGATTGGACTATGGAGCAATGTAAGAAGTTCATGTGGTCTGATGAGTCCAGATTTACCCTGTTCCAGAGTGATGGGTGCATCAGGGTAAGAAGAGAGGCAGGTGAAGAGATGCACCCATCATGCCTAGTGTCTAGTCATCAATGCAAGATCTTGGTGAAAAATGAATGCAACACTGGATGGAAATAGATCTTGTGACATTGCAAGGGCTCATTGAAACAATGCTACAGTGAATGCATGTTGTAATCAAAGCTAAAGGTGGTCCAACAAAATATTACTGTGTGACCTTCCTTTTTGGTGGCGACTTTTTTTTCCCGTTTATCGCAGAGGATCCGTAAGCTGACGCCCCACGATAAGTGAAAAACCATGAAGTAGGAATAGTAGTACAAGTAGTAAGTAGTAGTTTATTTT
>NC_056504.1:35828727-35845302 GCF_014905685.2 Nematolebias whitei
AGATTCATACATACATACATACATACATCATTATTGTATGGTTGTTTTAGCTCAAATGAAGAATGTTTTTTGCTCTTTGATGTTATTTTACAACTGCACTTCATAGATATTTAGAAAAATCTGGTGTATTAACCTATATTTGAAGGCAATGAGTGTTTTGACAAGTTCACATACATTATGACAGTCATAAAATAGGACTAACTTGTTGAAGGAAGTTTTGTTTTAGCCTTTGCATTAAAATAACAGTTATTTGAAAAGCAAATGATTTTTAAATACATGGCAAGGGAAGGGAGTTAATAAATTCAGCTAATTAGCTTTCAATGTAAGAACACTGCAAAACAAAACACTGTCCACATTCATTTCCTTTATCATTCTGAAACAGGTTTTGGAATGACATTATACACAGATTTTTTTTTAATTTTTTTTTACTCAAACTATTAGTAAATTAAAAAATGCCAAAACCCCGTGCAGACATATTTCCACCACAGTGTTTATGTCCACATCTTGTGATATAAATCCAGTTTTATTGTTTTAAGCAAATCAAAGTAATAACAGTTTGCTCACAACTTAAATATTTACAAGATGGCATTTTAATAAACAGTCAAATACATTATATTTATCTTCTTTAACTATAAAGTTTTGGCATAAAAAAAAAACAAGAAGCATATTTAATATTATACTATGACAGTTATTTAAAGTCAGAATAAAAATAAAAAAGAATAGCGCAGAGAGAACTGAGGCAGCTCAGTGGTCAGTGCCAATGTCTTGAAGTCCTGAGGATGCAGGTTCGAGTCCAGGTTGCTTCAATAAGGTTGCTTGCTACAGCAACTTTTGTATGAGGAAGCAGCCAAAGAAATAATACATCTGGAATATATATATATATATATATATATATATATATATATATATATATATACATACATACATACATACATACATACATACATACACATACACACACGTTTTTTTTTTTTAAATCCATCCAGAAGACCTGACTTCACCTTGTTAGATTGTCTACCTGGATTATTTAACATGCATCAGGAACTTGTTCCTTTTGTGCAGCCAAGTAAAAAGTGTGGTTTTGAATGTTGATCTAGTAACAAATTAACAAATTCCAAACACAGGAAATAAATAAAGGCCTTAAAGCATTACTTTAAACTATATAAGGAACAAAAAATAATTCTTCTGTAGCATATACACAAATAGTCATCTACAGTACAACATATAATTACAAAAAAAAACATGTTCTGTTAAATCACAATTAAATTAAATCACAGTGGAGTTGCCAAATGCTAAAATGGCGGTATAATAAGAGTTTCTTGTTTGTTCAAGAGAAGATGAAAAAAAAAATGAGATGTGCTGATATGAAGCCAAGGTTAGCTGAGCATTCCAAATCCATGCTGTTGAAACAACCGCAGCGTATAAGTTATTAAATAAAGACTGCACTGGGTTATTTGTTTATTCCAGGATGACCCAATTTTTGGTGATTGTAGCAATATTTAGGACCAAATTAATTATACACTTTTCTGGCTTATCTGGTTCAAAAATCTGCAGAAGAGGAAAAAAAAGAAAAGATATTTGATTACACCAATGGGAAGAAACAAAGTGTGAAGGTAGATATTTCTAACTCATGTAAATTCACTTGTCCTGCCAGAACAATATTAGTTAAAATACCATCCCTTAATGAGTGGAGTAACCCAGTGATGGTTATGGGAACTCCAGAGTTTTTATCATCTCTTTCTTCATTGCCTTTCTGCTGGTTTTAAAATATGCTACATATATTTACTAGCCACTATATTAATTAAATTTATCTAATTGATTGTAGCCAATCACATGGCAGTTACCTTAATGCCTTTGGACATGCAAACGTAGTAAAATGAGTGAAGTTCAGGAAGGTAAAAAAAAAAAAATGAAGGAAAAAAAAAGAGAATTTAAGGGACTTTGAATGTGTCATGGCTGTTGGGACCAGATGAGCTGGTCTAAGTATTTTAGAAATCTACTGGGCTTTTCACAAACATCCATCTCTAGGTTTTACACAGAATGGTCCAAAAAAGAGAAAATGTGCGGTGAGTGGCAGTTGTGTGGACAGAAATGCCTTGCTGATGCAGGGAAGTGTGCAAATTATCGTGAGACGATAGAAAGCCAACAGTAGCTCAAATGGCCACTTGTTACCGCTAAGGTAAGCAGATTACCATATCTGAATGCACAACATGTCAAACATTGAAACAGATGGGCTGCAGCAGCAGAAGCTCACACCAGGTGCCACTTCTGTCAGCTAAGAACAGTTAAGAATTTACACAAGGTCACCTAAATTTTGGACAGAAATAAATCCTAAAATCATTGCCTGGTTTGACACGTCTCTCAGTTTATTGGATTCAGTTTCTTCCACGGTCACCAGATCTCAGTCCAATCAAGCACCTTTAGGATATGATGGAACACAAGATCAGCATCATGCATGTGCAACTGATATATAGTATTTGTAAGAAAAAGCAGTTCTGTACCTGTTTTTGGTGCTGATGATGATTTGTTACCACACTGACTTGACATCTGCAAAACCTACTAAATCTGGACTTTTTTTTGCTGTCTGTCTGTCTCATTAGGAGTTCTTGTCCTGAGGCTTTGTATGTTTTCACTTTTGCTCAAACAAGTGTCATTCTTTCATTTGCTCTTTTTCCTTTTATTTGTTCTTTGATCTTGTGACAGTCAAGTTAGTGTTTTTGGTGTGCTCACATTTTGCATTTAGTGCTGTCATATTCTGTCACAACTTGTGTAACTCCCTTCGAGTCGAACAACACACACAGGGCGTTCTTAGTTTTCACTGGCATTTATTTGCACACGTGCAATCAACCGTGTCATGAGAACTGTGTAAAATAACATTTATTTATTTGCATACAGTAAGGCATTCTTGTGACGAATAAACAACAACGCAAACTATTTAAGAACATAAATATCTTCACAACTTAATAAGTTCTGAAACACAAACTTTTATTAGCTTTACTAATAATAGCACATTAGCGATACACAAAATCTCTGTCAATATATTAGCCCTGAACTACTTAATAACATGTGAATAATGTAATTTTTCTTACCTCACTGGTTGCATTAACTCAAAGGGGTTAAGAAAAACAACTCTAGTAGGACACTTGCTGCATAGTACTCCTGATGAACTCCACCACATGTCTCCACCTGTCTTTTTCACACAATGGTAAACACAAAGCTGCCACAAAGACAAAAAGGTTTTTTTTTTTTTAAAACTGAAAAGATAAAGTTAATTTAACACGCATAATTGCCACTGGTGGCAGCTACAATTTGGCTGTTTTGAATCTTTTTGTCTAAACATGATTTGTGTTTTATTCTTTTAATCTTTTAGTCATTTTTTTTTCACCATTTGTTTAGTTTTGTCATTTTATAGTTGCTAAGAGAAATTATGGTTTTCCTTTTTGTCTTTTGGGAAAAGGGTGCTAGGATTACAATACCTTTTTCAAGCAGGATATTCACCTAAAATGCATTTGAAGATTACGGGCATGACTTTTTCTGTTAGTGGTTGATTGTCTGAGAGGTAGAAAGTGTAAAAAAAAAAAAGAGGCAGACACTTATATACTGAAGCAATTATAAGGGGCACATTGTCAACCATGTCATGTGCACCTGGGAATTGCTAAGTGATTAACATTTCTGAGAACACTTGCTAAATTAATTCATGCAGCACCCATAAACTTAGTTATACTCTTAATTTCTGTACAACTGTTATGTGTGTGCACTTGTGTGAGCAAAAAAGAGGTAAAAGAGAAGCATCCAGAGATAAAAACTTGAAGCCTCATTTGAATGGCTTTGGGCGTTTGACAGGGGTTGAGAAAATTGCTTTTATTCTTGTATGGAAACAACTAACAAGCCTATTTGCACACCATCCCAATCACATGCAAAGACATGCACATGGATTCGTACCAGCACACACACGCACACACAACATTGTATAAACTTGTGCAAACACACACACATGCATCCACATGTAAACAGAAATTCTGGCACTGATTTGACAGGTGAGAATAGCTTACAGCTAGGTTAAAGGGGAAACGCACTACATAAGCAGGTCACCTCTCATGGGACTTCACCGTATTTCAGTGTTGCACTGAAGAGAAAAAATAAATAAAAAGAACATACAAAATAGTGAATTAAACAATGTATTTCATGATAATCTTTAGGTTGTCAGTTTGCTCTGTTTATTCGTCTCTTTTGCCTTCTTAGAAGCGGTTTTGCATTTAGTCTTCTTAGCAGTTCTGCAACAACAAATAATAAAGCAGGTACATTATAGGTAAGATAAAAAGGTCTTGTCTTGTCACTTTGGTAAAGTGGCTAATTTTCTTTTCTAGTGAACTCTATAACCTTAAGAATACTCTCTATATAGAAACTATTTAGCTTAACCTTTTGTACTTACGAAGCTCACACTTTAAATAGTTACGTATCTAGTTTACAAAGGTCACAGTTCCTCTTTTATTATTTTCTTTCTTCTCATCTACTAACTAAATTATATTTGCAAAAACATGTTTTTTTAAATAAATTGAATGTGGTGTTTCATGTGTGTAAAAGCTGAAATGTGTAAAAACAGTGAAGTTTTTTTAATTAGCGTTTCATTGTAAATCAATTTTAGAGTCCTTTAAATAGGTTAACTTTATACTGTTAATGTTGCTAATTTTAAAGCTGACTTTCTTTACAATGTCTAAACCTTCAAACCTTTAAATGTTTGTCCATATCTTTACATGTTTATAACAGTACGTAAAACTTTTTTTATTGAAGATTCATAGATTCAAGGTTCTTTATTTGTCATTCGAACCATATGTGGTACACGTGGTGGAACAAAATTGTGTACACAGGGTGCCAGTTACATCTAATAAAAGTATAACGCGTAAAAGAAAAACGGTAATAAGATCTAAGATATATAGCGCTTATATAGCTTATATAGCACTTCTCAAGATAAAATTCACAAAGTGCTTCAACAAACAAAATAAACAAAAGCACAAAACAAATTTAAGCAAAAGCAGATTTAAAAAGACACATTTTTATCTGGCCTTTAACAGAAGCCACTGAGTCCACTGATCGGAAAGTTTGAGGAAAAGGAGTTCCAGAGTCTTGGAGCAACAGAAGAAAAGGCTCTGTCTCCTTTAGTTTTCAAGTTTTGTCTGGGGGACAATCAGCAGGTCTTGATCGCAGGATCTCAAAGACCTGATCAGGGTGTGGGGATGTAAAAGTTCTGAGATGTAAATTGGTGTCTGTCCATGCAGAGCTCGCCAAGTCAAAACCAAAACCTTGAAATCCACTCAATAATGAACTGGGAGCCAATGGAGTTGCTTTAGAAGTGGAGTTATATGATAAGATTTTGAAGATCCAGTCTGGAGTCTACAGCATTCTGTACAGACTGTAACCAGTTTAGGGAGGTTTTGGTTAAACAAGTGTACAGAGCATTACACAAATCCAGGCGAGACAAAACAAAAGCATGAATTAACATTTCCAATTCTGGTATTCTAGATGGATGTTCTAGTAATATATGACTTCTATATTTTGTAAGTAGGTAAATTATGGTGTAAGCTATAATTGTATGGTATATCAAGCACATTAGGCATTTTCACAAAACATTTCAACAAAATGGCTGTTAAACCTGTCTCATCTGTATGCTGCCTATAACTATTCACTAATCATCAATGGAACAGGCTACATCTCACAAAGACATGAGCTTTCAGAAATAATGTGAGAATTGCAGAACCAATAGAGACGTGGAACCGAATTCAACACAAGGAAAGTAACACATTAAATGTGTGACGGTGTCTTTTTCATATGGCTTTGAAAACACGAGGAAACAATGCAATTTAGCTCTCTTTTCTGTAGTTATTTTTTTTTATATACAAATGCTAAATTGATGTGCATCATCATTAATCTTTCCTTGAAAATGAATACATTTGTTGATGTTTAATCTTGTGACTGGATGGTTGCACATATATCCATTTAGACCATACTTAATCACCGAATCACATTGTTAAGAAACAAAGCTGTCTTACTTTTTACTTCTTGTTTGCTTTGGCTTTGTTACTACCTCGCTTTGCAGCTTAACGTTGCATCAGGGGCGTGCTGGCTTCAACTCATTATCTCGATCCATTCAGAAATCACACCAAGCCATGTGGTCAAGTACAGGCTTGACATGTTTTATGAAAGTGCTTATTTTCTTTGTGTGGTATTTTGCTCTTGTGTGTGACGTAACATCGCTGCTGCACATTTGTGTTGTTCACCAGCATCTCCTTGTTATAGTTGTTTCATGAGCCTTTGGTAATGACCAGATTGCTGTGTTCTGTCAGCATCTATCCGTGGTCTCACCCTCCTCCCTTATCCTGTTTAGAGGCGGCGGGGAGATGAAGCCTATTACATCTGTCATCAGGTGAGAGATGTGACGCCTCCCATATTGATTATCAGTCCGTAACAGGATCAACACTGAGATACAACATATGCACAACATAAACCCAGTCCTTTATTAGGTTAAACAAGCATGCATTTTTATAAGCTTCATTAGTTGGAGAAGATCCATTTCATTATGCATGCAGGCAAACTCCAAATAAGATTTGCACATCCAATGGTGAAAGGTGAACACGCTAACACCAAAGCATATTCACCTTTCAGCAGCACCGCCATGACCACCTCCTTTAGTTAAGCTTTTTACCAGATCACAATAAATTATTGCTTTTTTTTTCTCTTCTATTTAGAAAATGTCTGACTTCCAAAATAAGTCACTGTTTTCCAGTGTAGTATGTCTTGAACAATCTTTTTTTTTTTTTGTTCAGGCCGAGCACTAGGTGGTCTGTTGTTTAGTGCTGCTTGAGGCCTTTTTCCTGCAAGTAATTATTTCTTAGTTACATTTTTTTATTTGTTTGTGAAATAAACAAACAAAAAAAAGTGTTTTCTTTGAAATGTACCGGCTTGTATTTAAGAACGTCTTTAATGGATTTAGAGGAAGCTAGTCTTTTGTGTATGTTTATTTATTTTTATTTTTTTTTGTGGTTGTTTTCACTTTTGCTTTCCTTTCAGTTGTCAGGCTAATACTTTATTCAGTACAGGGCCAACATGATCTGTCAGGTAGATTTAGGGACCGGAGCTGGAGCTAATGGTGCTGGCTAACAAGTGACATTCTCTCATTAGATGGGAAGAACTGCCTGAGTGGCCAGTCAGTTGGAGGACATTAAACAAGGTCAGAGCCTCTGGCTGCCATGAGGAAATAGAAAAGAAAGGGGCCAGGAAGACAGGCTAAAAGACAAGATGTTTGCTGTGCTGCGAGAAAGCTTCTCTTTTTACTGGCTGGTAGAGATTGATGTGACAGGAGTTTGAAGTTTGGACTTTGGTCACTGCTGCTTTTGATCATAATGATGCGTGTGTGTGGGTGAGTGTGTGGGAGTGGGGGGACACATTAAGATTTTTGTCACATCTATTCAAACTGCCTTTGCTGACCATCACCATGGGGCAGAGTGGATAGTCTCCCTTACATCGGACTATGAGGGTTGCTAACAGAAAGGGAAATCAATAATGTCGATAGGATGAACATTAGGACGGCCAAGTGGTTTTAACGGTCCCATTGTTATTCTGCTGTTTTTGTAAAGCTGTTTGTGGTCCATCCTTTTCTGCAGTCTTCAATTTTCAGAAGGCTGAGGAGGAGAGACAGCTGTGTAGACAGAGAGACAAAGATGGAAGAAGAGAGACGGAGAAAGAAAGCCTCCAGTAAACTAAACTGGTACCCAATTTCAAACACGTCATTTGGTTGACAGCCATCCACAGAAGCTTAAAATATGTTATTATTATTTTTTTTTTCCAGAACATTAACTCCTAAGTTAACTGTAGTTGTTCACTTATCAGCTGTAAACACGCAACAACTTAGACTTCATGAAAGATGCTGAATGTTTGTATCCCTTTATGTGCTTTAGAGGTGTATTTTTTCAATTTCTTTTCCACGCTGCAAAGCAGCGTTTTATTTTGGCTAGCTCAGATTAACCACATCAAATCAGCATTTTAAGTCCTCTAATAAGTGTTGTTTTGATAGTGAATAATTTGCACACATCCACATCTTTATGAATTCATTAGAATTACAGTATTACTCAGACTGTATAACAACATATCTGGGTGTGTATGGATTTAAGCTTTACGCTGTTGTTTGCTCAATGATAAGGTGTGTAGGGTCACGTCTTGAATATGTGAGGAAATGGTAAATGGACTGTACTTATATAGTGCCTTTCTATCTAATCAAGATACTCATAGCACTTTACAATCTGTGCCCTCATTCACCCATTCATATCTCACATCACAGTCATACACCGATGGTGACATGATCTGATCTGATGTTAATGTGTTGAACCCACTTGCAGGAAGGCAACAGAGATGTCAAGTAAAATAAGTACATTGACAGTTAATTTTAAATAAATAAAACAAAACACTGACATGGCAGCATAGCTTACTTACAGGGAGGTGGAGACACCCAGAGCAGACACAGACCATGAAACCATGGGAGGATAATGCCCAGATACCAGAGAAGAGAAAAAAAAAAACGTGGATTATATACAGAAACTGATGAGACGTGATCAGAAACACCTGGTGTGATTGGAGACTGAAACAGGTGTGACAGAGCCTGAACACAAGGGAGAGAAACTCAGGGAGGTGCAGAACACACAGAAACCCCACAGATAGGGCACACATTGGAGGCAGTGAGGGGTTCAGTGTCACCAGTGACACCTCTGCATGAGACTGTTGGTGGAATAGAACCCCCAACTCTCCCATAGGAGGATGACTCCTCTAACCACTAAGCCACAGCTGCCCCAGTGAGTGTTGAAGCCAATGGAGAATGCTTACCAATAAAGACCAAACTTAATGTAAAGATAACATAAAAAAAACAACTAATTTGTTGCTTTCATAAATGTTTCCGTCAGATTTGTAAATACAGATATACTATAAATGTAACATTTACAAAATAATATTTTATTTCTGTGTTGAAGATTTTTAATTTGTAGTGTGCAAAGCCATTTCCCATTTCTTCACTGCTGCCCTGTTCTGTTTAACTCTGCCACTGTGCTTTGTGTGCAATTATTTAACTTGTTTGATTGAATTTTCAGATCCCAATTCTCCAACTTAAACATATGCATTATTACTGTGTAATAATGTGGGTAATTGTGTGTAATATTGAGCCTGAAAAAAAAAAAAAAAAGTTTCTGGTCACTAACAATTTGTCCTAGATAATACACAGTTTGTCTTTTAAAGGTCATTTTCACTATGGAGGTTATTTTTTTATTATTTTTTTTCATTTTCTTGTAAACTACAGGGGCAGTGCAGTGTTAGAGCTGTCCACTCTCAGCAAGAAATTGCCAGTTCTAAACCAGCTGCAGCCTTTCTGTGTGGAGTTTGCATGTTCTGCCCATGCATGAATGGATTTTTTCCTTCCTGACCAAAAACATGCATGTTAGGTTATTTGGTAACTTGCTATTGTCTGCAAGCATGAGTAAAAGCACACATGGCTCTTTATTTGTGATCCTGTGATTGACTTACAATCGCCTAAGAATGCACTGTGCTTTATACCTAATGACTGATGGAGAGAGACATTAACCCAGCATGCATGGGGAAATTGGTAACGGAAATATAGATGACTGTACTACTTTGTATTTTGTTCATCTAGCAAATATGGAATTAGTAGCTTGAAAGAGTATGTTGTTCTATTCAAGAATTGCAGGAAATTATAAAGATCACAAACAGTCCAGTGTTGTATTGTGCAAGGTTGATATGTTTCTTTTGCAAGGATCTATGAATATGTGTCACTTTTTATTTTAATTTGTATGTAATCTTATTCTTGCCCTTAGTCTTATGCATTTGTTTTGTTTGTGCTTAGCCTTTCATATAATTAATGAATTGTAGTGTATTCATTTATTTACTTATTCATGTATTGCGTTGCTAAGCTATTGTGTAGCTTTTAGTTTTTATTTACTTTTACTTTTCTGCAGGTCTCAGGTTTCTTTTAACATGCATCCTAAAACAATGTGAGGTAAAGCGGAACATGCAGAATGGTTTAAATTGCACTATAAAAAGACAAATGTAAACAAAATAGACAACATATGGAAGATGGATACTTTCCATGTCTTTTAACATCTAATATTGTGACTGTTTTAATATTTTTTGCATTCCTATAGCATTTACAATGTTATAATGACTACTTTCTTCACATTTTTGACACCTAAATATTTGCAGTATTTTATTATTACTAGTTTTTTGGGGGGGGGGTTTTGTCTTTGCCCGCTTTATTATTATTATTATTATTATTTTACTGGATAAGCCCTTTTGAAAGAGCTTAATTTTATTTTAACTTCAAATGGAAAACAAACAGACAAAAAAAAAAAAAAAATACAGCAACTAAAATAGGTTTCCTTCTTCCTAAATTTTTTTAAGGGCAAATTCATTCATTTCTATTGGATGATGTCATGTTTCACACCCAATGTTTTCCGTCTTTTTTTTCTGCAAAATTAAACCTTAACAACAACAACAACAAAAAAAAAATCAAATAGACAAACAAATTATTCAGAAACCACTAAACATGGTATACTAATAAATAAAGCAAAGGCCACATTCCTTAAGTTTTAACGTTTTATGTGTGAGCATTTAGTAACATAACTAAAAATCCACCTCACACTCATAAACTTAACACAGAAATGTCCCAAATTGTGTGGTGAAAAACTCATAATAATCTTCTGCACACATGTGAATTAAGAAAGCAAGTAGCAGCCTGATTCTGCTAATCAGTGATACTTGAATTAATAGCAAGTGTGATTAGTTCAATGAAAGCAGAAGTTTGGACACTTTGCTTGTTCCGAGCATTCAGGTGTGTGTTAATGCCAAATACAAAAAAAAGAAGAAAAAAAAAGCAGCAGCAGTGATATTAAAATAATTAACTGTTGCTGCCAATCAATCCGAACATGTAAAAGACCCTTTCTAATCAAGCTTGGAGTTCAGAATTTCATAGTCTGAATTATTTGCAATCACAATGGGACACTTTAAATTGTGCTACAAAACTTTCTATCAAGGTCACCTTGAGGTCAGACCACTTGATGTTGTTAAAATGTGTAAACAACTAGACTTTTGAAGCAGTGTCCATTGCATTGATAAGATGTGAGAAGAAGCTGCTTGACCATAACAGCATAATACTACAAATGCCTCTTAACAGCGCCCGAGCACATTGTGGGAGATATAATTATTCGCAATAGCTTTGTAATTAAAACATGAAAATATTTAGGCTACTGATGTTTTTACATTAGATAGGAAGGTACTGCATGGGCATGCTCAAAGCTCTTCTCTATTTTTTCAAGACTGTTTCCCGTCAACATTAGCATTTTCTGTTTGTCATCATAGTGTGCATAAAGCTAAAAAAATTATATGAGCATTACATTCCCAGTCTGTCTAGAAATGACATTCCATAAATTTTACAGAGGTCTAGGATATTTTAACTAAAGAAAGTTGCACACTGAGTAGTCATTGGTTTGAAGTTTTTTACTAAAGGAAAAACAAACATGTTTTGGCAGATTTTACAATGAATAAATGCAGTACCCTGGTCAACAGAGGGGAAAAAAAACTGATTTTTGATTCATAATTGTGTTGCTCAAGTACTTATTAAATAGAAAAAAAAAATGCTAAACCTCCTGTTCAATCAAAATATGAAATTTTCATTATAATAAGTACTGCAGGTAATCACTAATAACGCATTTGTGCTGGTTTTTGCATATGGTAAATGGACCATAAAGTAATTTTCTATCTTATCAAGATACTCAAATCACTTTACACTAGAATCTGTGTTCTCATTTACCCATTCATACAGCACTCTACTATTTCTGTACAAAGATTAATTGTTGCTTTATCACATTCATACACTGGTGGGACAGACATCGGAGGCAATGAGGGGTTCAGTGTCTTGCCCAGGGACACTTCAGCATGTGACTGCTTGTGGAATCGAACCCCTAACTCTTAAATTGGAGGATGACCGCTCTAACCACTCAGCCACAGCTGCACCCATATCATCATATCATGCCTCCACAGCTTAACATTCTAAAAAGTTCAGAACAATGACTTCCACAAATTAACATAGCTTCACTGCTTTGCTAACATTTAGCATACAACATGTTGTATTTCTCAATAAAAAAAACACAAATAGCACATGTGTACATGTGCTGCTGTTCTGTTTTTAAAGCAAAAACAACATATGTCTGTAAATACTAAAACATAGTCAGATGTGTCAGCTTGGCTGTTATTAGCATAAATTTGCCTTAAAACTCAAGTTTTCTGCCCTTTTCAGTGTCTCACTGAAGTCAGCTTCTCCTTCAACACGTGAATGCGTAAAGCACTAAACACAGGTTGCAACTGTTAGCTGTTAAGACAACTTCTGAGGCTCAGTCTGTGGGTATATTTGAATATGGATAAACAGATACAAACAGCACACACTGGGAGACACTTTGCACATGCTCTGTTTTCCCACATTTACACACACACATAACCCCCACACACATACACATGAACACACTGAGTCATAAGTTGATGTGTTTCTAGCCATAGGGAAGTCCTTTATCCTCATAACTAGATTATCTCACAGTGAGCTCTGATCAGCTTAATTTGGATTCAACCTACTTAGCCTTCTCCCGTCTGTCAGTCTGTCTTCTTGTTCATCTGTCATTCTTTGCATTTGAATGGTAAAATAATTGCTTGCGAGTCTATATAATTTTTCTAGCTGTCCTCGTTGTCTTTGATAAACAACTACTTTTATATTTTATACACTGTAGTTCTATATTTTTGTATGCGTGTATGTGGAGGGAGTCTGCGCGTGTTTTTTTTTTCTTGGTTCAAACAAATGTAGCTCATTATAAGCAGCTTTACAAATAAATGGTAAATGGACTGTACTTATAAAGCACTTATCTAGCTTATCAAGACACTTAAAGTGCTTTACACTACAATCTGTGCCCTCATTTACCCATTCAAACAGCACTCTACTATGTCTCTACAAAGACGAATCAGTGATTTTAGATCACATTCATACACCGAGGGACACACATCGGAGGCAATGAGGGGTTCAGTGTCTTGAACATGTAACTGCTGGTGGAATCAAACCCCCAATTCTCCCATTGGAGGACGACTGCTCTTACCACTCAGCCACAGCTGCCTTGAAGTACAGAAATTTTTTTCATGTTTAAAAAATATCCCCCCCCCCCCCCCCCCCATTTATTTTTACAATGCAATATTTGTTTTACACTGATTCAAACATGTCTAGTTTCAGACATTTTAATTTAAAGCAGCTTTACAATTTATTGAGCATTTCTGAGGGCTGGAACAGGGCCACCCTTGTACTGTCCAACACAATGGGGAAACATCACTGGTCCCCATGTGCTTGGACATTTTTTTCTTAAAGCTGAATTATTTTCAGTAGGCTGCAAATTAGTACTATGAACAGTTTTGAAATGCCAGTAACTCACAGTGAATTGCTGTCTTGTATCATATGGTTTAATGAGGTCTTGTTCATGAGTTATGGTGAGAATGGGAGAAGGACCAACATGTTGAGATTTTATCTACAATACTCAATGCTTTAATCTGGTGTGGTAAAGAAGGAGCAGAACTATGCAAAAATGTATGGGTGCACCTGCGTTCCCACCCTCACCTGTGGTCATGTAATATAAATCATGAAAAAACAAAATCCAACACACAAGTGTTTGAAATGAGCTTACTTTACAACTTTGGAAATGAGGATGAAGTATCTTTATCCAGGGGGAGAACAAAGATTAGAGCTGCTGCTCCTCTACATTGAAATTATTTGGCTGAGGTAGTTCAACCATCTAAGTAGAGTGCCTACTGGGCACCTTCCTCTGTATGTTTTCTGACTCCTAGTCCCACTATGAAGAGGCAAATTGGGCAGACCCACAGTATGCCAAGGAGTTTAAATATTGTCCCCTGCCTTTAGATTTCCCCAGAGGAGCTGAGTGTTACTGCAAAGAGGGACAACTGGGTTTCCTTCCTAGACCTGTTGCATCTGTGACCAGGAACTGTTGAGTGGAAGATGTATGGATGGAGGGATGGATGTATGTATGTATAGATGGATGGATGATGGATGGAAAATCATAGCTCAGAAAAAAAATACATACAGTTCCAACAACATGCTTTTGGGGTTTCATAACATTATCAGGGGCAAGGAAAACTTCCCTGCAATCAATTGTATAATGTTGAAAAGGTAAAGACTTAGTCTCCTTAATAATCACTTTCTTACTTAAGACCAGGATGGTAATTATTCAGAAGAATTTGACCCTTTGACTTGTGATGGCACTAAGCTGAGTGTCAGGCTTTAAGTGCCCCAGAGCTTACCATGCATTCATGAGGCTAAGCTTCCAATGTAACCCATCACTTCCTAACTCCAATTGGTGATGTGCTACAAGTCTAGTTCATTACTGGGGTCTAGTGAATGACAGCAAAATGAGGGCAAAGTCTCAAGAAAGAGAATGACATAAAGCTATAGAGGAAATGGATAAAATAGACATGAATAGAGCAAAGGAAGGTAGGAACAAAGAGTGTAACAGAAAACATGGAATGCTTAGGAAAAGAAGGGGGATAGAAATAATGAGGGATAGAAGGAAAGTGGGGATAAGTGCAGAATGAAGGGGAAGGAGGGGGTAGCAAAGACAGAACTAAGCAGTTGAGGAGGCACTGGGCCTGGGGGACTGCTGTGCGTTTATCCTGCTCTGCAGAAGGCTTCTGAAGCACTACCTCAAGAAAAGACTTAAAAGCAGGGTGGCTGCTGCTCTGTGCTGATCTGTTAATACCCACAGAAACATGAGGCTTCGTAGTGGTACTCAGGGGGTGGGGTGGAGCGCCACAGTGTGTATATGTGAGTATAGACGTTTGTGTGTGTTTATTTAATATTTTTATTTATTTATTCCTATGTATACCAGGATCATATCTCTGCAGAAAATGTTTCATCCCCACTGGTAGCTTGCCCATCTCACTTGGAGACATGAAGTTACCGAAGCGATTAAAAGATTAGATTGGACTATCATGTGCTCGTGTGTCAACACTGCCACCAAAAACTGCTGCTGTGAGGGTGGGGCTGGGAGGTGGGATGGATATGACTATTCCATTTTAAGATCCCGTATAAATAGACTGTTGCCTCTTGGGATGTGTAAAACACCCTCAGAGCCTTAAAATGCAGCAGAACATATACACACTGGGAGGTGGAAAAGCTGCATGGGATTTGGGTGGTTGCTTCACAGAGAACCCTGTCATGTGCCTTTAGGGGTCTGCATTAAAAATAAATAAAAAATTATCTATGAGTGTGTTGTAGAATGTAATGTAAGGATTTATGTTGTTCACGTTCTTTTTTCTTTTTTCTTTTTTTTAGTTCATCTTAATGATGTGAAATTACGAGCTAGAATTTTTGATTTGTTTTATGTAAAGTCATTGTGTCAGTAAAGGCTTATTGATTTTAACATCTAGCAAAACAACACCCAACACACAAACAAACATTGTTGACAAGACTATATAAAAGTGAACTCCAGAACATTTCAGTAAATACAAGCTTTATCAGGCAACTGATTTTTTTTTGGCTGCCAATATTGATTTTGAAACTTTAACCAAGCAAAACTTAAATCAAAAAGGCAGACTTCACTATGTTATGCACTTTGCTAACTGTACATTATGACTCCAGTGATGGGCATATTTTCGTAGCTTATGGCAGTAAGCTTAGCTGTGTGGCAAAAATAAATAAATAAATAAATAAATACATTAAAAAAAAAAAAAGCTAACAGCAGAAACTAAAGGCTCCCACATACTGGAGTGGACCTCATTCCAAGGAGGTCCGCGTGTACCAGATTAGACTTGAAGCGGATGCTCGCAAGGCATGTCCATGCAAAGATCAATTTCTACGAACACGTACGCATACTCGGTGTCGCACAATAAACTGCCCAGCGATGGACTGTTTTGTATGTGACACCAATGTATTAAATTCCCCTTCTTCATCCCTGATCTGGTTTAATGGCCTTTTGTTTTGTTTTGTTTTTTCCCAAGAGGCAAGTGATCTCTTCCTCCTCGTCCGTTGATGCCATGACTGAAATTGTGAGAAATGAAAGAATTTGTCACAAGAGGGTTAAAATCAGGTCCAGCATGGCTGCGGGAGGGTCTGGAGATTTCCTGGTGAGCCGGTCTGATGTGTGGACGGCAGGGCCAGTGCTCCCTGTTTTTTTTTTAGTTTTTTTTTTAGAACTTATTAACAACATATAAACACAAACACCGCTGCCGCTGGAGCTACCAGTTCGTTTTTTGGGTTTTTTTTGCAACCTGTCAATTAATCCAGTAGGCATGTCAGCAAATGACCAGTCGGCAAACTCAATTTGTCCCGAAGGTAAACGCCCCTTACCTGTGGACTGCAGCTGGTCAGGGGGTACACTCAAGTATGAAGTCTGCGGACAGTGCGCATAGTTTCCGCACGGCTCACGGTCTGTGGAAGAACTAACTAACTAACTAACTAACTAACTAACTAACTAACTAACTAAC
>NC_056504.1:35845312-35862274 GCF_014905685.2 Nematolebias whitei
ACTAACTAACTAACTAACTAACTAACTAACTAACTAACTAACTAACTCGGTCTGTCTAACCGTCTGAATGATTTGTGCATTCACAAACAAACAAACAAAAATATATTTTAAAGCAACGCAATATGGTTTTGTTTCCAATATACAGTCTGTATGTGAACTTTGATCATGCCTGCTACTATAAAAACAAACAAAAATGTATTCAAACATAATTGGCTGTGAGAATTTTACCTTCAAAATAAAATACAAAAACACTAATACTGCTATTTAAAATGACAGTAAAACTAGTTGGATAAAGTGACTTCAGTAAACTTTAACAAAACAGTTTAAAAGCTCCTCAGGTGTTATAGGAGGGGGAAAGTGTTCAATATGTGAGTCAATAGCAAACTTTGGACTCGGATCTGTTTCTTTTTACCATTGGGGTTTTTGTGAGGACCCTGTTCGTGTTTTTGTGGTGGACCTCGTTGGGGTCTTTGTGCGGATCTCATTGACCGACATTAAAACTTACTTTCCAACCACCAAGCCAAGGAATTAACAGAAATGAGAACTTCTTTTTAATACTACATCATTTTTTAAATTTACAATAATATATAGCTTTTTTGTTTTTAATGACTTCTTCCGTTACAAACCTACAAGCTAATATTTGCAAAAACGTGGCAAAAGGACCTTCTCTTATTCCGCTCCTGTAACCTGGAACACCTTGCACATTGTCACCTTTGACCACTCTAAGGGATTTTAAACAAATGTTAAGTTCATGGCAAAAACCATTGCATATTCCTGTTTACTATTTTACATCACTTTATAATGTAGCTGTTTTTGTTTTACTTATATAATTTATTTTATTTACTTTTCATTTTATATGCTTTTATGATTGTCTGTTGTTGTTTGTACCTCATCTGTGTTCTTTGTTTAAAACAGGTCTCTCTTGTAAATGAGTCCTCGTGGCTCAATGAGAATAACCTGTATAAATAAAGGTTGAATGAATGGATAAAAACAGATGGATATGAAATCAAAAATACTGTTAATATCTTACTATAAGGTAAATAGTTATCAACATGATTGTTAAACGGGTCACCCATCTTCACAGAGCAACAACAAAAGTGATGGAAAAGATGGAATGACAGGTTTAGAGCTTGAAACTATTTTAGGCATTGCGGGGGATAAGGACTATGTTGGTGTTTGTTCAAGATTGTCTAAGCATTTTTGAGGGGCTCAGCGCTACTCTACAGCAGTAATCTCAGAAGATTCATTTGTTTTCACTATAATTTGATGACCTGCTACTGTTTGACTTTTCACAATGCTCGGTTGTAAAAACTCAGTGTTTCAACTCAAGGAAGCCATCTGTCCATGTTCACACATTTGGTACACCAATTGCTTTGTATTGGACAGTTGTTGCACCTGATCATTTGATTATATGTCAGCTGTTTCAAACTGTAGAAGAGTCGATCCACTTTCAAGCATACCTTGTCTTGGATGTAGAAAAATATTGTGCATTTTTGAAGAAAAAAAAATTAAACAATAATTTCGATAAGATGCATAAATTGATTGACAATACATTAAAATTAGATATTTGAATAATAATTAAAAAAAAAACCTGATATGATGAAAAAAAAAAAACCCAAATCCCTCTTTAAATTTAAAAATATGCAAGTACCAATACAGATAAGTACGGTAATGCATATTTTTTTAGGAAACCATATAATTTGGGTAAAACCACATGTGCCTGAGAAGAACACACAGACACCATGCAGAATGTCCTAAACCAAGATTTGAACAGCAAAGCTTGCTGTAGGACAAAACTGCTCTTCACTGCAATGCTGTTATCCTCACAATAATTTAAAAAATAAAAAAAAAATAAACTTCCTCTTGTTAAAATGTCAAACACCATCTTTTAGTAAATGACAGAAAACATCAATCCAATACAGAACATTTAAAACACTGCTCAACTTCTCTGTATCTCTACTTTTCTTCAGGCCTCAATAAATGACAGGACTTATAAAATTGGGTCTGCGTGTATCATCCAAACATCTACTCAGTTGAAATGACCTCTATTCTAGGTAGTCGGCAGATAAATCATGTTCCTCTAAGTTAAGAGGCCTAAATCCAAAGATTTCATCTTGTTCACAAAATCAGAGGCCTGTAATCTGCACACGCTTACATGGCAACTGGGTGTCAGTGGAAGGTTTGTGTGATTAGACTCAAGTTTAACATAATTAAGAGTCAAACAGCTATACTGGAATCTCAAGAGATTCGTGTTTCACGTGTGTATTTGGTGGGTGAGGAGGGGGGTTGTGGCAAGTAATTAAATGAAGATTGCCAACTCCTCCTCTTTTACTATCTAATCTTTCCTGAAGCATCCCTCTCTCTAAACCTTGAACTTCAGAGGAAGAATGCAGTTAATGATAGTGTTTGTTAAATACACTTCAGTGTGCACTCTATAACTCACTCAGATTTTCTCTAGATAGACCAAAGGTGTTTTTATGCCTCCTTTTTTAATCTATTTTTTAATCCCACTATTTTTTTTTTCTTTTTACACAT
Organism: Nematolebias whitei; assembly: GCF_014905685.2. Classification (NCBI taxonomy): domain Eukaryota; kingdom Metazoa; phylum Chordata; class Actinopteri; order Cyprinodontiformes; family Rivulidae; genus Nematolebias; species Nematolebias whitei. The sequence continues at coordinate 35,847,848 of NC_056504.1, forward strand.
TCCATTAGCAAATTGCCTCCAACTCCTTCCTCTCTTCCATTTGTCCACCTGCCCCTTAACACTCACATTAAAAATCCAACAGGGGAATTTATTTATTTTAACTAAGATCAACAACAAATTTCTATCCAGAGTATGTTTTGTTTTTATTAATAATTCATGTGTTTTTTTTTTGTTTGTTTTTGTTTTTAGAAATCAAAGAATAAAGCTGAAAGGAGGGTTATATTGGATGGTACCAGAAGGACCTCAAAGCCATCATTCACACAGAGTGGCAGCAAGGTCATTTGGCTGAAGGATGGTGAGTCTATAATTTGCATACATCATGAGTTATAATGTAATACATGACAAGAGTGATAAGAAAACTATTAGTAAACTGACTGTCAGACGTTTTAATTCTCTTAAGTTCATCACATTCATGCATGCCCTATCTTGGATGTAGAAAAAAAAAGGAGTGCATATTTGAATGAGAAGATGCAGAAAATGCCCATGCATTCATTCAATTGGATAACATGCAGAATTTAACCAAAATACATAAAATCAGAGGTTTGTGTTTTTAAAACAGCAACTTAAATCTGATAAACAAAAAAGGAATCACAAGTCCACATTAAAACGTACAGTCATACAGTTACCTCACAGGTAATTCTGCAAAACGTATAACCACCATATAATCTGGATGAATGTTGAAATGTGATCTGTTATTACTTCTTATGCACTAAAATTACAAATAATTAATATAGGAAACATACTATCTTAAAAGGGATAACTGGCTCTGGTGTAGTAAAATAACAGTTTGTGCCTGTTTGCGAGACCAAGCTAAAACGTTTCAGGATCTTTATTTTGTAGAGTTCGACCAATATGTCAGTGGGGGCAGATATATAGTCAGAGTCAGAGATTCTTTATTGTCATTCGCATCTCATGTGGTACATGTGGTGGAGCGAAATTATGTACACAGGGTCCCAGTTACAAACAACAATAAAATGTATAAGAAAAACAATAACATCTAAGCTATTAAATAAGAAAAACATAAACTAAATACACACTAAGCACTAATAGCTTAAAAACATCACGTCGAACAACAGCTCAAACCTGAACACGAGTCCATGTAAGCAGATGAGCACGTATGAACACGCCAACATTGAAACAGATCAGCAGCAACATGATGTAATTTTTTTCACAGTGATTATTCTGGTTAGAGATTCATGAGTCTAACAGCCTCAGGGTAGAAGCTGTTCCTCAGTCTAGTGGTTCTACACTTAATGCTCCTCAACCTCTTTCCTGAGGGGAGCAGGGCAAAGTGTGTTTGCTGGGTGAGTGGGGTCCTTCATGATGCAGGTGACCTTCTTCCTGCATCTGGAGGTGTAGATGTCTGTGATGGTAGGAAGCCTGACTCCAACAGACTTCTGTGCAACCTTCACCACTCTCTGCAAAGCTTTTCTTTCTGCAGCTGTGCAGCCTCCATGCCACACGTTGATGCTGGAGCAAAGAATGCTCTCCACTGCACACCTGTAGAAGGAGGTGAGGACTGAGCTTCCCAGATCAGCTCGTCTCAGCCGCCTGAGGAAGTAGAGTCTCTGATGAGCTTTCTTGATCAGACTGGTGGTGTTGCTGCTCCAGCTGAGGTTGTCATTCATGTGTACATCCAAGTACTTGTAGCTGGATACCACTTCCACTGCAGATCCTCTTATGTTCAGGGGGGTGTAGGTGTTTTTATTCCTTCTGAAATCCACAATCATCTCCTTTGTCTTTTTCACATTGGTGTGAAAGTTATTATCTTTGCACCAGCTCTCCAGGTGTTCCACCTCTTTCCTGTAGCTGGACTCATCATTGTTTGTGATGCATCCCACCACTGCTGTATCATCTGCATACTTTACAATGTGACAGCCTGGATGGGTAGCTGCACAATCATACGTGAGCAGAGTAAACAGGAGGGGTCTCAACACACATCCCCGAGGAGAGCCAGTGCTGAGGGTTATGGTGGAGGAGGAGAAGTTGTGGATCCGCACTGACTGTGGTCTGTTTGTTAAGAAGTATAGTACCCAGTTGCAAATGGAGAGGCTTAGTCCTAGTGTGAATAGTTTGTCCATCAGGGTTTGGGGGATCATTGTGTTGAAGGCGGATGTGGAGTCCACAAAGAGCATATGGACGTAAAAAATTGTTTTTGCTCCAGGTGGTTGAGCGCAGTGTGGACCACAGAGGAGATGGCATCCTCTGTTGATCGGTTCTCACGGTATGCGTACTGATGAGGGTCCTCGTTGATGTTAATGGTTGTTTTGATGTGAGTCATAACCAGTTTTTAGAAGCATTTAGCGACTATCGGGGTGAGGGCCACTGGCCGATAGACATTCAGACCAGTCACTTTAGAGCTTTTTGGGACTGGGTGATGGTGGCAGTCTTCAGGCAGGTGGGAACTGTCTCCAGGGTAAATGAGGTTTTAAAGATGTCTGCCAGCACCTCGCAGAGCTGATCAGTACATTCTTTCAACACTTTTCCGGGGATGTTGTCTGGGCCGGTTGCCTTGTGCAGATTAATCCTCCTGAAAGTACTCCTTACTTCGGTTGAGGTCACGCTGAGATGCTCTTCATCCGGTGGTGAAGTGAGTCTGGTGCTGGGTGGTCTGTTCGGGTCTTCAAAGCGTGCATAGACTTGTTGAGGGCATCAGGCAGAGATGGGTCTTTGGTGCATTGTTCACTCCTTCCTTTATAATCTGTTATGCACTTAATTCCCATCCACATGTTCCGAGGGTCTTTGTGAGATTAATTGACCCTCGATCCTCTGTGCATATGTGGCCTTGGCCTTCTTAATACCAGCAACCAGCTCTTTCCTTGTCCTACTCGGCTCCTCTGAGCTTCCAGATCTGAAGGCAGTGTTCCTGGCTTCCAGCAGGGTGCGCACCTCTGCATTCAGCCAAGGTTTTCTGTTTGGGTAGCTTTTAACATATCTGATAGTGGAGACAGTGTCAGTACATGTACTAATGTAACTCGGAACTGAGGATGTGTATTGGTCCAGATCAAGTGATTCTCCATTTTCAGCAGCTTCTCTGAAAACCTGTCAGTCTGTTCGATCAAAACAATCTCTCAATATGGGGCCACTGTCCTGGATCCAACATTTATCTTTCTTTTGTACCGGTCTGGAGTGTCTCAGTGGGGGCATGTAAGCAGGACCCAGGAAGATTGAGATGTGGTCTGACAGTCCTAGGTGGGGACGGGTTTCGGCTTTGTATGCATCTTTTACGTTCGTGTAAACACAGTCCAGCGTGTTGTTCCCATGTGTTGGAATTGCCACATGTTTATTAAAGCTTGGGAGACAATCCTTTAGATTCACGTGATTAAAGTCTCCGGCTACAATGTAGAGGGCCTCAGGGTGTTTGTTCTGCAGCGAGCTGATTATATCATGTACTTTGTAGCTTCTGTGGTGTTTCATTAGCATTAGCATCCGGAGGAATTAGATAACTGTGATGAAAGTCACTATGAACTTGCGGGGTAGATAATGTGGCCGACATTTCACTGTTATTTGCTCCAAAGCTTTTGAGCATGAGCTTTTAACAAAAGTACAGTTCGTGCACCAATTGTAGGTCGATATAGGCGTTTTGAGACATATCTGTATCATTGATTATTGTTCCATTATGCACCAATATAAACACTTGGAACAAGCCATGTCCTTATGTGGAAAAAGCATAATTGTACAATATAACCAGCAGAGGGCGCATGCGGATTGCTTTCAAGTCATGACTGTTGACTTTAGCTTTCACTTTCGGCACAGCCAAAGCAGGGAGCAATACTGTGTAGCACATTTTTTTGAACAGAGGATAGTAAGTTTATTGTAACTAGTCTGTAAAAAACATCATCGATAATCAACTATTTTCAATCCTCCAACCCACTTGTCATTAGCTGCGTGCCTCACAAGTTAGCAAGCTAACATTCAGATAGCTGAGCATAGTCTATTGTCTTGTAAAACTTTAGCCAGGACAATAAATCTAACGTAGAGGTAAAACATGTCCCTTTAGCCAGGACAATAAATCTAACGTAGAGGTAAAACATGTCCGTGTTAGGAGCGTTATCTTTTTTGTCCTCAATTAAATGCATTATTTGTCTGAAATCTTTACTTCTCTGAAAAGATAAAGAAAAACGCAGCTGCTCTCAATATAGACCTTCATTGAATGTTTAAACAATGAACAAGTGAAGGGTGTTTCTTTGTTTAATTTATAGTTTTGTAACACACTTGATAACTTTATGGTGAACAGTGGAGGATAGATGCAATTTATGTAAATGCTCATTAGGAAGACTGTTTCAAGACTTCAAGTGTTAAAACAGGTTTGAGAGTAGCTGTTTGTTTATATTCTTAGGGGTAGATATATATATATATTTTTTTTTAATCAGCCATTATAGCAGTTTTCAGCATTAGCCTTCCCCTCCCAATATTGGTGTCGGCAATAACCAAGATTTCCATATCAGTTAGGCTCCACTATTTTGCTAGTGTCTTACCAAAGTATACATACATGCATTCATTGTCAGTGTCAAGGGGGAAAAAATCTCTTGAATCACTCAGTTTACTGGCACTATGCAAACAACATTTTAATGTCTATTCTTGTCTCAGGTTTTTGACTATCAGAGTTTTTGTTTTTTTTTTATCTGAGAGAAGGTTTCAGTCTCAAGATTATGAGCATTTGATTTTGTTTACACCATCTGCCATCATATGTAATTGAATGTAGTGCAAGGTATAATCTGATACATCCATGGTTCATGTTTTGCTGCTGCTCTTATCCCCATGTATCAGTGTGTGTGTGTGTGTGTGTGTGTGTGTGTGTGTGTGTCTGCATGTGTGTATGGCTGTTTCAAAGCCTTTTGGGAAAAAAAAAATGAAACCAAACAGCTCATCATGCAGGATTTAGACCAGCCTTATGGTGATTATTGCTTTCTCAACTAAAATCTGTTACTAGGTAAACACAATAATTTGAACTTACAAAAACCAGCCAAGGAGCAAATCAAATCAACAACCACACATTATACACTTGCTTTCCAAGTACTTTGCTGATAATTAAACACTACATATATGTAATGCAAGGTCATAAACAATAATGCCTTAGTTGTCTTTGTGAGTAAAGTGCCACTATTAAACTACATGTTGTTGATATCAGTCAGTCAGTCAGTCAGTCAGTCAGTCATAACAACAACAGCCATCCCATAGACCAACATGTGCATGTTAATTTAGTGACTATTAATTGTCAATTGGTTTAAATGGTACCATGAAGGGTTGCCTGTCTTGTTTGTCTTTATGTGGCCCTCTGATGGACAGATGAACTGTTAGGGGTGTACCTTGCCTCCTGCCCAATGACAACTGAAAATAGACACAAGTTCCCTGGAACAATGAATTAAAAAGTGGCTTAAATATTTGATGGATGGTAATAATAGCATGGTTCTGTCTAAATATTGCATCAAAATGTAGGATTCTGTCCATATTTATTTTAAGGTAAATGTACATTTTTTTGGGGCCACTGTTATTCTTCTCATTTAACACTTTTGCTTCAATTAGGAAAAAAAAGAATCTTTCATAGTAAGTTTATACTAATGCAAAAATATACACTGTAGACTTAAAAATGTATTGTATGGAATGTATAAAAATAGTATATGTAAATTATTATGGTGTTCTTCAGCCCACAGAGATTTTACAGTTCAAAGAGTTGGAGTAGCAAAAAAGTATGTCACTGGTATAGAGCCAGGGTAAGGTATTACTAGCTTTAAATCCTTCAGCACTGATCAAAACCAGACTGACTGCACACGCAGAGAAGCTGGTGCTTCACACGCACAGAAACACACAAACTTTGATGACTGCAACTTGTTAGACTTTCAGTGACCTGTTGTCATTTGCCAGCCAGATGACAGTCAGTAAAAGTTTTACTATCTCACCAGGAAGTTTTTTTTTTCTCCCCAGCTTCAACAACAAATAAAGTATTTATAAATTATGCACCAACAAACAAGATAAAAAATGAAGTTGTACCATACCTGTTAACACTGTAGATGCACTGTGATTTGTGCACAGAAATCCAACACTGCACTAGACATTGCATGTGCATCGTTTTAAACATTGCATTTGCATTTTCTTTTTTAGAACCGCTTAACAACAAATTAATATTTAATCTAATCCTTAGCAAAAGTTTGCTTCAAACCAGAAAACCTCATTTAATTAACAAGTCAAAGTTTGAAGTAATAGTTTTCTGAATTATTTCTGTCATGTGTTTATTTTATTCTTCTCCAGATCTAAATTTCTCATTTTAGTTTCATTTTAATATGCACACTTTTAAAATGGGTCAATATTTATATGTGCAAATATACTCAAGCCCACATTGGTTTCTCCTCTTCCTCAGTGTCTGTGTAAGCTCTGCTTGTACGACTGTGTTAGACTTCATGAGTTTATTTGCTCATGCTCGTGCGCTCACATGCCTCCATATGTCTCATAATCCAAGAGATTGGCACACATCATAGCATTGGGGACTGGGGAATTCAAAACCATTCTGCCACATTCATCAGTTTAAAGAAGCGCACAGACAGAACTCGTATGAGTGTTTAGCACATTACGGACATTAAAGAAAGATTTTGACTCAGTGCAGGGAAGAGCTGCCCTGCTGAATGAGAATCCACAGTGGAACTGTTTCAAAGGGGCAATTTTACACCAGCTTATGAACAAGGGAGTGAATGAAGGGATGCACACTGCTTAGAGAATGCCAAATGTTACACGAGGGAATCCATCTGCAGCAAAAGTGACCAAGGATGGAAGGTTTCTCAATGGGCTCTGAAAAATTGGGACCAGAATTGCAGACAGATGAAGACAATATTTAGGATTCAAAGTGTTTTATGAGATGTTTGGCACATTATTCAGTGTATGTGTGTGCATCATTGCCTCTAACAATAAGGTTACAGTACTACGGGCAGCTGTGGCTAAGTGGTTAGAGCAGTCGTCCTCCAATGCAAGAGTTGGGGGTTCGAATCCACCAGCAGTGACATGACAAAGTGTCCTTGGGCAAGACACTGTACCTCTCATTGCCTCTGATGCGTGTCCGATGGGTGTATGGATGTGATTTAAAGCACATATATGTCTCTTTAGAATGAATTGTTCAATTAGCTTTGTAGAGATCAAGTAGAATTCTGTATGAATGGGTAAATGAGGACACAGATTGTAGTGTAAAGTGCTTTGATTGTCTTGATAAGATAGAAAGGCACTATATAAGTACAGTCCATTATATATTTATATATATATATATATAATGTTGTACCAGTAGCTGTCAAGGAACATTCAAAAGTATTTTGAAGAAAATACTTTGTTTTTTTGTGGGTTCTTTCCTCTGATGGTGTCACCACAGTGAGCAAACTCGCACAAGAAATGTATTTTGTACCAAATTTGTTTCCTGGTACAACATGAGCTCAGACCTGTAGACTCAGAATTATGAGACCACATCACTGACCACCAAGCTACTGCAACCCCCTTTTAGAGACAATTTATTGTGTTGTGTCCTTTATGAAGGCTACCTGCTCGGTCAGGTTTCTGTCAGCAATTTCAACCATCCCCTGGGAAAAGTAAGGTCAGGGTGAGTTTAAAAGTAAACAAAAATAAAGTTAGAAAGAAAAATGTTAGTGTATAGCTACTGAGGTGATATGGTTTTCTTTGAAATTGGTCAAACTTTCCCTGGCTATAATCGTGGGCAAAAACTAGATAATTTCATACAGTAAATTTAAGACTTTGCTTGAGATGGGGCCAAAAAAACATAAAACACAATAAAAACATACCTGAGTATGAGACTGGTGTTTGTTAAAACCCTGTTATCCATCTCCAGAGATGCTGTGATTCAATGGCAGATAGAAGAAGTGAGAGGCAACACTGTTCATTACATTGAAAAATAAAAAAGGTGTGTACCCGTCGTGTATCCTTGAGACTGAAGAAGTGGTCCGTCCAATTGTTATGTGTGTTAGCTTTGGCAGGTGGCTGACAGCCAGACATGCTTTTCCACAATCCAGCTCCTGTTGCTGTATATTGATCTCTCGATTTTAAAGAAGTAACCAGCAGGCATTCTGCTTAGCATCTGTAAATGCCAATAGGCTACAGAGTTGATGACTGTAAATAATAATGGATCTCTGAATGCAAGACGTATGGTTAATGTTAAACAGTTTGTGAAGAATTCACCCTTAAAGATAAACCTGGATACCAATCTGCTCACATAATTCAACAAGTGCTTTCTTAGTCTAAATTGAGCCACATTGAGCTACTTTTGCAGTTCATAATGTTTTCCTAGATTATTGTATGGTTATTGTGTATGCTTATGGGATGAACAGTGAAGGAACAGACCCGCTGCTATGAATCTTACATTTACAGTTCCCATTAGTCCTCACAGTCTGTTTCAAAAGCTCTTCTTACAGCTTTCATCACCTCTTTGACTTCCATCCTGTCTCTCATAAGCTTAAAAAAAAATAATCTGCAGACATGAAACCAAAATGGAAATTCTGTTAGGCTCTACCACCTCCTCAGATGTAATAGTGAGCTAAGAAAAGGGATCTTTTGAGGAAGCAAAGGGACATTTAATGAACAGACCCATTATTGATCTGTGGACAAAACAGTCGTTAATTATCTGCGGGTGGGCATTTAATTGAGGGAGTGAAAGAAGGTCTCAGCTTGCTAAGCTAATGCATGGGTAAGAATGAGGAGAGTTTGATTGAGTCCTATGCCACTAGAGTAAAGTATGGGACACAAATGATCACTCAGCCTTTGCCTTTGGATCATTCTCTCTCTTTCTTGTGGTACTTTCTTCCTTTGTCTTTAAGTAAGTCCTGCTTGGTCTCTTATTTCACAAGTTCTTTGTTTTGAAATGAAATGGATATTCTTTCTCAGGCATGTGTTCTTTAGTCATTTTGTTCAGCCCAGCCTTGTAAATTTTTATTTTTTTTTATTTTATTTTGACATGTGTGTAGTAATATTGTGTCTTAAGAAATTAGAATGTGTTTTCTAACAGATTGACACAACATGTGGTGAGTGTATATTCTTATGTGTGTGTGTTGTATCATCTGTGTTTCTGTAGTTCAATCAGTCCAGTATGTCTTGCTGATTAGTAGTTGTCCATCATCACTGGGCAGCCAGCTGTCATCTGCTCATTATGTTCAATCACAATTTGTTTTTTCAACTCTGCAAATAAAAATAAATGAATTAATATATGTCCTGTTGTCAAATCATACAAACCAACCAGAAATGACAAAATGTAGTGAAAAGGGCTTGTTGTGACCTGTTGTTAAACATGACCAAGAGTTTTGGTTTATGCCTGATATGAGTCCAAATTAGGTTACAAATTTTCAGCAGTCAAATAATGTATGGATTGTTAGATCAAACATCATACTGTAAATGGGGTACAGTGGGCATATTAAAACAAACAAACAAACAAACAAAAAACTGTTGTTCAAAATACTTCTGGAAATAAATGTCTACATTTAAAAAAACAACTGAATGGTGTAATCCTTGTAGCAGATAAGTTCTGTTGCTTAACCAGGAGTGTTTAAGCTCAGCATGAATTAAGACTCTCATTAAAAGAAGCTTATTTATCTCCACCTCCTAAAGAATCATGCCATGTGTCTACAAGTCAGAGCTGGCAGCAATTACCACATCTATGAGGTCCCTTATACAGCACAATTTCTTTGTCAAGCCTTTCACTTAATACAAGTGATTAATTGGATGTCAAAGTCCCTTTGAAGTAAATGTTATATAGTTTTTCTATGGTGGATTTGATTTTTGGTAGAAATAGGAATCCTATCAGGTAATTATTGGATTTTCTCTGTAGTTGGTGTTTGGGTTTTTCAGTAGTGACTCTAGACATTGGCAATGTTGATACACTGTTTCCTATTCAACTTCATCAGGTATTTCACCACACTGTAAGAATGAACAATAAAAAAAAAATATATAAGGGAATTTAATTAGGAGCAAAAAAGTCCACACAAAATCATTTCAAGATGTTTTAACCCATTTGAATAGCTTCTATGATGTTGTATGTGCAGTATACTGCTGTTGTTCGGCGTACTGTTTTTGTACTGTTAGTGCTTAGCACATTCCTAGTTTAGCATATTTCTTAGTTCATATCTTAGATCTTATTACTGTTTTTCTTTTACGATTTATGCTTTTGTTGGATATAACTGGGACCCTGTGTACACACTTTTGTTCCACCACATGTACCACATATGATGTGAATGACAATAAAGAAACCTTGATCTTGTATTATACATCCCTTAAGTTCAAATTGGTATGGCAATTCCTGGGTGTAATTGTTGAATGCTTGATTGACAAAAGTGCTAATCATATATGATGTTATGCACACAATATGAAGTAACCAATTTAGTGTATGAAAAGAAGAATCCATCTATAGATAATAACTGTGCTATATGTTTCTAATAATGCAAACGGTACTCTAAATGTTCACCCTGTAACAGGAAATGCCTCTGCAATTGTTTCGGCAATGACCCATTGCACCCTACTGTGTCTTGGAGAGCTATTAAGCCAACAGGGTATCATTACAAGGCCAGCAGCTGTGACTATTTCTTACTCTGCTACCTCAGCCAACTGTGTTTGACTTGGTGAGCGAGCATGCAGCATTAGAAGTATATATGCATGTGTTTGCAGCTTTACATAGTGTATGCATGTATCTGTATTTATCATTTATCAGCTTGTGTAGCTGGTGTGTGTGTTTGGGGGGGGGGGGGGGTAGGTGTGTGTGTGCACGTTTGTGACTGCTTGCAAGCGTGTGTATTGGTGTGTGATCTGCAATGCTCTTTTCTCCCAGAGTTCGTAACATCCCATTGCTGTGTGATAAATGTTTGCTACTGTGGTGCATGTGTGGCCTTAAAATGAAATGGCCAGCTGGCCCCCTGCGGGAGTAGTTTATTCTGTGGTTAGACACATCATTACGGGTATGGATCTATTGATAGTTTGTCTGTCTGTGGGTATTTTTTTCTGCTTTGCTGTTTTGTCACTTTAATTAAGTACATTTTCACACAAGCTGAACTTGGGATACATTGCTTTGTAAAATTTCATCAATAAAAACATACAAAATATGCATGGATGTCTCAAGACAAAAACAAAAAATGCAGTCAATATAAAATATCAATACTGAAGATGAAATGGCCATGCAAGTTATGTTTCAGTGGAAAAACATAGAAGCCATTGTAGATAAGGGCAGTGGAGCAGAATGGCTGAAAAGGAGTTTATGCATTGTTTACAGGACACACAGACTTGATATAACAGCAGCTATTTAATTTTATTTATTTATTTTTATCAAAGTTTCTGATGCAATTTGTAATGGTCCAAACTTACAGAATATAAGCTGCAACTCGCTTGACAAAATATAAATATACAGTACCACTTGCAAACTTCTCCACAGAGACTAAATTTAATAATGAGAAAACGTATTTTAATATGTACTATATGTATGTGCATACATATGCATGCACATCTCTTCAATGTGGCATGGATGACTGGGACAATGCCTGTGGAGTGGCAGACCAGGGTAGTGGTCCCAATTGTTTAAAAGTGGGACCAGAGAGTGTGTTCCAACTATCATGGGATCACACTCTTCACCCTCCCCAGGAAAGTTTACTCCAGGGTTTTGGAAGGGAGGCTCTGACCAATTGTCCAACCGCAGATTCAAGAGGAACAGTGTGGCTTCTGTCCTGGTCAATAAACATTGGACCAGATCTTCACACTTGGAGTGGAGTTGCTAAGGTGGTCATGGGAGTTTGCCTCTCCAGTCTACATGTGTTTGTAGATCTGGAGAAAGCGTATGACCGTGTTCTTTGAGGCATACTCTGAGGGATGTTGCAGGGGTATGGGGTCCCTGGGTTGCTTTTAAGAACTATCCAGTTCCTGTATTACCAAAGCAGGAGATGTGTCCACATTCCTGGCACAAAGTTGAGCTCATTCTCAGCATGGGTTGGATTCCACCAGGGGTGTCCCTTGTCTCTGATCTTGTTTGTCGTGTTCATGGACAAGATCTCAACGTGCAGTTGTGGCAAGGAAAGTGTTTGCTTTGGGAACCTGAGGTCTCATCTCTGCTTTATGTGAATGATGTAGTTCTGCTTACGTCTTCAGCCTAAGACCTTCAGCATGTGCTGCTGGGTTGGTTTGCAGCTGCGTGTGAAGCAGCTGGAATGAAACTAATCATTTAGAGGAACTAGTCAGTTCCTCTAAGTCTGAGGCAATGGTTCTCAACTAGAAGCAGGTGAAATGCCACGTCCATGTCAGGAGTAAACTTTACTTTAGGTCGAGCAGTTCAAATACCTGGGTATCTTGCTCATGTGTGATGGTAGGATGGAACGGGAGATGGATTAATGGATTGGGGCCTCATCTTCAGTAATGAGAGTGTGACTTGGGTCAGTTGGGGAGAAGAAAGAGCTGAGTCCAAAGGTAAAGCTTTCCATTTACTAGTCTGTCTATATCCCAATCCTCACCTGTAGTCATGGAGATTGGATCATGACCAAAAGAATGAGAGTCCGGATACAAGAGGTCAAAATGGGCTTCTTTTGCAGGGTAGCTGGGCTCAGCCTTAGAGATAGTAGAGGAACTCCATCATTCGGAGGAAGCTTGGAGCAGAGCCAATGCTCCTCCGCATCAAAATGAGTTAATTGAGGTGATTTGGGCATCTGATTAGGATGCCTTCTGGATGAATCTCTTTAGAGGTTTTCCAGGCATGTCCCACAGGCCTTGGGGAAGACCCAGAAGTTGCTGAAAGGATTGCGCATTTTCTTTGGCCTGGGAACACCTTGGGGTCCCCCAGAATGAGATGGGAAGTTTTGCTGGGGAGAGAAATATCTGGGTTTCTCTCCTGGACCTCTTGCATCTGCGACCCAACCTAGGATAAGCTGTAAAAGATGGAAATTGAGATACATTATGTAATAATTCCAAGTTATTATCATATTTACAACACTCACATGATTGTTATAAGTAATCGGTGCCATAAATAAAATACCTGAAAATAAATATAAACTACCAGAATAATACACTATTGTCAGACACGTAGACTCCACCCGTTTACAAACTAACTTAAAAGATCAGTGACTTGCTGTTATAATTCCCTCTGCACAAACTTGTTTTATTCTTACAGTATAAATATATTAATACTTTTTAATAAATTAACTAATGGGCAGCACGGTGGCGCAACTGGTAGAGCTGCTGCCTCTCAGTGAGTAGGTCCCTGGTTCAAACCCCGGTCCAGGGGCCTCCTGGGTGGAGTTTGCATGTTCTCTCTGTGCATGCATGGGTTTTCTCCGGGTGCTCCGGTTTCCTCCCACAGACCAAAAACATGCATGTTAGGCTGATTGGTAACTCTAAATTGTCCCTAGGTGTGAGTGAAAGTGTGAATGTTTTTTTGTCTCGTTTGTCTCTATGTGGCCCTGTGATGGACTTGCGACCCGTCCAGGGTGTACCCCGCCCCTCGCACAGTGATTGCTGGACATGGGCACCAGCGACCCCCGCGACCCAAAATGGAATAAGCGGGTAAAGATAATGGATGGATGGAATAAATTAACTAATGAGGATATGTTCTCCTTTCACTTCATAGGGATTTAGGCAGTTATTCTTTATATGACAATTCTACACTGAAAATTTTACTCATTTCCTAATAAGTAAGGTACTTTTATTGCATGTTTGATTAACCTTTGAAGAGAAATTGTGTGAAAATGGCCAGAAAACAGATTTTTTTTTTATCATCTAATGCAATATATCGTACTATATATAGATGAACATGTGAAAAGTGCTTTCCTAAAACAGTAAAAGAGGACACTTACTAACCACATTAGTTTTTGATGGATTTTACCATAATAGGTAACAGTTATTTTTACTTAGAATTATGGATGCACCGATCCACTTTTTTTTTACTTCTGATCCGATCTCGATACCTAAATCTGAATATTGGCCGATACCGATCCAGTTCTGATACCATAATCATCATTGATTTTATATGAGGCTGTAATAATCTCCTCTCAAGTCCAATTTATATAAATATATGCATGCATGTCCAAAAAGGCAACTTCAGGTAAGTTGTATTAATGTTAGACAAGTTTCAAAGTTAGAATTAAATTCTGCTAACATAAAACATGTTTTGTTTTGTTTTTATTCCTAGCTTTAAAGTGGATATTAAAGTGATTAATGTAAGTGATTGTTTAAAGTTATTATTATTATTATTTTTAAATAAGGGGAAGATATAAGCATTTTTTTCTTCTTTCTGCACACTTTTCATTCAATGTTTTCCTTTTGATGATTTTTTTTATTTTTTATTTTGTTTCTTTTAAATGAATGAATACATTAATTAAATAAAATAAAATGTTAAATGGCTTCAAACATCTGCTAAGTTCATGGCATAAACCAACAGACATGTTCCTGTTTTTAGCATTTTACATCACTTTATAATGTAGC
>NC_056504.1:35862374-35866041 GCF_014905685.2 Nematolebias whitei
TTCCAGTTTTGTTGGTGTAACTGTTTGATTTGACAAAAGATCACAGCCAGCTTTGATTGACGTGCACAACCACTGCCTTTTTCACAGAGATGTTTTGGCATCACCTCTCTTTGCACTCCGTCTGGTGATCAGTCATTCACAGGTTCACTGCCACCCGACAGCCTGACACGAGCAAGCAACCTGACATGCTGACCAGAGCAGAGATGGAGAGAGACTCTTTTTTTTTCTTCTTCCTTTTTTTGTTTGTTTGTTTGTTTGTTTGTTTGGTACTGACTAAAACGCTTTAACATGATTTTTTTTTTTTTTTTTTTTGAGAGGGAGAGAGAAAGAGAGCGATGTATTGCACATTTAGCTACGGTTTTCTTCATTGTCTTTTATTCTTTAGCTGAACTTTATTTACAATATTTCTTTAACATAAAACTACTGAGATTTATCTAATTTTATGTTTGTTTGTTTGTTTTTCAGACAGTATTGATTGGTCCAGCTCATATGACTAACTATCATTGGAGTAAACAAACATTTAGTTCTGAATAATTCACTGCTGATATAGATATTAATCTCATCCACAATTGTAGACTAAATATTACATATTTTTTACGGTCAGATTACTTTATGATGATCTCTTTTTTGAGGATTTTCAACAATACTTTTTTTTTTGTTTGGCAATCTTAGAATTCTGGTTTCAAACTAGAAGCAAAAGACTAAAAAGATCAGTTTTTATTACGGTAACTTTTATTGTACAGTCCATCGCTCAGCTGGTTTTTATGTGTTTTTTGTAGAAATAGTATAGTTGCAGTCTGAAGAAGAAAAAAGATAATAGAGTAATTGTAGTATTTGATTTTTTTTTTGTCAAATTAGACAGATTGAAAAAAAAAGTTTCTATAAACAATTAAAGTTTTCTTATTTTTTTTTATAATCTACATGCTATCATCGGTTTTTTTTTTCTGTATTTAAAATACATGTTACTGTTTCTTAGCCTTTTTTTTAGTTATGTTTTCACTTTATTGCCTTTTTTAATCTTTATGTTTAGTTATGTTCCTTTCTATTTTTTTTTTTTTCTGTGTTGTCATCACTTTTCCTGTCATTTCTCTTCACAGACTTCCGCCTCGCCCACTGTGACCTGTTCCTGGTTGTCATTAAGCCCAAGTATCTCCACTGTCTCTGTTTCTCAGCCCATATAGTTGTTCAGTCCTCACTGCTCTATAGTCTGTCATTTTGTTTTCCATGCCTAGTCTAGTTGTGCTCTGTGGTGTCTTGTGTAAATGTATGGTGTAATGTTGCTGCTATACCAGTCCATCCATCCATCCATTTTCTTTACCCGTTTGTTCCATTTTGGGTCACGGGGGTCGCTGGTGCCCATGTCCAGCAATCACTGTGCGAGGGGCGGGGTACACCCTGGACAGGTCGCAGGTCCATCACAGGGCCACATAGAGACAAACAAGACAAACAACCATTCACTCTCTCACTCACACCTAGGGACAATTTAGAGTTACCAATCAGCCTAACATGCATGTTTTTGGTCTGTGGGAGGAAACCGGAGTACCCGGAGAAAACCCACGCATGCACGGAGAGAACATGCAAACTCCACCCAGAAAGGCCCCTGGACCGGGGTTTGAACCAGGGACCTGCTCGCTGAGAGGCAGCAGCTCTACCAGTTGCGCCACCGTGCTGCCCTGCTATACCAGTCTTTTTTTTTTTTATATAAGTTTTGTTTTGAGTGCCTTCATGTTTGTCTGCATTCCTTGGTCTGATCTTACCTAAAATCCAAGACAACATTTTTTTAAACAAAATCTTTTACAGAATATAATTGGCAGTCTTTGTTTGATTTTGTAATCAATGCACTATGTTCTGATGAAATAACTTAGAAATGTTGCCTTGACAATTGTTAAGTTCATCAGCAAAGTAGATTTGGGAGTATAGCATACATGTTAGTGTAACTTTATCCCCTCCAACACAATTTTTTTTTTATAAAACTGAAAATTTTAAAGTCACAACTCATTCACATTTAACTAAATACTGGGAAACACATTTTACAAAGGAAGTGTCAAACTCAAGTGGAGTCATATTAATAAATATCACTTAGGAAAAATATAATCTATCCTTGGTTGTCAAGATTTATATTTAATTATTTGTTACACTTTTGAACTCTTAGACAAATACTTTTATAAATCACAAAATATTTTAGTAAATTTAAAATTTTAAACCTTTGATGTGGTGTTCAGGCAAAAAAGGTGGTTGCCATCGCCTATTAGTGAAATGTGGCATAAAAAGTCATTATACAGTCTAAGCCATTACCAGTTTTCCAAGGGTTTTTCTGAAGATTTGCATGAAATCACATATATGAGAAAGAAAATGATGGCAAAGCAGTTTTCACATTTCACTTCCAACAAGTCATGCTTCAGTATTATGTGGCAATTACAGACATGGTTCACCTCCATCGGCTTAACCATAAACTCTAATTCTCTCATAGTAGGGATTAATTTGATTTCTTGATGCTTTAAAGGAAGATAGGATCCATAACATATTAAAATTTTTATGGGGGTATGTTGAGAAAATCAACTTCAAAGGTAAAAAAAAAAAAATCATAAAAACTAATAAAACTGCAAATTTTCATTCTAAAGCATGTGCAGAAATAATAAATTCAGCACTTCAAAAAATACTTTACACAAGAAATTATAATCCCTATGGTAGTTTGTGTTATGTGCAAAAAAGCTAAAAAAAATAATTAAGTGTGCTATAAACTTACTTGTGGTGCTTTTACCGGCATGTCTCTAAAACTGGCATGTTATGCCATTAATGTTAATGATGGTGATTCAGAATCTGCTGAGTGCATATCTCAGATCTTAGTGGATCGATACCGACTGCACGTATGTAAATGTGGTTATTTATTTATTTATTTTTCCTTAGTTAGACATCTGACTTCAATGAGTATATGCAATAGCCAGTGATATAAATGAGAAACAATTTATTCCAACCTGGAGAACAGTAGAAAGCTTTTCTTTTTGGTTTTGAAGGACAAAATGTATCATTCTTTGATTTACACATGCAAAACGTGTTTGCATGGCTCTGCAGGGTGATTAAGAGAATTTAAGTACAGTATATGACAACATCTGCTGATGCTGAATGCAAATTTTCTTTCATTTTACACTACCTACAGGAACAGGAGCAGCATGACCTGCAATCTAAATCATCATCTACAAGATGGAAATAGGTACAGCCATAAGAGCACATTTAATCAGAATACAATGTGGCATCCCTAAAGCCCAAACAATTTGTGCCCGTGCAGATTGTATAGTAGATCCTCTCTCTGTTAATGTGTTTGACCTCAGGAACAATATTTTCTACATTGTTTTCCAGAGTCTGATAGTGCCTGAAGTGAGAAAAAAGTAGGGACATCTGCCGAAGTGGAAATGTTGACTGCACTACACTACCTGACCCCAATTACTTTCCCTGGAGATAAGATAAGCTCATTTTGATAGATTATTCAACTTCATCTGAACACAGTGTAGGAAATGAGAAGTCAAGTGGCTTGTGTCTCAGAGACTTTGTTTCTATTTCACAGACTGCTCTGGCAAGCTTTGTGTGTGCACACACACACATATATATATATATATATATATATATATATATATATATATATATATATATATATATATATATATATACA
>NC_056504.1:35866141-35869104 GCF_014905685.2 Nematolebias whitei
ATTTATTTTTGGTCAAATAACCATTAGATTTTATTTTATTTTTTAAAGAAAATAGCTGTTGTCAATGTGACACAGTGTTAAAAAGAAAGTATGTGCAAGGTTTTTTCAACTGAGGTGTTAGCCATTTTGTCACCCTTTAACTCAGGAGATTTTCTCAAGAACTGGGGCCAGTGGGCTCTGGAGCCACAGCAGCTGTGTTCTGCTTCCTGGACTGGAGCGATCAGGGGATACTGCTGGACTATCAGGCCCCATACAGCTCTGCCTGTGACGGCCTGGCGTTTAAAGACTGGCATCACTACACAGACTTTGTACCATCAGCAGATGTACAGGCACACAAACACAATGTGGCACCGCACACCGTCACAGTGTAAAATCACTTTGTAGTCAGTCTGCATCGCACCCCAGAGGAATGTGTGTGTGTGTATATAGATGTGTGAGTATGCATGAAGTGTTGTGTGCCCTTGGGCTCATGGGGGCAAAAGGGAAATGTTAAGCTGCAGCCAGATGTTGCAAGACAGTGCTCCAGTGGTCTCCAGTGTAAGCAGAGAGGATTATGAAAATAGCTTCCATTGCTGTTGTGCTGTTTCTTTTACTCTTCTGCTGGACTGTGAACGTTGATTGAGTCAAAAAGCAAATAAGCCAACCAAAAGGTAAAAGCTGTCTGCAGAGATAGATACTTTTTTTTGTTGTTGCATGAATATGAGACAACTCTAATGTCGACCTTATGCTCTTACAAACACATGCACACTCCAAAGACCTTTGTTTCTTATTGTTTCATGAATGAATTCAATGAAACATATACATACATATGGTCCACTCTTTTTCAGCTGCACAAACCTCAGACAAAAAGTGTTGATGCATAAAATGAAGAAAACCTGTTCAAGGATTAAACAATGACATTCCACCAGTTTAGACTACTTTACATTTACTTCTCAGTAGTTTTCCATACTGAAGTAGAGTATAAGAAGAGGCTGGCCAGTGGGTTCCTCTGACCTCTGCTCTTTTCCAGTAGATGTGGGGATGTCAGCTTCTGCACTTCAGCCCTCTTGGGCTTTGATAAGAAGTCAAGTCGGCATCAGTGACGAAAGCTACTTGGAGGACACAGTTCTGCTGAAGCACCTTGTGACAAGGATAATACGACCCCCCATTGTGATTACAAAGTGTTAGATCAGAGGATTTCATGAACCTGTGGGATTACTGCCTCGTTTTCTCACAGCAATCTGCCACAATGCTGGCTGAGTTGTAGAGAGCGAATGAAAGGAAGTAGAGATAAAATAAGTCCTATTAGAGGGTCAACACTTTCTCGTTCCCAACTTGTCACATGCTCTTTGTGTCAGTTTTCAATGAACTGCTTGGACCTCTGGTGTCCCAGAGAGCTGCTCAGCAGCTGCATATGGCTGCTCATCTCCTCCATGATGGTACAGTAAGTGATGATTGGACTGTGTCAAGAGTTAACACTGTCAGTTAACAATATCACTTAACACAACCTGATTATACACAAGTAATATGCACAATAAGCATTTAAATAAATAACTCTCAAGCATGTAAATGTTTTTTAAATAATCACTTTTTTCTTCTTTAAAATTTTATCAATAATATAGAGCTATTATTTTTCATGAAAAGTTTTGCTGAAATGCTCATGATGCCATAGCAAGATATTTTATGACCAATAAGTTATAGTCTTTGGAAAAGAACACTTTAATGATGTGTGTTGAAAACAAAAACAAACAAATAAAAAAAGCTAAATGGAGCCTGACAAAGTATATGCCAAGTTTGAACATCTTTTTTTCTAAATATTTTTTTTTCTTCTTTTATAAAAACAAGACAAGATAATAGAAGACTTTGTTAGTCCCACAATTAGGAAACTCAGATGTCACAGCAACAACAAGACAGAGCACAGAAGAACCCCCCCCCCACACACACACACATATATATATATATATACAGACACATGCATTAAAAAAAACCCAATGAAAAACAATAAAATAAAAAAAAGAACAATGTGAATTTCTGTATGCTGTTTTTCTCAAGTTATTTTGAGATTTAGATTTAATAATTTTCTATATAAAAATATTATAAATGTTTTAAGATTTTGCAATCTCCAGTTGCAGTAAAAAATAACTTATTTACTGTTGTTGAAATCTGTTATTCATGAATACTCAACCCCGAAACAGATTAAAAAGTTCAATAATGACAAAGATTTCCAAAGTAGCCCAGTTAGCATATTTAAATGAGTTATCTTGTTTTTGTTTCTTTTTCTTTTGTGTGTGTGTGTTTGTGTGTGTGTGTGGCGGGGGTTCACTGCTGTGCATTGTAAAAAGCATGTTTGCCTGTTTAAGTGCCGTTATTGAATTTGTAACATTTTTAAGGTAAATATTTTCTACATAATAGTTTACTGCAATCTCATCTTCTCTTGAAAAAACAAACAATCAACTTTTCTTTCAAACTTGATATTGCATTTCAAAATCAAAGCTGGCATATATTAGATAAAAGGCAAAACTCTCATTAGATATTCAGCTTTTTGTCTGGACAGCCAGTTTTTCTACCCTAGAATCCACACCCAAGTTAATCATGATTTATCTTTGTCTGCAATAAAAGTAAAGTGTTAATAACCAGATGGCATATGCATATTCCAAGGGCTTTAAGAAGATGAAGCAATTTATTTTTCTCAAGTAATAGATGGGGACAGGATGAAAGATGGAAGTCTTCTGCACGTGTGGAGTCTGTCAGAGCAGCTCAATAAGCCACAAAGAATGCCAAATGGAGTTAAAAAATGTTCTTTGATCTTGTAAACAAAGTTTTTAAAGGAAGTGCCAGACCTACTGGAGTGTGCAAATAGGACGCTTGTGATGCTAGCATTTTTTTTATAGCTCTGTTGGATAACAAGGATTATATATATATATATATATATATATATATATTGTGTCCACCACCGCACAATCGGAAGAGCGTCGTGTTGGGGG
>NC_056504.1:35869204-35876475 GCF_014905685.2 Nematolebias whitei
ATATATATATATATGTGTGTATATGTAGAGAGAGAGAGAGAGAGAGAGAGAGAGAGAGATGGATATTTAAATTTTATCAGAATACATGAAGAAATGACTGCATAGTTTTTAGTGACACACACACAGAAAACTTCTTTTGTTTGCGCATTGTTTGATGCATTTAAGAAAGGGACCATCATTTCATTGTCACTTCACTGGTGTAATTTGGCTCATCATGGCATTTGGTGATTAGTCCTTTGTGAACTTGATGAGACAGACACACATGCACTGAGCCCTGCATCCAGGGAACACAACCCACCATCCCCATCCCTTCAACTTGCCCCGTCAGAGGAAGCCCACATCTCCAACCCCTTCCACCCCTCGCCACCCTCTTTCTGCTTAGGCATGGCCAAGAGAGTGTTTAAAAAACACTGTGTAGAAGAAGAATTCAGTTATCCCTACATACCGCCTTGTGGGTTTGAAGATGTGTAATTTTCTCACAACAAGGATTCCCATGATAGCTCTCTGCTTTGAGTAGCTATTAATGCTCTTTCTTGCTCAGTGGTTTGTCAAATGCATTATTTTGCGGCTTGGCAACAAATAGAAAGAGGCAAACTAGAAAACAAGAGCAGATGAGACAAAAGCACAGAAAAAAATCAGACACACAAACTTTGAAGTATATATGTTATATCTCTCTTGTATTCTTTAATGTCTATGGACTAAGCATAAACTTGGCTAACTGGCCACTGTATTGTTTGGGTTTGTCTCTCAACAAGCTGACCTCAAACTTTAAAAGTTTAAATTAAAATTATGTTTTGACCTTAACTTGTTTCAGCTTGCTCTATGATCAATAACCCATGTAATATTTATTAAAGCTGCATAGATAATTCAGTGACACCTTTAAAGTGACCCTGCAGAATAGATGAAACATGCCCCTGGTTATCTTCCCAAAAATCGTCCGAAAATGCATGCTACACTGAATTTGCACAAAAAACAGTGATGTACAAAGTCCAAAGTGAAAACAAGCTGTGTCAATAGATAGAAAGCTAATAAACATATTGCATTCACATTACGTCTGTATGTTTTAGTCACACGTGTTGTTAAATGCATTGTGACTATGTGTAACCAGCTTTACAATGATCTAATTAGTACGTTTGGGAAACTTGCCTGAGATTAAAACTGTTTGCAGGATCAAAGAAAGTGCTCTACATTAGTAAGGATTCTAGAGTGAGAACAGGAAAACAGCTGCTCATGGGATGTGTGGAGCAAAGGAGATAAACATGCAACCCAAGAACTCAACATCTCTCTGGGTAATTACTAAGGACCTTGGGGCCTCTTTGTCTTTTGGTAATGAGTTGCGTGTCATGTACATACATAGTAAAACATTCACTGGATTCATTAGATCCCATATCTGAACAGAGAATAAATGAAGCAATATTTATACATGTAGCTGTGCCATGGCTTTACTTTGTACTTTCTACAATTACTCACAGAAGCCAGACACACACTAACAAGACAGTAATGACCTGCTACACCGGGATAAAAGCCATCAAGGGGAAATGTATCCTAAAAAAGTATCTGCAGGTAAGGATTATTTGTAACCTAGTAATTTTGAGAATAGGGAATTCTATTTTTTTTAAAGAACAAAGCATCTCCTATGGTTTACTTTGCTTGTTTCATCATATCTGTGAGCCTTTTTACAAACGTTAAAATGGTGCATGATTGTTTCCCTTCATGCAAAACAGTGTTTAATGAAATGTATGTTCAACAAATTATTATTTGAACAATTTCTGGTACCTTAGGTGAAGTTTCTGAAAGAGTTCCTGTGACTTTTTAACTTCCTTTAATGCTGTTGTTGGCAAGGTTACCAGTTTCTTGTTCAATCGTTAGTGCTTTGCTCCAGTTTAATTTCACCTTCTGGCATATGGGCTCAATGGAGTCGTGCCACAAACATTTCTGCATAGCAATGCAAGAGACAACACATGCATTCTTGCTGGTTTTCATATTTTACAATCCACTGTAAAAGTTTTTAGTGTAACGTGTGTATGTATTATCATCATTGTATGTTCCCATACAATGGCAAAATTGGCTCGCTGCATTTAACCCATCCAGCACCAGGTGGCGCATTGGGCAGCTTTTGGAGGCGCTCAGGGAGCAACTGGGGATGGGGTGTCCTGCTCAGAGACACCACGAGATGTGCAATGACCGGGGATTGAACCAGGGCCCGAGTTGGCTGCCATGCCCCTACGCCATCTCAGCTCCCTGAATGTTTTAGTCTAAGCTTTTCACAAGTATTCCTTAATTTACTAGCAGACATTTCAGCTTGTTGACATTTATATCCCTTCTCAGTGTTTTGGCACAAAATTACAGCAGCATTTTTAGGCAGGAATTATTAATTTGCTGATTTGAGACATTTAATGAATATGACAGATTATGGGAGAGTGGTGGCGCAGAGGTTAAAGAAGGTGGGCCTATGATCGGAAGGTCACCGGTTCAACTCCTGGTACTGACAACATCAAAACAAATGTGAGTGGAGAAAGGTGAAACACCCACATCTGCTTCCACCCTCATTTGCTTCAATCTGGGCCCTCAACCCCCACCATCTGCCCCCCCCCCCCCCAGGTGCCCTGGATGGCAGCTCTCTGCTCCACACAGAGGGCTGTGGTAGCTCAGTGGTCTGTGGTTGTGTCAGGAAGGGCATTCGGTGTAAAAGCCATTGCTAGGTCTTCGTGCGAGATAGTTTGCTGTGGCAACCCCTGAAAAAGGGAGCAGCTGAAATAAACAAAATTAAAAAATTTAATTTAAAAAATGATTATGACAGATTATGACTGATATCAACACTTGGCAATATTATATTGCAGGTTATTCACACACACACTCACAAAAAAAAAAATAATCAAAGAAATAACAGGGAAAATGTTTGAAATAGATAGGACAGCCACTGCCAATAGAGCCAACAACAACAGGGGGCACCCTAAACCCTCATATCTGACCATCACCTCTGCTCTCTGCCAACACCCAACCCAGTCACCCCCACCTTCACCTAAGCCTGACATTTCCCAGGGGGCATTCAACTCACTGGCCCTGTTTGATTTAGGCAGGTCGGGTGTCAGTGTTCACTACAAGCTCATGGTGAACCATGAATAATAGATCTACCACGGGTCTGGGTCTCCCTGGGACTCCCAGCTGCCCCCTTCCCCCCACTGCTGGTGTGACTGGAATATTGAATGTCCTATTAACAACCAATGATTCATAAAGGTTTTCCATGCCAGGGCACGAGAAACAGGAAATGTGCACAAAAGGTTGTTAGGGGAAAAGAAAGATAAAAAGCTTTCTTACAACACATTTTTCTGCACTACTAAAATTAGGTTCAAATACAAATGTCTAAAATAAAAGCTGCTACCACAGATCTCAAGTTGAACAGGGCAAAAAGAGAAGGAAAAAAGCAATTTAAGACAATTTTCTTGTTTTCAAATAACTGACAATTACCAACAGGTAGTGCAGCAATTACCAAAGGAAGTTTCTGGAAGCTTCCTGAAGTGCAATTCTGTCTTGGTAGTAATAAAAGCAAAAAAAAAAAAATCAAACATAAAAAACTCTTGACTAAGTAATTTAAAACTTCCAGATTCACAATTTTCCAGATTACAATATTCTGTTGTTGAGCATGCATCAGGAAATATTCTGTTATTTTTAAGTCTATGCAGCTTATTTTTTAATAAAAAGTGTTACATTCTGTTCTACAAGTTGATATGTGTTGATACTTCTGCAAACAATAAGTGAACTATTGTATTCTTCTGTCATTTTCTTCACATGTTTGCTTACACATCTACATATTTAATTTTCATATTTTCATTTTTTTCCCCACTGAGTTGCAATTCTGGAAAAATGACAAAAGCTCCTCTGTGACACACCATGTATTTGAAAAGATAAAAAGTCCTTCCTATCAAATTCTAGATTAAATATATTACTATTTAGTCAACCTGTTGGTTTACATGACAAACACAGATTTGCCCTTATTGCAAATTTAACCTTTATAGAGTTACTGCAGGGCAGCACGGTGGCGCAGTTGGTGGAGCTGCCGACTCTCAGCGAGCGGATCGCCCCAGTTCAAATCCCATCTGGGACCCTTATGAGTAGAGTTTGCATGTTCTCTCTGTGTATGTGTGGGTTTTCTCCGGGTACTCCGGTTTCCTCCCACAGACCAAAAACATGCATGTTAGACTGACTGGTAACTCTAAATAGTTCCTAGGTATGAGTGACAGAGTGAATGGTTGTTTGTCACGATGTGGCCCAATGATGGACTGGAGACCTGTTGCACAGTGATGGCTGGACAAGGGCACCAGTGACCCCCACGACCCAAAAAGGAAGAAGCAGGTAAAGATAATGGATGGATGGATTGATGGGTGGAGTTACTGCACTGTCGTGCTGGCCTGGCAGCACAACAGGCACTTGTAGGTTCATGGGAAAGGAAACAATACAGTCAGGCAAAACAATAAAATATACAGTAGTAGCCAATAACAAACAAGGAAATCACAGATTACATTAACAATAGTTCATTGTCAAGGTCAAACAACATTACTAAGCATGAAAACATTTGCAAGTATTTTTAAAAATGGCTTTTAAATTATTTTTAAAACTAGAAACTGAGACAAGTGAGGTCAGACTCAAAGTTTGTTGAAGCAGATTCCAGTCAGATGGAGCGGCAGAGGCAAAGGCCACAGAGCCAAAGCGAGACTTTAGAGTTGTTAACCACAAATACTGAGAGGATCGGGTGTTATACTTTGAAACTGGTGCTAGTTGCAGTAGATTAATTAATAGTTCTGTCATTCTAGTGCTGCACATCTGTGCAGATACCCAGTGTCACATTGGGTATCAGTGATTTGTCAACTAAATTGTACAAATAGAAGAAAAGCATACAAAACTACAGCATGCTTACCAGTATATTGTTCAAGAAATGCTACCTTGTTAACCTCTTATTTTGACCACAACTTGAAACTATATAACATCATAATACACTGCCACCTCCTGTGTCCCCCTATAGAAAATCTTTAAAATCAACACAAACAATTTCATCAGTGGTCAAGGATATTTTTAATGGTGGTTTAAAACTGTCTCCTAAAATGCAACAACTTCTCTATCATGCCATGAGCAGGGGATTCACTTTACTCTCCGCGTGAGTCTCTCTCTACCAGTTCCCTCACGCTTCTTTTAATCGGCCCTCCTTCCTCGCTTTCTGCCTCCTCCTAGATGCTGAAACATGACCAGCATAAACAAGAGGAAAGTGTCTCCATCACACTGCTGCTGAGGCTGTTTGTTTCATATTTTAGTGAAAAAGTGAAGCAACTAAAAAAAATATATTGTATTTTCAGATAGCTGAGAAGAGTTTAACCACCTGATGCGATAAACCGTGTTCAGATGAAGGTGTTTATTTGACAAAGAGTCTGCTTTTGACTTGTGAATGCCCACCTTACTAGAACTCATGCTGTTGGGATACAATTTGAAAAACGCAAGGCAGAGTAGCTAACAAAGTTTGCAGTATGACCTCTACAGAAAAAAACAACATAATAATATAATTAAAATTAAAAATGAAAAGAAAAATATACAATTCAAGTTGATTCTTATAGCCAATATACAAACTATAACAACTTTATGCGCTGTTGTTTCAGAGAGACAAACTCAACATTACGAACAAGAAAACCTTACAGATGCATGCTTATGGAGACACACAAACAAGCACACACCCAGAGTGGAGAATCCATTACTGAGACTTAATATAAAGCCTGCAATGTCATATAATTTCCCATGAGTATGCAGGTAAGAGGGCAAAGACTCGTATAGCTGGAGTCTGTCTGTTAAATTACATTTCCTTTTATAATATTGCAATAAAAGGGGATGTGAGTTTTGAGATTTGACACTTGAAGAAAAAAAATAGGTTGACATGTCTTATAAAGATTAAAAATTTTGTTAATTTAAATTGGAGGAATCATTTTATAATCCCAAAGACCTAGAATACAACAATTTGCATCGTTTCTACCTGATATTACCATATAAAAGCTGGCACAGTACACAGAAGTGCTAAGCAGCTCTAAACAGGAGATATTACATAAATTACTTTTGCATATCACAAATACTGAGACATAAAGCAGAATCTGAGAGTCAAATTGTTGGGGTTTTTTTCGGTATATGCAACAAAACAGTTTATCTTTCTTGTTAAGTCAGAACAGCTAAGATCCAATAAAATACTGATCAAATCAGCTGTGCACCTAGAAACATTTCAGAATTTATTGAAAACGTGTCCTCTTTTAAAAATATATAAATAAATGATAATAAACGGTTTAGAAAGGCTAATACAAGTTTTATTTTCAAAAGTACGTGGGAACTTAAAAGTAAAGACAGACAGATTGGAAATGTCAGCTGCCAGTTCTAATGTTTGTTTACCATCTCCGAGTTCCGATTGAATGACGGAAGGAAACCCAAAATATCCCTGAACTAGAAAGAGAGAGACGGGCGAGGGTGGGGGCTCAGTGCTGTGACTTCTGAGGCAAAATGATGGCTTTTCTCACTGACAGACTTTGTAAACTTGAAGGGATTTACTGAAACCAAAACAAACTGTGATGTGACAGTGTTGGTCACAGAGCTACTGGCAAACAATGGTTGTAGAGGTTGACTTTTCTATGAGCACACGAGGGAACGGTTAGATGATTTCACATTATTTTTTAAGCAAATGAATAAAATGTAGCAGATGGTAACCAAAGACTGAAAGGTCAAACGGGTTGTAAGAAGCAGTGTGATTTCTTAGAACTATAATTAGCTGCATAAGCTAACTGACTGGGGAAGTAGACCACCATGAACTACAACCTGTCACATGAAATGAAGGCTGGACGATTGTATGGTTCGGTGGCAAATGTCCATGTTGTTATGAGCTAAAGAAGTTCCAAGCATAATTGTTCTGTTTAACAGTTCTAGATGAAACATCGTCAAGGTATAAATAAGCCCAGGTACTGTAGAATTACTGTGTAATACCCCATCTCACTTGATAGATCTCTCATAAACAGTGCATCCCTCACAAAGAGAATTATGCTATCTATTTCAATGTCTTCCAGAGCATAACATCTCCCACTCCAAAGCAATTACCAGGAGAGCTGATAAATGCCATGGCCAAGACTGGTATGTATAACTCAATCAATAAATGAATGAGTGAACAAACAAACAAATAAATAAATGAATGAATGAATGAATGAATGAATGCAATATATATATATATATATATATATATATATATATATATTGCA
>NC_056504.1:35876575-35877999 GCF_014905685.2 Nematolebias whitei
ACACAGTTACAGATTAAATACAGTGGGAATCAGAATTGCAAAATATATATATATATATATATATATAAACAATGTGTATGTGTTTGTTTGCTTTAAATTGTGGTTTGACTTATGACCAATTTTAAAAGAAAGGTTTATGCTGTGATTTGTTGTTGTTATGAAGACAGAAGTAACTTTTTGCAATTCTGTTTCCCACTGTATTTAATCTGTAACTGTGTACTGTGAAGCAAATATTGCGTTATTCAAAAAAAGCCCTTTAAAAAAACAATAACAGATGTAGCCATGAAACCCAAATAATTATATTATGGAGCTCTAATCAGTTTGTGAGCATTTCAGGATATCCACAGAAGCCACTGTGATTAAATAAGTTGTTTGTGCTGCAAAACTTAAACTGCTACTATTTAATAGCTGTTGAATATTGTTCTGAACCAAAGTAATTATAAAGTACAAGTTAAAAAGCACTCTGCTTTAGTATCAGAGGTGTAACAATTTAAACCAAGCAGCTAGCCTACCTGGTAGCATCAGCTAAAATAGCCTAAAGCCCAACATGGAAAGTGGAACCACAGAATGACAATCTGCAGGCCGACAATAAGAACATTTTACAAAGTAGGCAAATTACTATTGAAAATAAATATATTATAAAAGATAAAAAATTGAATTTGGACTTTTTATACCCACCCCCTACATACGTATAAGCACAAATAAACAAAACAAATAAACTTCATCCATCCATTATCTTTACCCGCTTCTTCCTTTATGGGTTATGGGGGTCACTGGTGTCCATGTCCAGCAGTCACTGTGCAAGAGGTGGGGGACACCTGGACAGGTCTCCAGTCCATCACAGTGACACAGAGACAAACAACCATCCACTCTCTCACTCTCACCTAGGTATAATTTAGAGTTACCAATCAGCCTAACATGCATGTTTTTAGTCTATGGGAGGAAACTGTAGTACCCGGAGAAAAAACATGCATGCACGGAGAGAACATGCAAACTCCATTCAGAAAGATCCCGGGCTGGGATTTAAACTAGCGACCTACTCACAGAGAGATGGCAACTCTACCAACTGTGCCAACATGCCACATCGCAACACTTAAAACATTAAATACAATTTGCTGCTTTCATAGTAAATGCAAGTAATGTGTCTTATGGAGGGACAGCATCCAATGTGTGTGTATTTGTCATCATTCGCACGTCATGTTAGGAAAATAGATTGTGACTACTGGATAGATTTGATCAAAACTTTCAAAAGATGATACACATACACATCTGCAAGTGACTGACTATAGAAATCAGCCCAATTCAAGATGACTGCCACAGAGAAGTAATCTTACCAGACACATAAATGACTATCACTCAGTCAACTTTACAGATGAGGTGTTGTATGTATATATATATATATATATATATATATATATATATAT
>NC_056504.1:35878099-35881985 GCF_014905685.2 Nematolebias whitei
ATAGTATATATATATATATATTTTTTTATGTTTTTTTTTTTTTTATATAAAATCAGTCACATCAAGGCAAAGCTCTATTGCTAAAAACTGTGATAGCTGAATAACAGATGGCCATTGCAAACTTGTAACTCGGGTTGACATACATTCAGATCATCTAAAATCTATTGGCTATGGATTATTTCTACTGAAGCCACACTTTCCTGCTGCAATAAAGAAAAAACTTAGCAGAGAATGAATCATGACTGGGTGTCATTGTTAGCAACAGAATACAAGAAGTAGGGAGAAAATAGCTTCAGAACTGAGAATAAAGTGTTCAAGTGTTCAATCAAGGAAATGGTGGAGGTAAAGGGAAGAATGGCAGCAATTAATATCATTTGCCACTGAATTCAGGTTTCCCTGATTTCCTCATCATAGCTGACGCTTGAAGCCAAAGAAGTGCTGCGAACTGGGACAGCTTCCCAATCCCCTAGCTCAGAAGTATTGTTGTCTCTTGGGTATTATCTTACAAAGCCCATTATGCTGCAGAAAAAAAAAGGAGACACAAGCCCAGAACTGTAATAAGTCTTGTGCGCACACCGACACGCATAGACACCATGCACTACCACATGCACGCACAGGAGTTTAATCTTTTGCAAAGATGTGTATTATCAGTACAAATCCCCGTGTGCCCCCGATTACTGATATGTGCACATGCAGCTGTGCAACATTAAAAACAGATGTGACATCTTCATGTCATAAATTGTTGGTGACAGATATTGTGAGCACAGCAAACTCAGCAACGTGTAAACAATGCATAAAATGCTCAAAGACTTTTAGCTCATAAACCATCAGGGCTATAATTTCTTGTAGGTTTTTAGTAAAATAGTCAGGTGGGGTCATAATCACTGACGCTGTTAGAAGCGCTCACAGTATGGCAGTGTGTGAGCCTATTTTTTAGACTTTTAAGCTGTAAGAAAAATCAAAACATTTGTTTTGTTCAGGAAAATAAATTGTCCTTCAGTTTTACTTTTGTGAGTTAAGTGCCATTTACTGACCCCACTGAGAGATGACTGTTTCAATCACTTAATTTTCAGTCAATCATCATCTACTTTAGATGCAGGTAAGAGAGTATGACGCATACTTCGTTATTATATAAACACAAGCCCTTTAGACAAGAATATGTCCATATGATTTTAGGTAATAAAGCTGAGGCACCACTAAACTGTGTTGTATAAGTATAGGGGGGATGCTTACTCAGAATCACAGAAATGCAATTGTCCAAATCATGTCACAGTATTTTGATATTGGAAAAAAATGCAAGTTAATGTATGTATGTATAAGAGTAAACCTGATTGTAAAAGTATCCTTAACTCAATGAAAACTGAGCTTTCAAAACTTGTTTTTTGTTTTGTTTCAGACTATGACGTTCCCTTTTTGCTTATAATGACAAAAGTCAAGGTAACTTGTCTAGACAGCGTTTTCAATTGCATATCTTAATTATCTATCTGTGTATTTATTGCTGATAATGTTTTTTTTTTTTAAATGAGAAAAACAAAACTAAAAGGTAAAGAAAATTATTAAAATAAAAAGTTCGCTCTTGTATGTAAAGCAGCTGGTGTTGGGTCTGTGACCCTCTGTAATACTGCATTTTCAGGGGATTAAGAAAATTCAGTTCAGTTCAGTTTATTTATAAAGCACCAAGTCACAACAGAAGTCATCTCAGGGCACTGAACAGAAACATTCATAAATAAAAATAAGTTAACATTATTTATCTGAGGAGCAGACTGCTTTGAATTTAACTCCATCAAAGAACTCTCATCTTGAGCAAACATGAAGGCGACAGTGGAAAGGAAAAACTCCCTCATGAGGAAAAAACTTTTAGCAGAAACAGGCTCAGGACAAGTGACCATCTGATTCGACCGGCTGGGTTTCAGAGGACAGGAAGGAGGAACAGATACACAATGGCAGGTCAAGAATCACGTTAAGATAGAAATAATATCAAATGAAAACTATTCAATTTTAACAATTAATTTAAGGAAATTTGGTAAATTTGTCCCCTAGTAGTCTAAGTCTATAGCAGCATAACAAATCAACCCTAATTATAGGATTTATCAAAAAGGAAAGACTCAAGCCCAGTTTTAAAACTGGACAATGTTTCAGCCTCATGGACAGAAACTGGAAGTTGGTTCCACAAAAGAGGAGCCTGATAACTGAAAGATCTTCCTCCCATTCTGCTTTTAGAAACTCTAGGGACCACAAGTAAGCCTGCAGTCTGAGAGTGAAGTGCTCTGTTAGGAAAATATGGAACAATAAGATCTTGAATATAAGATGGAGCTAGGTTGTTGAGAGCTTTGTAGGTTAGAAGTACAAAGATTAAATTCTGGACTTGACATGGAGCCAAGGGAGAAAAGCTAAAACTGGAGAGATATGATCTCTCCTACTAACTCCAGTTAAGACTCTGGCAGCAGCATTTTTGGATTAACTGAAGACTTTTTAAAATAAAATAAAATAAAACTAACAAAAATTGTTCATTTAGGCATTAGATTATTTTCTTATTTTTTAAATTCTAAAGACTGTCTAAACGAAAACCTGAAAGGGAATATTAAACTGAAGGAAGGGTGGTGCAGAGGCTAGAGATGGCAAATCTGTGACTGGACAGTCGCCAGTTCGATCCCCTGGAGTGACAATCAAAATATTGGTGGGAAAGGTGAAGCACTCACACCTGCTTCCACCCTCGTCCCGTTCTGGACCCTTAACCCCCACCATCCGCTTCCTCAGCACCCTAGATATCAGCTCTCTGCTCCACGCAGAGGGCTGTGGTAGCTCAGTGGTCTGTGGTTGCATCAGGAAGGACATCTGGCATAAAAAAAGTCTTCAAGTTAGTTCACTGTGGCAACACTTGAGAAAGGGAACAGCCGAAAGAAAAAGACAAAAGAAGAAGAAAATCAAACTGCGAGACAAATCCAGACAAAGTGTAAAACTTAATTTAATATGTTTTGTTTTGTTTTTTACCTTAATTGTTTTCTTTATCTACTCCTTCACTGTCTTTTCTCTTTTTTAAACTAGTTCTAAATCATTTTTTTTTTTATGTTTTTAAAAGGTTGTACTTTTAGAATAAAAAGAAAAGGTGTTATTTTACACTTACACACATTTTGTTTTTGTTTTTATATCTGCTAATAAAGAAATTAAAAGGAGGAAAAACATCCACAGTCCTTCACAAATTCTCATACAGTGATTAACTTTAATCTGCAGTCACTCATAATTGCCAAAATTTTCAATAAATCAGCTAATGGGATAACCATTTGTCTGTAATGGAATTATTGACTCGGGTCATTTTGAACACAAAATAATATTTCTACGTTTACACTTTAAACTATGTGACAAGACAACATTGCTTGAGATTTTATAATACTGGCAATCACTTTTTTTTATTATTTTGGTTGAAAGTTTGTAAATTGCATATTTAAGGTTATTTTAATGGATGAGAGAGGTAAGGAAAAAAAGGTTAAATAGTTTTTTTTTTGTTTTTTTTATTGATCATTCCTTTCATCAGTGCTTAAATTGGACACTTGAACAAATCTTGTATGCCACTGCTATAAAGATGGTAACTGAGCGATCATTTAACAAACTGCTGACCGTAGCCCAGAAATATTCATTGTTCACTGAATTCAAAAACAAGTTCATGTTCTGATACTCAGCAGAACCAAATAAAATGAATGCATACTGTGTGTGTGTGGGGGGGGGGGGGGTATTAAGTACTGACAGTTGATAGTGTGAACATAAATTCTAAAGTGTTTACAATGGAAAACAAAATTAGTTTTCATCATTCAGCCAAGTAAAAAGCTTTAATAGTTGGCCTTGATGGATGGATGGATGGATGGATGGATGGATGGATGGATGGATGGAT
>NC_056504.1:35881995-35885777 GCF_014905685.2 Nematolebias whitei
ATGGATGGATGGATGGATGGATGGATGGATGGATGGATGGATGGATGTGATAATGTGATTCCTTTTTTGTAGGCAGTTTATGTGTGCATGTTTTGTAAACATGCTTCACCCAGTAAAAGCTAATACCATCAGTAAGAATGAACATCCATTCCCAACAGGGTGTACTCAATGCATAATTCAGCAGAAACAGAAAAAAAAAAAATAAAAAATAAAATGTGCATCCTTTTTGGAGTTTGTTTATAGCAGCCTATGTGTGGTGGTAAAAGAAAACAGCTCCCAAAAATATTTTGTGAACAAAACCATACACTTTAACTTAAATTATTCTATCACCTAAAACTTTTCCATGGAAGAAAAAAAACATTTCTGAACATTCAAACGTGTAATTTTTTTTTCTGAAAAGGGCATGTTTTCCTTTATTGTTTCTAACTTTACGATTTAACTGATTCATTTGTTTTGTTTGTTTGTTTATTACCTGACAAATCCCAGTGACTCGGTGTCAACTGAAGCATTTATTTAGGAACTTTTTATTTTCCATTTTTCAACTTCAAATGTGTCAATGGTGTCACATTGGAAAACAACTTACAAAAGTTCTTCTCTAAAAAAAGTCCCTAAAAGGGCTGTAATAAGTGTTATTTCTTTGCCTGGAGGCAATAATATCCATGCAGACTGCAGACACATTTCTTAAATCCCCATATTACCACACACCACCTGCTATCTTTCAGCTTGGATGCAATTGTTATTGATTGTAACAGCACAAGATTCAGTGTAATTTTGTATCCCCTGACTCATTACACATCATGTGTTCCTCAGATGGAATTCATTGCAGCAAATATGTGGCATGACAGCAAATATAATGCAACTTAAAATAAACTACTTGCGTTATACTGTACATGGCAGTACAGCCTTTATGACGCATCCTGACACAAAGAAATTGTGTGGCTTTTGGACAATTAACGGCAGAATTGCTTTTGGATTGCTAACGAGCTGAAAGTGAAGTTTCAATTGAAGTAGATTCATATGTAATTTTATAAAGTCATCTAAAGTTGTGCCCCTTGATTCTAAAAGTCAAAATTTTGACAATTTTGACTGTTTACTAAAACATACTCTATAATTAGAATAATGAAAATGATTTATAATTTAATAATTGTACATGTAAAATATTAAAAATGTCCTTCTTAAATTGTACACCTTAGATTTCAAAGACTATAATATACTGTATTTGTGCAATTGCATTAACTCCTTTTACAGATTAGCTTTATATTATGTAATAATTTTCTAATATGTTTGGCTTGTCTCTTGATCTTGTGATTTCAAGTGCAAAATTGGTATAAAAAGTTGTTCAGATTAATCCACAATTTTCTTCTTAAGGACTATTTTTTGCAAGTGGCATAGACTGTCCTTGAAAACAAATAAATTAATAAATATGATAAATCTTTAGAAAAGTATATTAGGCATTTGAACCTCAATTAATGATTTGGTGCATGAAAGAAAGAAAATAAAGTAAACGCAGCAGTGAGCTTAGCAAGATAAAAAGCTTAGAAAACCCGTAACACTCGCAACACAATCACATAACCATTTCTATGGTGCAAACCATAATCTTTCACAACATGAAACTAAGTAGATGTCATCATCATCCAAGTCTACCATAAAACGATGACGCCTCAGGAACAAATGCAAAGGACTCAAAAGGTTCAAACCATGTAAAAGACGAGGCTCACCGGTAATTGGACTTGGAAAGAAAACGACTTTAAAGTTCCATCTTTTTAAACAGTAAATGTTGTACAGATGAAACTCTCATGAACTAGAATGATAGAATGACATCAGCATGATCATGTCTTCAAACAGGTTATGATCCTAAGCCTATATTTTAAACTTGTGGAGGCACAGAGTCACACCACTGGCATCCCAGATGACCAGTTGAACTGTGTTAACAGTGTATTGATGAAGTAGCAGATGGACATGCTCACAGGAAACTTTTTTTTTTTTCTTGTCTAACTATAGTGGAATAAAAGCTGAAACCAGGGACAGTTCATAAAAAAATGTAACATTCCTAAACATCTCTTGTTTTTTTTTTTTTTTTTAATTTCTCTAATACTATGCTTAAATTGAATAGCTAAATATCTAAATACTCACTTCAAATGACCATGTGATTTTTACATTTAAAATGTGCTGTGTTATTTTATTGATACAGTGTTTAAAACACCAAAAACAGAAATTATGACCAATGAATGTGTTTCCAATGAATTCATGTACTGTATGTTACTTTTGTTACAGCAGCACGGTGGGGCAGTTGGTAGAGCTGCTGCCTCTCAGCGAGCAGGTCGCCCTAGTTCAAATCCCAACCGGGAACCTTTCTAAGTGGAATTTGCATCTTCTCTCCGTGCATGCGTGGGTTTTCCCCGGGTACTCCGGTTTCCTCCCACTGACCAAAAACATAAGTTAGGCTGATTGGCAACTCTAAATTGTCCCTAGGTGTGAGTGAGAGAGTGAATGGTTGTTTGTTTCATTTGTCTCTATGTGTCCCTGTGATGGACTGGAGACCTGTCCAGGGTGTCCCTCGCCTCTCACACAATGATGGCCGGAGATGGACACCAGTGACCCTCCGTGACCAAAAAGGAAGAAGCGGGTAAAGACAACGGATGGATGGATACTCTTGTTACATTGCTAAAACAATGTATGTATACTCAATTACACATGGTTTTGGTTAGTACCAGTCACAGTTAAACAAGAATATTCTGTTGAAATATAAAAAAATAATAATAATCATGTCAAAGGGCTATGAGTAGAGCAAAGAATTAATCACAAGACAAATAAAAATGTGCAAAATTTGTAAATAGACCCTGATAGCACAAACTGATTGATGCTCAGCAGCATTACCAAACACAAAGTAAACATCGTTTAAGGGTATTTTTTTTTGAAAAGAAAAGAAAAGAAACAACAAAAAGCGCTAATCTTTTCTTTGCTCATTCATCCATTGCATTGCCCATTTTTTTCCTACCCGGGGTCAGATGTTGGCGGAGCCAATCGGAACATAAATTGTAAGCTACAGAAAAATACTTTTGACAAGTTGTCAGTTCACTGTGAGATTGACAGAGACAGACAACATTCACTCTCATGTTCACTTCTATGGACAATCTGCTGTGTCTAATCAGCGTAACATGCATGAGTTTGAACAGTGACAGACAACTGGGGCAGTTGAAGGGAACACAAGACACGAGTGTGCTCCGCTTGTTCTCAGCAAAGTTTCAATTATTATACAGTTTTCAGTCATAAAATATAAATAATCTTGAACTGCGTAAAGTGATGAAAACAATGCTGCTTTTACTTGCCTGACCTAAGTAAGCTCATTAAATAAGCATTGATGAATTACAATTTCATGGTCTAGTTTACAGAGAATCTGAGCTCCAAAGAAAGCTCCTTTCAACTGTGGTTCTACCTGACTCACTTTGTACGCCTTTGAATCTGACAACCCCATCATAAATCTAATTTCACGGACAATCTTTTTCAATGAGCATCTTCAGACCACGAAAATGTCACAGTTTAATGCTTGTAGATAATTGGAGATGAGACACAAGCCTAAAGAACATGACACTTCCTGTCAAACTGAATGGAATTGATATTTACTGATATTGCAGTTTCTTGAGGAGCAGAGAAAGAAATGAACTAGTACTGACTGCTTGGTTATTTAAATTATTCCAGTGTCTCCATTTATGTTAGTTTGTTTGCATAAATCTGCGAAAATAAAACAAAACATTTTAATAACTTTATCTTTTCTGCATCAC
>NC_056504.1:35885877-35894378 GCF_014905685.2 Nematolebias whitei
TAATTTTCAAATCATATGTTTTTTTTTATTTTTTATGATTGTCTACTGTTGCACTGATAAATATCTCCTGGAGGGTAAACTATATCTTGACTGCAAGTATCAAGTTGAGAAATCCTTCCATTTTCTACAACTGATAGTGGTTGGTCATTAATTATAATGAAGTTTAGCAACTTCTCAGTAAACATTTGAGCTTCGGGGCTTCAGCGATGTCTTATTCTTGTTCAATCCGAAGCAGGCAGTCTGATTTTGGTCAGCCGTGCTCAGTCTGCCCCTCCTCAGAGACGGGCAGACTGAGCGGGGCAAATTGGACGCGGCTGGCCGGGGTCGAGTTACCTGTTTCGCAACAGTTTCTTGAGCAAAGAGTAGCACCCTGCTGAAGCCACGGAGCTCAAATGTCCAACGTAAAACTAACTTTACCACGGTTTAATGCTATGGCTCTGCAAACATTGCACGTTGCTGTCTTGTTTCTAGTGTAAAATACTTCCACACAGTGGACATGTTTCGATGAAAATTGGCTAGCTGTTAGCCACAGTGCTGCTAACTCAGTCCTCACGTTGTAGCTGGCTGCAAACTATGAAATTAATTTCCTGAATGTGAGGCGGGTCTTATTACTCTGGGTTCATGAGACACGCCTCCGTTCAGGAAATGCATTCCATAGTTTGAAGCCAACATGCATCATGGATCGGAAATATCGGCAGGTTGGATAGAAAAAATCCGATATGTAAATTATGCTGGTATCGGAGGACGATACCGGATCGGATTGGCTCCATCCCTACTTAGAATTAACATTATCCATTTGAATGCATGTGTTTTTCTGTTTATTTGACATGCATGTTTTTATTAGTTGTGTGTGCGTGTTTCATCACTCTCAACATGAGGCAGAGTGATGCTTATGTCAGAAGCATTCAATTTATCTCATTCACTAAATGGGAAATTTACAATATATGCAAAACAAACACCTTCATAGCACCTGTGTTACCATTTCAAAGACAAGTATTTAGAATTTATTAATAATGCTGTTTTAGTTTTTGCAAGAGGTGATCATTTGGCATTCAGAATAATTTGTATGCCATTCTTTCTTGGTATAATCCCTAGCATTGAAACTCATGACTAAGGCTTGAGGTTGTTCAATGAAAAACAAAATTATATTCATTTAACCAAGATCAACAGAGCAGGGGAAATAGTAAACAGAAATCCAACAAATTGATAAAAAAGACTGGAATGAGGGTGTGGCTTCTTGATTAAAGTAAGTTATAAAAAAATCTAAATAAATAAACAATGTCAACTGTACTGTACATGTTTAAATAAAGTGTAAAAAACAAATTCAAAACACAAATGCTGCAAAGAAAATCATGCTTTAATATAAATCATCCAAATGGAACGCAGTAATGGAACACATTATTTAAAAAATAAAATAAAGTCAAATTCAAGTGCTAAAAAATAAAAATAAAAGCATTACAACCATGAAAGACCAGCTTTCAAACATTTCAATATTATTAACAATTGGGGTTAGGAAATAAAATGAAATACCCTCTTTTTTTTTTTTTCTTTTTTTTTTTTTCTTAATATCACCTTTGGGAATAAGTAGTGATGTCACAGTCTTGTCCAGCTCTCTCTCTTTTTGTGTGTGCCAGAAAAAAAGTCTTTACATTTGACAACAGATTTTCAATTTCCAGCAGCAATCATTACTAACAATCCTGCTCTACCAGGAATATGTGTGGACATGACCGTTCATGGAAATGACAAGAAACAACTGAACAGAACCCCATAAGACTAACAACAAATGCATTGTGTTGTCTTCTTGTGTTAAGTCAACATCATGCTCTGTTAAAAAATAATGTTTTATGACGTGTTGTTCCCGTTGTTTGTATTTTTGCCATCTATAAAATGGGTTTTCTTCTAAATTTGCAATATGCGAGTTCTAATGTGTATTTTTGTTATGGCAGCTCAACAAATTTATGGCACACTGACTCTTTGTGTCCTATGCGCTAATGCTTCTGGTAATTCTCTAATGAAAGTGATTGCCACATGTGGATGTGTAGAGGAGGTTAGAGAGGAAAACTGTTAACAGTGCAGTGACAAGGTCCTCCAGCAAGATACCTTCACTGTATCAGCTAAGCTGTTTCACCTCTTTCCATTTCCCTTATTGCCTCTCACTCGTTTTCTTTGGCATTTTCTGCCCCTCAACTGCTTCACATTACACTTTTGGAATTAAATTAGAGCTTGCAAAATCTTCAGACATGCTTATTACCGGTTTGGCATTGTTGTAATGCGTTTGACCTTGACCTGTTAAGGATTAATCCAAGCGAAGAGAGCTGAGAAGGCTTCCCAGCTGATTCTCATGCAGAGCACAGACACTTGTTGTGTTTACCAATCTGATATAGACAAAGAGAACAAACAAGTACCAGCTCCTCACCCAGGAAGTGCAGTATAGACTCAACTCAATGTGTCACATCAGGCAGAGGGAGACGAAATCTGTGACACGTGTGTGTGTGTGTGTGTGTGTGTTACAACACTTTTTTACACTGCGTGTGTTTCAAAAGCCAACAGATCGCATTTTATTAAGGGTGATCCTTAAAGAATAAAATCTCAAATCATGTACATCTTGAGCCAGCAAGTCTATGCGGGGAATGCTCAGCAGATTGGACTGCTGCTCATGTGAGGTTCTTGACAGAATGTCTGCCAGTCTGGTTTTATGACAAGGCCAAAGTAGGCTAAATGTTGAAGCCACAGGATCAAAATCAATATGGCTCATTTCAGTCAATTTTTCTCCATTGGTGTAGCTCATTTCCAGCCAAGACATGTGAATGACCAACTGAAGCAGTTACTGATGCACTAGGCTGCTGGACACATGACAAGATCAATTATTTGTTTCTTACTTCTCATCTTTGTCAATTACCAGTGCTGTTATTTTATCGGCCAAATCTAATGTGTCTTAAATTGGACCCTTTTAGAAAAGTAGAATATTGTAAGAGAAAGAATTTTTTTTGAAAGAAGCAAATAACTTCTCTGATCCTGTTTACCACTTTGTTCTGTGTCCTTGCCAAAATATGTTTGTTGCTTCTGCAACCCAAAGTCTGCAGATCCCCGTGGCTGCTGTTTTGTTGTCAAGGACCAGTCCAGTTTACTAATGAAGAGGAAGCATGTAGTAAAAAAAAAAGAAAAAAAAAAAAAGAAAAGTGATTCACACAAAGGTACTGAATCAGTAAGCAGTGGAAAATGTGATATATCTGTTCTTTAATAGTATTTAATCATGTATGTTAAATTGAACTCAAGATGGATAGTTTTGCCTTAGCATGTATTTGTTTTGTGAAGGATAACAATCATGGAGTCACAAACAATATCACTAAAGGGAAACAGCTTTGAAAATCCACTGATGCAAAAAATACATTTTATAGTAACATCAGCAATACTGATGCTGCTTTGTTTTATTTGTATTATTTTAAACATATTAAACAAATTCCCGAAGAATTTACTCTAAAATTTACAAACAAATGAGCATATAATCTTAAATTACCAAGGTCTTTAGTTCTCATAAACTTGTATTTGCAATACCACTAACATGTTGCCTATATTTAGACATCCTGTTTGCAGTGATGGCAGAGATTGTCTGAGTCTGGCTTCTCGAGCAACCTCCGAGGAGTCAGCAGAAACTCCGTCTTCCTGTTTTGAGCTAGCTCATCATTTTCAACACAGAAATAATGACTTTAGAGATTATTTTTGTTGTTTTATTGTTATGGATCTAATGTTAAACGACTCATTCTGATGAAAAGTAAATGACTGTACAAACTGTATATAACAGCAATTTTGAAGCCCCTAGTAACAAA
Source organism: Nematolebias whitei (assembly GCF_014905685.2). Classification (NCBI taxonomy): domain Eukaryota; kingdom Metazoa; phylum Chordata; class Actinopteri; order Cyprinodontiformes; family Rivulidae; genus Nematolebias; species Nematolebias whitei. The sequence continues at coordinate 35,889,705 of NC_056504.1, forward strand.
ATACAGCAATACAATAAGAATAAATTAGAAATCAGCACATTTTTAGTGTTTACTCAAAACACACTGGCAGATAAAGAAACACGTGCAAAATATTGCTAACACAATCACTTGTAAAATACAACTGTATTGGCAAAATATAAATAAAGAGATGAATGTATGGATGAATGTACAGTAGCTCTCACAAAGGACACTGGTTTGACAAAGTTCATGTATATGAGAGAAATATTAATGTCAAGAAGGGGACTGCTTTCATAATGTTTGTAAAAAAATAATGTTGAGTACTGTGTGTAGATTTTTTTATCTTAAATTTAGCTTCTTGATTTCAACAACTAAATAAAATGTTTTGTCTAAATACAGAAATGTAACAAAAGCATTAAACAAGTATAAGATGTGCATTAGATGAATTCAGTTTTTCTAAAGTGCCATTCAACTCTTATAGTACATTGTAAGGCTTGATGATTCACACCTGCAGGCCATTTTATTAGCTACACTTCTTCAGATACTGTTTTAACTCAAATATCTAATCATCTAATCACACTGCAGCAACTCAATCTGTTTTTGCATCTAGATGTGGTGAAAGCAACTTGCTGATGTTCAAACTGAGAATCAAAAGTGGGAAGAAAATTGATTCAAGTAATTCAATTCAATTCAGTTTATTTATATGTATAGCACCCAGTCACAATGTAAATCGTCAATAAATAATGTAACATTATTTATCTGAGGATCAGACTGCTTTGAATTTAACTCCATCACAGAACTCTCATCTTGAGCAAGCATGAAGGCGACAGTGGAAAGGAAAAACTCCCTCAAGGAAGAAACCTTTTAATAGAACCAGGCTCAGGACAAGTGGCCATCTGCTTCGACTGACTGGGTTTAAGAGGAACATGAAGGAGGAACAGATACACAATGGCAGGTCGAGAATCACACGTTAAGATAGAAATAGTATCAAATGGAAACTATTCAATTTTAACAATTAATTTAAGGAAATTAAGTCCATTTATCATCCAGTAGTCTAAGTCTATAGCAGCATAACAATCCAACACTAACTTTAGGATTTATCAAAATGGGAAGTCCTAAGTCCAGTATTAAAACTGGACAATGTGTCAGCCTCATGGACAGAAACTGGAAGTTGGTTCCACAAGAGAGGAGCCTGATAACTGAAAGATCTTCCTCTCATTCTGCTTTTGGAAACTCTAGGAGTCACAAGTAAGCCTGCAGTCTGAGAGCGAAGTGCTCTGTTAGGAAAATATGGACCAATAAGATCTTGAATATAAGATGGAGCTAGGTTGTTGAGTGCTTTGTAGGTTAGAAGTAGGATTTTGAAATCAGTTCTGGACTTGACAGGGAGCCAATGGAGAGAAGCTAAAACTGGAGAGATACAATCTCTCCTACTAATTTCAGTTATGACCCTGGCAGCAGCATTTTGGATCAACTGAAGACTTTTTAAAGAAGTTTTTAGACACACAAATAAACCATTGCAGTAGTCCAGTCTAGACGTGACAATGCATGGACCAGTTTTTCTATCATTTTTAGACAAGATGTTTCTAATTTTAGCAATATTACGCAGGTGGAAGAAGGTGGTTCTAGTAACGTTTTTAATGTGAGGGATAAAAGACATGTCCTGATCAAAAATAACACCAAGATGTTTAACATTAGAGCTGGAAGCCAGATTAATGCCATCCAAGGAGGGCGAAAGACTGAAAATAATATTCTTGCGTTTCTCAAGTTCAAAAACCAAAACCTCACTCTTGTCTGTGTTCAAAAGCAGAAAATTTAGGGTCATCAAGGTTTTTATGTCTTTTATGTTTTTATGTCCTATGTGTCTTTTAAACTGCTTGCAGTCTAAGTAAGTGATTGGATTCATTGATAACATTGATTACTGTGTGATTGTTGGTGCCAAAATAAGCTTGTCTGAGCATTTTAGAAATTGCCTCAAGGGATTTCACACACAACCATCTTAAGGGTTTTTCAGTGAATGGTACAACAAAGATAGAATATCTATTTTGTGGCAGCTGTGTGGAAAATGATTTGTTAACATTGGATAAAAATGGACATGTTTGTGATGACAGGCTACAATAAACTCAGTTAAACTCTTGTTACTAAGGTATACAGAATACTTTTTTTTTTACTTCACAATATGCCAAAGCTTGAAGGAGATGGGTTACAACACCAAAAGACCATGCCGGTGCCAATTCTACGAGCTAAGACGAGTAAACTGAGGCCACAATTCAAACAGGCTTACCAAAATTGGACAATAGGAGATTGGAAAACAAGCCTGGTGTGATGAGTTTTAATTCACTGGAGTCCAGCAGCCTCCCCTGTCACCAGATCTTAATCCAGCTGAGCACTTTGGGGATATGCTGGAACAAGAAATTTGCATCATAGAATAGAATAGAATTGAATCAAATCGAAAAGAATAAACATCATGGATACGCAGCTGACGAATCTGAAGCGACTGTGTGATTCAGTCGAGCTAACATATGAAGAATATTTCCAACACCTTGTTGAATCTATGTCAAACAACTGGGACATTTTTGAAAGTAAAACCGGGACCAACCTGGTAAAGGCAAGGTGACAAATACATATAATAGAATCCTTTATCTCAGGATATATATTTTAATAAAACAAATATATGGCTATAAAACACTTTATTTTGTATTATGTTTATTTCAGATTTTACCATTTTAATAGGCAAATGACAACATTTATGGATGTCAGTTGATTTAAGGATGTCTGAAGTTTTTTTTTGTTTTTTTTTTTCAGCTGATAAAACAAATGCTTTGTTGAGTTTAAGGCCTAAACTAAGTATGCTATCTTGAAACAGTCTAGACTTGCAATTACATGTCTATATTTATCAGCAGCAGCTTCAGTATTACAAATTAAGTTGTGATAATGTAATCAATGTATTTTACCCTGCCTTAAATATGTCAGCTTGTACCTTAACGTAACTTAACTTAACAAATGCTAATTTTCATCATGCTATATGTGTAACCCATGGTACTTTCAGCCCATCCTTACATAGTATGCGTCTCATCCAATTCCAAGCACTTAATTTCCTTTATTTACCCAGGTTTGTTAGTATAGAATAATCTTTGAGTTTCCAGCACAGTGGGTCTTATCTTTCGATCTAACAAAGATATATGAAGGGGGGGGGGGGGGGGGACAAAAAGGATTGGTTTTTTTTCCAGTTATTTCCCCAGTAGGCAGCATATTCAGCCTTAGACCCCACATTTAGACTGTGATTTAGCTTCTATTAGCCCTAAACAACTGTTTTTAACTTTCAATCTTATATTTTCTGTTATCGTTTTTGTATTTTTTTTTCTAGTACATACACTGACTAATCCTGTCTGTCTCACTCTCTCTCTGCTGCTTATTGACCACATTTCAGAGTCCTTATGTCTCTGTCTCTCATTCCTTGTCCTTGTGTCTGCTCCTATTTTCTCCCTCAGCAGCGTTTTGTGATTGGCAGCCGAAGCTTGACTGCGGTAGAGTTAATAGAGAATAGAGAGAAATACCTAGAGGATTTACAGCTGAGTGGAGACGCACAAATAAGATAATGACTTGGGAATAACAATTTTGCTGCACAATTTGGGAAGGCAGTAGAGAGAGGAAGAGACAGAAGGAGAGATAGAAAAGACAGGCAAGGAAGTATCTAAGACGTTGTAGAAGAGACAAAGTGAACTGATTTCAAGAGGAGTTACGTATTTATTTCAACAATTTCCTGCAGGATCAATAATGTTCTATCTTATCTTATTTATTTTAAATAGAAAAAAGTAATCAGATTTAAAGATAAAAATACATAGTATCTTTAAACACTGATTTCCTTTTTTATGTCTCTTTTTTATGTCTTATACTTCCTGCTGAGACATTATCTTATTGAATATTATTACTCACGTGTGTGTGAGGGTTTATTGTGGACTGTCTCTACATTAGTCTTGTGTTTAGCTTTGTTTCTGATACTTACATTCTTCACACAAAACAATGGATAAGTACCAATATAGGACATTTTTTTCCCACAGTGAAAGAAGAGCCTGGTCTGCAGAGATAACCCACTAAAATTCATAATGCCCGAGAATTCCTTTAACTCTGCCAGGCAGGAGTGGGTCACCCATCAAAACCATAATTTGTAGTCATTTTGTTGTCAGACTTGTTGGATGAGTTATAGAAGCTGTGGCAGCACTCTGAAGGCCTACTCAAGGGACCTAATCTGAGAAGGAAGACAAGAGTCTCTCGGTGATATCATTTCCTCCTCTTGCTTGGCTGCTCTGTCCCTCCATCATCTCTTTGACATCACTCAACGCTCAACAAAGTAGTTAATGAAGCAGAAGAAGAGAGAATATTTGCCTGGTAATTAAGAAAAATGAAAGGAAGTAAAGTTTGAAAGCTGACATGGATGCACACCATAATTGTCCTCTCCTTGACGTGAGGGTGCGGAGGTGTCTATAATTTCTCACTGCACTCAAAGTGTTTGTAAACTTTAAGTGCTCACAAACCTCACATGTTCTTCTCGTCATTTCTTTTTGCTAATTTTCACTCAGTTTTCTCCTAAGCCAAGATAACATTTATTTGTCTGTACGTTAACTGAACTGTTGTGATGGAAAAAAAACCCCGTTGTTTTCATTAGATGAAAAAAAAAAATAATAATAATATATATATATATATATATATATATAT
>NC_056504.1:35894478-35895646 GCF_014905685.2 Nematolebias whitei
TTCATTCAACCTTTATTTAGACAGATACATCCCATTGAGCCTCGAGGACTCATTTATGAGAGACCTGATTTCAATAAAGAATGATGACAACAATGAACAACAGCAACAACAATAGACAAATATAAAAATGCATACAGATTTTTTTTTTTTTTTACAAATAAGATCGCAAAAAAAGTAACAAAAACAGCTAGATTTAATATATAAAAACCATATATATTACATTTATGATTATTTTGACATTCAAATTGCAAATACTAAATGTGAGGAAGTCTTTGCATGCATGTTAATCTATTCCTTTTAATACACAATTTCAATTCAATTCAGTTTATTTATTTTGCACCGAGTCACAACAGAAGTCGTCACAGGGCACTGAACAGAAACATTCACATAAAAAAAAAACAAGTTAACACTATTTATCTGAGGAGCAACCTTCTTTGAATTTAACTCCCATTGCAGAACTCTCATCTTGAGCAAGCACGAAGGCGACAGTGGAAAGGAAAAACTCCCTCATGAGGAAGAAACCTTTAGCAGAATCAGGCTCAGGACAAGGGAAGGGGTTGAGCGACAACATAATTTTTAAACTCGACATTAACATAATAAAACTTGAGTAGAACTCGAGTACTTGATGACATCATAGGATCTAAAGATACAAAAATAAATAAATAAATAAATAAAACTGCAAAAAAAGGTCATTATTTACAAAAGAAGACCAACAAAACATTGGGAGCATATATTATGCTCCTATCATACTGCAAATAAGTCACAGGAAAAAACTAAACTATTAGTTATTATTATTAAGCTGCAAAAATTGAAAGAAATATGCGGCACATCAAAAACGAAACTACTTTGTAAAAACAGTGGGGCGGACGACCACCCCGCACCACTGCCAGCTGCGATGCGCATTAGGTTTAGTTTTAAAGATTAATGTTTATAGATTTTTTTATAGGCTTAGAGATTAATATTTTTTGCTTTTTGTTTGTGAAACAAGGTCAGAAGGAAACTGGTTCTGGTTCAGTCGATTGGACCTAGTGTTACACCATATTCTGTGACCTGCAACAGTGCATGCAACACCGCCCCCTACGGTCACAATATACGGTGGTCACAAAATCTGGTGTAACACCGGTTCACAACAAGCTCCAAACAGTCAGGAAGTTGATTCATTTTCTGT
>NC_056504.1:35895746-35900605 GCF_014905685.2 Nematolebias whitei
GGTTCACAACAAGCTCCAAACAGTCAGGAAGTTGATTCATTTTCTGTTTTGTTACGGTAGTTGAACCGGAAGATTCATCTTTAGTGAAATATTTCCATACTATTGATGCATTTCTACATGTTTGCCAAGACTGGGTCTGCTCTGCTCCATCTGTCTGCTTGGAGGAATCCATTTTGTAACCCGCACCCGGTGCAGATCATGTGACACGTGACGCAATGACGTAACAGCAACGTAATGACGTCACCACGAATACTCAATGTGAAATTAAAAAAATCAATAGATGTACTAGGAATCGATGTGTAGATTACTCGAGTAGTCTGTTAATGTCATAGACAAGAAGCCATCTGCTTCGACTAGCTGGGTTTGAGAGGAACAGGAAGGAGGAACAGATACACAATGGCAGGTCCAGAATCACATGTTAAAATAGAAATAATATCAAATGAAAACTTCAATTTTAACAATTCATTTTTGGAAATGAGGTCAATTTGTCCTCCAGCCTATTGCAGCATAATAAGCCAACCCTAACTATAGGATTTATCAAAAAGGAAAGTCTTAAGCCCAGTCTTAAAACTGGACAATGTGTCAGCCTCATGGACATAAACTAGAAGTTGCTTCCACAAGAACCTGATGACTGACTTCCTCCCATTCTGCTTCTGGAAACTCTAGGAACTGCAAGTAAGCCTGCAGTTTGAGAGTGAAGTGCTCTGTTAGGAAACTATGGAACAATAAGATCTCAAATATACTTTGTACACAATTTGTCAATTAATTAAATATTTATTGATTAAATTTTCAACCTGCATGTTCTGTTCTAACTGTTCTGTTCTGTTCTTTTCCTGTTCTAACTGGTTATTATGGATGCATTTATATTGCAAATCCAGTACTGAATGCATATATTTGAAGGTGTGCTCAATTGCCTGTGGACTATATTGGGAATTTCCTTCTTGTCAGTAACACTGCTGGAAATCAAGAAAAACTGCTTGAAAATGTGCCATTACTGTGTTGGCCCCGGGTACTAAATTTTCTCACTTTCCCCTTCAGTTCAGGGTGTCCAGTCCATAAGGTTTCATGTCATGCCTTAGACTCATAAACTAATATAAAAGTAAGCATTCAGCTGTGTCTGGGGTACTGCAAATCAGTGACAGCCAATGTCGGGGTGGAGACCCCACACTGGAACGTTGAATTCTGAGTCAGGGATTTTTTATTTTTTTTTATATGATCTCTAATCAAAATGTGTTAAAAATGAGTCACATATGTTTTCCAGGTTTCTTTTTCTATTTTGACTTTCATTTTTGTTTAGCTTTTCTAATGAAGTAAATAATAAACATAAAACATTTTAACAAACAAAAATGAGTGATTTAACATATATTTCCAGTTTGTAATTTTACATCTCTAAACATGAAGCTATTGCATTAAAATACAAAGCAATTAATGTTTCATGAGCATATGATTACAATTGTATCCTGCAGGGAATTGTTTTGCATTCTAAAGAGGTTTTATTATTGTTTATTTTTTTTTTTTCATAAAAGTAGATATTGACCTTTATTTTATATAGCAATTAATATCAATCAACCTTTATTTATACAGGTAAATCCCATTGAGCCTCGAGGACTCATTTACAAGAGAGACCTGATTTCAACAAAGAAAGATGACAACAATGGACAACAGCAACAACAATAAACAGTTATAAAAAAGCATACTACAGTTTTTTTTTTTTTTTTTTTTTTTTTAAACAAATAGGATGGCTAAAAGGAAAAGGTAATAACATTTTCACAGGTAAATTTAGCCACATTTTTCTGATGTTGATTTCCAACATTTAATATTCAGATTGTAATGGGCTTAAAAAATGTTCTACTAGTTTGAAGAGTTCCTTTTCTTATTTTTAAGTTGCCTAAAATATTAAAATACTATCAAAGTTCATGCTCAATAATCCAGGTAGAAAATGCAACAAAGTTCAGTAAAGTCATCTGGATGGTTTCTTTCTTTCTTTTTTTTTTTTTTTTTGGAAGCATTTCATCTTTCATCCAAAGGACTTCATCAATCCAAGGAGCCATAACAAACAGAGTCCCACAAGTAACACAATCACATAGTGGACCAGCAGTTTGCTGGTGATAAGATAGTTTCTGGGGCCCATCCTCTCCCCCGTTGACTCCACTGATGCAGCATAGCCAAACTGGTTCAAAACATCAAAGTTCATGCTCACTAATCCAGGTAGAAAATCCAACAATGTTCACTTAGGTCATCTGGACGGTTTCTTTTTTTTCTTTTTTGCCACAAAGTTCCATATCCACTTTGGCTATGGCTGCCTCAGAGGAGTCGACAGGGGAGAGGGTGGGCCACAGAGACCATCTTATCATTAGCAAACTGGTTGGTCCTCTACGTGAGTTTGCTTCTTGTGTGACAGTTTGTTGTGACTCCTCGGACTGATGAAATCCTTTGGACGAAGGACGAAACGTCCCAACAACAACAAAATTTTAAAAAAAAATCGTCCAGATGACCTGACTGAACTTAGTTGGGTCTTAAAATAGAATGTAATTTCTATAATTCTGTATTATTTTGCAACCCCAGTTTAAAATCAATAAGCACAACTAATAAATGTGTTTTACTTTAGGAAATTACAACTTTTTACAGGTTATTGAACTGTATTCCATCTTTGTTCATTTTCGTCATATGCACTGACATGACATTTTCATTTGAAGCCAAAGTCCAAGAACCTTTTTTTTTTTGTTGAGCCTAACTCTACATGTTTTACAAACACCAGCCACTGTCCCCCTGCCGGTCCACTTTACGTATCATGCCGTGATTCTGATTTACCTTTGATGGACATTATTTTTTTATGACGGTAATAATAACTTCAGTGCCATCCTAATGATAGTGATCATAATGCAGGGGACTCACTCTCCCACAGCGTTGATAGTCGTGTGGCAACCTCAGCAGGGAGTGTGTGAGCTGACTTCAAAGGTGTGATTTACTTCACAATGGAGTGTGGAGCATTGCAGCACATGCATGTGGGTGGTTGTTGGTGATCTTCTCCTTATTTGATCCTGTAGTTTAGAGCTGTTCATTGGCAATGTGCTTAAAGACTGAGAAGAAAGACCCAGCATATGCAGATTATTTGTTGCTCAGTGTTTTTCCTTGATTGTTCATACTATAGAAGCGTTGGGGCCATCTTGGCCATACACGTCATACAAGTTTAGATTAGACAGAGAAGGAAAGTTACATGCATCGTCTTGATACCATCTTGATTAATATTGATCATTTCACCAGTAAACGAGATTACGTTGCTCAGCTGCAAATTGAAATCTAGCACTCATCCACTTTCCTCTCCTCTCCTTGGAACGCTTCCTGCAATGTCTTGGCAGTTTTTATGCAAAAGCTGGCCTTTTCTGCCATGAGAAGAATACAATGAATTGATTGATTAGACAATATTCTAATAGGGATGGGGTAATGAGTCTGTCAGTCAGGTTGTCTGAAAAGGGAAAAAGAAAATGCATGGGCTGCAAAAGTAAATGGCAAAATGGGATCAAAAGAACAGTGAAGTTCAAGATAAACATTAAATAAAAAGGATAATTACTGTATTTTCCGGACTATACATTGCTCCGGAGTATAGGTCGCTTCAGTCAAAAAATGCCTTATGAAGTGGAAAAAAAAAACATACATAAGTCACTTTAGAGTATAAGTCACATTTATTTAGAAGTGTATTTCACAAAGTGCAAGCACATATATTACATCTGAAATAACAATAATGTAGAGAACATACCTGTGATCCTGAACAGGCTTAATTAACATAACAAGCCAACAAGTCCGACAAGCAAGTTACCAGTAAATTCACCAATCTCATTCCACATCAGGATGAGGATCCTCTCGTGGCTGTAAATGGTAATGTTTACTCTTTAGTTCATGTCAGTATGAAAGAACATTTAATGCGTCAGTCAAAAATTGCGTCATGAATAGTGAAAAAAAATCGTATATAAGTCACTGAAAATTATAGATGGCAGGACTGGCCAAACTATGAAAAACAGTGTGACTTAAAGTCCAAAGAATAAAGTACATCAATGTGGGAAACTAGTTTTGTATTACTAGCATTTAGCAACAGGGAAATGGAACAAAAAACAAACATTATATATGTATGTATATGTATATATATATATATATATATATATATATATATGTATATATATATAGTAGTCCCTTGATACTTCACGGTTCATTTATTGCGGACTCGCTCTATTGCAGTTTTTCAATGAATATTTATATAGATTGGACATGACACACAATGGGCTGATTGATGAATGAGCCGCAAAATCAGCATGGCTTTTTTAATCTAAAATAAATTATTTTGAATTATTTAGCACCTGCTGCAGATTTGTGAAGCCCAGAGCTGCAGAAAGAGCTTCCTCCTGCAGCTTTGTACAGCTGATCAGCTGTTCAGCTTGCAGAGTGGAGAAGTGGGCGTGGCCAAGAGTGCTGGCAGGTGGCAAAGAACAGAGGAGGCGGGAGCTGAAAGCATGTTATTTTGTGCTCTTATAGAGCGTTTAGAGTTTAGAAACATTGTTTAGAATATTGCAAGAGTGTGGGAAGGGTTTGAAACACACACAAACAAACCCACACACACACACACACACACACATATATTTTATTATTGAAAAAAAAAATATATATAAATAATAAAATAAACTACTACTACTACTTATACTACTATTCCTACTTCGTGGCTTTTCACTTATCGTGAGTCTTCAGGGTACAGATCCCCTGTGATAAACAAGGGACTACTGTGTGTGTGTGTGTATGTATGTATGTATGTATGTATGTATGTATGTATGTATATATATATATATATATATATATATATATATATATAT
>NC_056504.1:35900705-35907587 GCF_014905685.2 Nematolebias whitei
AAGGAGTTTCTCCAAATGAAAAAAGGCATCCATTTTTTTTAACCTGCTCTTTGTGTGTGTATTTGTATATATATATATATATATATGAATATTGTTGAAAAATAGGAGTTTTTAATGGACAGTCTTGTATACTAACATTGCAGCATAAATTATTATAAGGTAACATTACATTTTAACACTGTCCACAATTTGCATTAAAAGTGATTTTTTGTTGTTGTTATCCACTAAGTACATAGAAGAATGTTAAATGTTGCTAAAATGTTTAGTTAAAATGCTAACATTTTATTTTAGTTCATTTTGTGCATCTCACTCTTGAATAAGAAACATAAAAGCAGATATATTGCTAGATTGTGTGACTCCACCAAAGAAAATGGTACCAGCCAGAGAGAGTATTCCTGTCTGTTGCGCAACTGAATGTGAGCAGAATTTTTTTATCTTTTCATAAAGACAAAGGAGTTTCTCCAAATGAAAAAAGGCATCCATTTTTTTTAACCTGCACATTGTGAGAGCACTGGGAACTGGGCATGAGCACAGGACAGGTGGCCACTGAAAGAACAAGCTAACTCAGTCCCCTGTTGGTCTTGTTCAGAAATGAACCATAGATGTTCTTGCTGTGTGGAAAGTACCCTCTTGGTTAGGTCACTGCTAGCTTTCAAAGACCAGGCAAAAAAAAAAAAATACTGACCTAAAGCTAATCTGAATACTTCTTTTGTCCACATAAACCAGACTTATAAATATATTTCTTATGTGTTTGCATCATTAACTATCTAATTTATGAAGAAAAATATACATCTGGGGACATGTAACAGCTTCAATGTGACAGTGTATTGAGCCATAAATGTTTCATTGAGAACATAAAAACACTTTTTTGTCCTTTAGGTGGATTGCTTAAGTTTAACCAAAGATTATGGTCAGTAGACAAAGTTAAGGACACTGAAAGTTACACACAAAAATTGGAAAAAAAATTTTTTTAACCATATAAAACATTAAAATTTAAAACCTTAAAATGTTCTAAATATTAAAATAATAACCAATCTTAACCTATAAATAATATTAGAAAATGTATAAACTAATGTGGATTTACTTTAGGACGAACATTCAATTTTGCTAAATGTTTTTTCTTAATGATTCATCATTGTCAACATTTTTTCTTCAGTCTTTTCTGCTCTTTTTAACCCTAAAAGAACACAAAAGTAATGCTATTTTGGGTTAAAAAAAAAAGAAAAGAAAATGGATCTCAGACTGTGAGAAAGAAAGAAAGAAAGAAAGCCTGAACAAAGCAAAAAATACATGAACAGAGGCTGTGGTGCTTTGACAAGATAGACACTGGAGCACATGACAGGAGTGATATGTAAAGATGAATTTGCCTCAGGCAGCTGCCTACTGATTACTTTCTTACTAGTATGGCCTCATGTGTTTCAAGGCAATTTGCCTATACAGTTGGCTGTAAAATAGCACATTGTGCAAATCACTGGTGTGGCTAATGCTTGCAACCTGTCTCAAAAAAAAAAAAAAAAAAAAAAAATGTAGCCCTGCTTCACATCAGAGGAGCTGTGTTCAAATTACAGAAAATAGTGCTGAGTCTAACCATGTTTGGAGGATAACCCAAGTTCACAAGAAAAAAGAACAAATCTAGACTACAAAAGATGTCAGCTATATTTGCATTCTTCATGAGAAAATACAAGAAACGGTGAATGATGCTGAGACAAGTCAGATATTTTAATGGCAAGCAAGGTATTTTGTCAACGGTTAAAAAATCCCTTATGGATGAAGCTGATTAGTTGTTGGGTTTTTTTTTAATAAAGATTCACGCACCAAATTTTCAATATTTGTTTCAGTTTAGTCTGTTTATAAGACTCCACCTCATGTTGATTTGTACCTAACCGTGATAAAAAACACAAATTTATCTTAAAACAGTTTAATAAAGGATGCCTATATTATATACAGTATCTTAGTCTATAAACAGACCTAAAAATAGCTGATTTTGTTCACATCACCACAACAGCACAGCATAGAAGTTATCCTATAAATGACCATTATAAATTAAAATGTAAACACAAAAACAATATATATTAATTAGCAGTTTCAGGACATTAAATGAGAAGGATAATGCAGTCATTGTAATGTTTAAGCCGACATGTTTTCTGTATTTTTCATTCCCACTCTTTACCTCCAGTTAAGGTTCTGTCAGCAGCATTTTGGATCAACTGAAGACCTTTTAAAGAAATATTTAGACACCCAGATAACAAACCATTGCGATAGTCCAGTCTTGATGTGACAAATGCATGAACCAGTTTACATACATATAAAGTTATAAAGTTATTTAACTGAAAATGGCAAATTGAGCAAATATCAAAATATATATTTTTAAATGAATGAAAAAAATAACAGTATAGCACTTAATTTTGCCTAATAATAAGTTTGTATCTATGCATGAAAGGCATTTTATAACTGCTTCATAAATGCTCATTAATGCTTTATAAGGTACTTACAAACTTATTAATAATAGATTTACGTATAAAGTAATTATTAATAATTAATGAAGGTCTACCTATATTAATGTGGTACTTCTTTTTAACTAAATTTCCCTGCTTCCATTCCATTATTAGTCTTGTGAAGCTATTATTAACATGCCAAAATTTACAGCTGGCTTTAGCTGATGTTCAACAAGAAAAAAGCAGGGACAAAAGAATATGAGACAGGTAGCAAAATGCTTGACTTAGCAGCTGATGTTACCGTATTAGGGTTAGTACACTGCAGAAATGTTTAAAACATGAACTGCACACACATTTAGTGCATAATTTTTCTACATCATGACAGGGTCGAACAAGAAATAGCAGCAGAGGTGGAAGGGTCACAGTGATTACGATTGCATTAACGGGTATTAACCTGACATAGCCTCATTCAGCGCATCACATTTTTGAGAAGACAATTGTTGTTTTGTGTTCAAAAGTTTTGCATACTTTTCTAATAAATCTCTGCATATGTACTTTTCTTTATTTTAATTTTAAGAGAGCTTTTTTTTTTACTACCTTTCCGTTGCCCCTTCATCCACCTCACTGCCTTTCTCTCCCACTCATGCTAACACACATGCACACTTCAAAACTCTATTCAGTTCTAGAGCACACTGTAGGCAGAAAATGTCTGTGGTTTGGATGATGCTGATGAAGCAGGAATTAATTCCAATTAGGCATGTTGAGGGGGAAGAGTCATTCCATTTTGCACCACTCCTGTAGTAACTCAAACAAGAAGCACCCCCGCCCCCACCACCAACCTGTACTGCATAAGCATAATTACAGACACGCACACCAATTTAACAAACAACATTTTGAGCACACATGCTATTGTGACATTTCTTGGCAGCCGAATAGAACTTTGTTTATTAAACATCAGCTGTCTTTGACATTAATACCATGCTAATGAAGCTTCCAACACACCGTTTCACCTGTCTTTTCCATTCCCCAGAGAATTTTAGTCGTCTATGTGGTGCCGCTAATATAATTTCTCACAATGAAAACAACTTTGTCGAAACAAAATACATTGTGGTGTCACCATCAGGAACCTTGCTGTATATATGACTATCATCTGCTCTTCTGAAGCACATTATTGCTTATGTTCACTGCACTGCCTCCTCCCACCATAACTTTTGTCTAAAAAATTGTTTCTCAAAACACATCGGGAAGCTCACCAGAGGACAATCTATTTGTTTCCCTGTTTTTTTTTCTTCTATTTTTCCACTGTCCTCCTTAGTTTACATTCCATTCCTTCTATCAAAGTATAGCTATACAGATTATTATCATCATGCTCTGCACTGCTTGTGTGTCATTTATGACGAGAAAATCTCCAGTCATCTAAGACGTGACAAATTCCTTTTTCTATCTTTGCTTTGAATGACATTCTTTGCCAACTGGTCTGTATTGCACGCTCCAGCCTTCTTTGATCACAGGACATAGCATTACAGTATGTCATACCTATACATATAGCAAAGTGATAATAGCTGCAAAATAGGATAACATTTTATACTATATAGGCAGCAATAAGACATTTTGAGTTCAAAGCTTCACGTGGATCATCCATATAATCCATGCAAGACAAACTGCAAGTTCTAAGCTTACCTATGGGTGAGAGTTCTGCCACACTGCCAATATATGTGTCTTCCAAGAACTGGGGCTCACTGTCGTTGACATCTTGGACTTTAATAACGAACTCAGACTCTGGTTCAAGGGGAGTATTGGAGAGACGGTCTAGAGCTTGAGCCCGAAGTGTGTAAAAAGCCTTCTCTTCTCGGTCCAGTCTCTTTGTGGCATGTATGTCTCCTGTAAGCTCATCAATGATGAAGATGGAACCTGCTCCCTCTCCAGAGATGGTATATTTGATGGTGCCTTCACCTTCATCTGAGTCTGTATGGATCTATGAATTTGTAGAAAATCACAAAATTGAATCAGTCTACAACAAAAGTTCACAACTATATTTGATATCAGAATAATGACAAAATGTGTATGTATCACAGGTATTTTATCCTATACAATATACCGTATCTGAATATTAGCAAATTATGGTCTAAAGTCAGCTGGTAGGAACCAGTAGATATAGTCATAAAGGCTAGTTCACTGCAACACGTGTTGTATAATTGCAAAATACATTGTAATATTTTTTAGGAACTCATAAGTGAATTTGATAACAAGCACTGTTATTAAATAAGACATTGCTTACAGATACCATAGTCATTTTTTCGTCATTTTGAGTTTGATGTTTTAACATGTTGGTATGAAGGTCTACAAACCTGAAACACACTATAGTAGTAGTAGTATTAGTAGTATGTCAAGCTGAGAGTAAAAGATGGTCATGTACATTTTCAGGATTCTTTTTTTTTTTGTTATTTTACAGAGTAATACAAGCACATGGAACACTAAGTACTATAGTAGCTGCAGTTGTAAACAATGTATACTCAGTAATAATAATAATGATCAATCCATACATCTTCTGCAGTCATACTGGGAAGACGACAGGTCCAGAAGGGAAACTTGGACCTTTCTCTCCCTAGCAACCCTCTCCACATTATCCTGGGGTTCCAAGGTGTTCCCAGGCCAAAGTGGCTATTTAATCCTTCCAACAATTTCAAGGTCTGCTTTAGTGTCTCCTCCTATTGGATTGTGCCCAGAAAATGATCAAAGAGGGAAGCCCAGGAGACATCTTCATTAGACACCTGAACTACTTTAACGGACTACTTTTTATGCGGAAGAGCGGTGGCTCTCGTCCGAACTTCCTCCTAGTTTTTTGATGCTTCTTACTTTAATTCTGAGGCTGAGCCCAGCCACCCTAACAAGGAAGCTCAACTGTTTGCATTTGTGATACAAAAGCAAAAGCATCCTGATGCATGCTCAATAAAAAGCAAAAGCATTATATAATAATATAATGATAATGATACTGACAACAACAAGAACAACAACAACAACAACAACAACAACACTACTACTACTACTACTACTACTTTTACTACTACTACTAATAATAAGAATAATAATAATACTTAGCACTTCTCAAAAATGTACATTGTATCACTGGTTATCACAAACTTTAGAAATTGATAAATCTTCCATTGGTACTTTATACTTTTTTTCTCTCTCTCTCCAACTGCATTTTTAAGGCCACCACAGCTCTCTACAAACCAACCAAACTGCAAAAGTGAGACTTAAGTTCTAATAACAATTTGCACCTTTCACTGCACAATGTGCCCTTCACAGGATGTGACGCCTAAATTAGGGGATCAAAGTCATTTCAACGATTGCTAGCAAAAGAGGCAGAGGTGCTGGGGCTGAAAAGTGAACCTAACCGAGTACTTATAAATCAAGGCAATAGGGCCCCCTAATGTGATTTGAAGACATTCCAGAGGTAGCAATGGGAGAAGCATTAGTCCCTCATCTTAACCTCCCCTTTGGCGTGCTACTGAGCACTATAGACTTGCTCTTCCTCTCACGCTCGCTTACCTTCTCTCTGTAGTCATAATTCAAAGTTGTCTATGCAAAATAACTGGTTCAATCCACTGGAAAGCAGGAACTGAACTGCAGGAAGGGGGGAAATCACTGTCCTCCCTGGTTAATATTTTATAAAGGCTTAATTAAATACATGCTCCTATTGCTCTCGCAGGGATTTTCATTACGTATTTGCCATAAAATTGTAAAATAATACAACCCTGTGTCCCTAGATTGCTTCTCTCATTCATTGCCTCCTCCAGTCTTTTGTCTGTCAGTTGCTGTCTTTCTCAACATTGTGAATCACATACAAGACAAATACACAAACTGTCAGGTGTCAATATTTCAGTTGCTATAAAGAAAGTTACATTGGTCCAGGCTGTGAGAATCATTCACAAAAATGGATATGTCTGGATATACCTCCGAATGTGTTTCCCGCAAATACATCTGTTACCCAGCCTCTGTATTTTATTTTTTATTTTTTGATCATTTATAGATAACAATTTTCAGTCTGTGTATGTATGAAAGCTGCCATTATGTGATAAAAAATCATATAAATAGTGACACTCTGCACGGAGACGTTTACCTACTCTACATACTAATTGCGTACCAAGCCAAGCAAATACAAACATCATGAATCATCATACTCCCAGAAACTGCCAAATATATGGCACAATGTTTTATTTATTTATTTTTTTCTGGAATAAAGCTAGGGAAAACAAACAAACAAACAAACAAACAAATAACAGTATCAAATGTTAGAAAAAAAAATCAAACAATAGAAAAGACTCAAGTTCCTTATTACTGAGCACAACAGACAATCAAGTGTGTGTTGTTGTTTTTTTGTTTAATGATGTGCTCATGTATCATGACATAGCTAAATATATTAGTTCAGTTGTAGTTGTAGTAT
>NC_056504.1:35907687-35909499 GCF_014905685.2 Nematolebias whitei
TATATGTATATATGTATATGTATATATATATATATATATATATATATATATATATATATATATATATATATATATATATATATATATGTATGTATGTATATATGTATATATATGCACAGCTTCCAGAAATACTAAAAAAGTGTGCCAGATTACTGACAGCTGTCTGAAATATAGAAAAATATATGTTCTTGATGAACTACAACTTTGTGTGAGAAAAAAAATACACTTGAAAGATTCTTAGACTGAAAAGCTCAGATTTTCTTCAGATTAACCCACTTTTCTGATGTCAAACAGTGAGCTCAGTATGTCCCAGACACTTATAGCTTGTTAGCTGAGACCCCTCAATGGAAGAATTGTGCTGTTGAAAGATTTCCTGAGTCTCTGTGAGTAAATCTAAAAACATGCATGATGCCTTCAGGCCCAGGGCTCCCTTGCAAAATAGATATGTGATCTCAGTGGGATTTGTCTAATTAAATAAACGGTTAATAAACAAATTGTGGTACTTTTCCCTAATGTGAGTGGTAGGTACAATCACTTTATTGTCATATTTCTATATAGAAATGGATTAATCATAAATGCACAGAGTTTGTGTAATATATTGATTTGACCAACACAATTTTATAATCCCACCTCCCATATAAATGTCCAGATGCATGCTCAATAATACATGTGGATGCATTTAACAAGGATGAGTCAGGTCCTCTAGATGGATTCTTCTTTGTTGAACTATTTCTTCTTTTATCCAGAATACTTCTTTACTCTGAGGAGCTGCAAGCAAACTTGGTCTCATAAGCAGCACCTTCTTATAGTGGAACCAGTTTGCTGGTGACAGACAAAACTAGCTGTTCACCTGATAAAGGAGGACCATGATCCTAACACTCAATCGTCAGTGCCATGATGGCTGTTTGCTATTCACAGAGGGCTGAGTGATACTAGAAATAACAGCATTGTAAGACGGGGACAGTTGAACACGGAGGCTTCTGTCCCTGTTTAATCATGGACATTTTCTCTTCACAAAGATGGCCTCCTTTACTCCTCTCTCAAACCAGCATTCCTCTCTATCAAGGATGCAAACATCATCCCTAAAAGAGTGACCGCTGTCCTGCAGTTGAGTGTAGACCGCAGAGTCCTGAGCTGATGATGTTGCTCTTCTGTGCTGGTCCTCCAATAGAAACATGAAAAGGAAACAAAAGGTATTGCACATGAATGGTTGTTTGTCTCGTTTGTCTCTGTGGCCCTGTGATGGACTTGCGACCTGTCCAGGGTGTACCCCGCCCCTCACACAGTGATTGCTGGATATGGGCACCGGCGACCCCCATGACCCAAAATGGAAAAAGTGGGTAAAAGATAATGGATGGATGGTATTGCATATGTCAAAACAATAGCATATTTCCTCTAAAATAATTGGCTCACTGAGCTATTTCTACATTTGCACAAATAATATTCTGAGGTGTTTTCATTGTTAAACCCCAACGGTGCCTTAATAGTCACCGCTTTAAATCACAGAACTCTCTTTTTTTAACTATTATTATGACAATTAATTTGATTTACTTTAAGCTTATGATCAAACGGTAGACAAACATGCTGGTATGATGTTTTGGTCATATCAGCATTGATTTTAAACACTAAAACATGATCCAACAACATTTCTAGTATCATAATTATGATTTTTACGTTAAACTCGTTGAATGAGGTTGGAAAGCCAAAGTAATAGGATAAGGAAAAAAATGTATTTTTTCTTGAAATATTATTTTTCCATATACTATATATATATATATATATATATATATATATATATATATATATATATAT
>NC_056504.1:35909599-35911798 GCF_014905685.2 Nematolebias whitei
ATATAGGGGACACTTGACAGAATCGGAGCTGCTCTATTCACTAACAGGCTTGTTGTTGCTCTCTAAAATAGTAATTTCAATTCAACCTTTATTTATACAGGTTGTTAGTCTTATTGAGCCTCGAGGACTCATTTACAACAGAGACGTGTTTTTTAATCAATTTAATCAGATGTGTGCAGATGTTTAAAAACCTGTTAGAATACACCAAAATGCAGGAAAATACATCTCTTTTATTCCAAATTTTCTGGGGGAGAACCCACAGAAAAAAAATAGAATTATTGTTAATACAGACAATGATTAAAAAATGTCAGGAAAAAAAAAAAGTTAAGTTGATGCAAGAATCTTTTGTATGTAAAGTTAAACCTCTTTGATGCTTGGAGTGTCCAAAGATGCACTTGTTTGTTTAGTAAAATAAGAGCCCAGGGATATACGCATCAGTCGACATGTTTAGTTTGTGTAAAACGCGCTTCAAGTTTGTTCTAGTTCTCTTGTATGTTGTTAATCAGTTTGAAAGCTTGGATACACCAACAGCTCTCAAAGCATAGCTCTAATTAAGTTTTTCTTTTTTATATATATATAAACTCGGAAAATGCAGATGCTGTCTCCCTTTTTTTTTTTTGGTAATGTGTTTCCCTTTGGACTCGATGGATGAACATCTTACCCAAAATTCGCTGAATGTGATGCTTAAACAGTTTATGTGATTACATTGATTACAGCCCACATATATTCACCAAACATTGTTTTAAGTGACATTCATTTACCGGCACAATATTCAAAAGTTTTTTACAGGAGAATAAAACTATAGTAGCTTGTTGCTATTGATGAATGGTTGATTTCCACTTGAAGAAAACAAATCATATATCATCAATGATAGAAGGATTTTTTTTTCTTGATAATAATGATGAAAAATAATTATTTCATACATAAACCATTCAGCCGGGCTGTAAACAGAGCACACACTATCAATCTTTAAACTGGTTTTGTTTATCTGATGCTGTTTATTGATGCTGGTACCATTCACTTTAAATGTTAGAGGTCCTCGTTCACACACCCATGCAGTCTCTTTACGCTCATAACCTTTGCTGTCACTAAAGATCTGATCTTAAAAGATCAGAAGATCAAGCTATGGCTTACTAAGCTAACGAGGGGTGTTACACTGTGGCCTGTTTTGTACTGTTTTATCTTCTACTTCTGTTCATGAAGTGTCGGGTTCCTGCTTTTATACTTGCTTTTAGTGGAACCACCGAGAAAATCAAATTTACCTAAGCCTTTTAACTGTGGTTGTGTTTGATCATGTTTGAAAGCTGGCAACACAATCAGATTTGTTTGTGTTTAAAAGGAAAAAGCATGTGGAGAGGGGCTGAAGGGTTAGGTGAGAAGTAAATAATATCTGAGTGACATGACTTAAGCTCTTTCTGCTTGAAGACATTAGACAGAAGGGGAGGGAAAGAATCAGTGTTAACATAATTTAAAAAATGAAGAAAGAGAAAACTGAGAACATGCAAAAGATAAATATATAAGTTGAGAGACAACTTAAATGGGTACTGCAGATTTAAATTAAGATCGATCTCTATAGAACATTCACCTGAAGACATTTTTTTTTGACAATTTTCTAAACTGCATATTCATAACAAAACATTTGGTTATTGTGTTTAATTGCATTCCTGAGCAATCGTATGGATGGAATTTATTTGTTTGACCTCTAGTTCTCTACATGATGACGCTTGAGTAGCAAAATAAAATATATGTCCATTGTTTATTGATTGTTGTTTCAGAAAAGTTCAAGTTAAAAACTGTAGGCATAAACAGTAGTTATATTGTCATATTACTGTATGACTGTTGTGTTACTCTGTTATTGGAAAATTGTATTATATCATTCTAAAATTGTGATTTTAAGAATCAAATATTTAACACCGTATTGAATTACTGTACACAGCAAAAGGCTAAAACAAATGTTAGCAAGTCAATATTTTTAAAGCTATCAGGATTTTTTTTAATCAAGCATTTGTATTATAATATATTTTTAATTATCACAAGTTACATTGATACCAAATGCGTGTGTTATCTTATAAGAAGTGTGCATATTTTAAACACAATCAACGGTGAAACATTTTAAATTCATACAGAGTATACCAGTCTGAAATTTTGGCCATATTATTATTATTATTATTATTATTATTATTATTATTATTATTATTA
>NC_056504.1:35911808-35913592 GCF_014905685.2 Nematolebias whitei
TTATTATTATTATTATTATTATTATTATTATTATTATTATTATTATTGTTATTATTATTAATATTATTATTTATAGTGATTGCTCTGTGATCCCCTAATACCATGAAAACTCAGCAATGGTTGAATCAGCCAAAAACAATGTCAATCTTACATTAGTGTTATACATATTGTTACAGATTTGTTAGATTTTTTATTTTTTTTCATTGCTTTCTATTAATGCCAACACAGTGTTGCACGTCAACCCATTTGTCTTCCATCTTGTGGTATTTATCTGACTCAGTGTGGAAGGACAGATATCGTAAAGTGCCATGCACACAGAAAAAGGGCTGGTTGGAAAGTCAAATACTAAGTATGGCCTTGGGTAACAGAGGCCTGTCACCTCCACCGTGCTGTCTCACAGCTGACTGAGTGGGTCACTGCGACAGATCACCTCTGTTTTGCTACATCCCCACCAACCACCAGAGAAATAGCTAAATGTTAAGCCTGTCTGAAAACCGTTCCATCCCATCATAAACACATTTAAGCAATCCTTACTCATGTCAGGCATAACAAGCAGATGAAAAAAAAAAAAAAAAAAAACACAAAGACCCGTCAGACACACATGAAAAATTAAGAAAACAAGAAAAGCACACTAAGACAGCTGATGAAAAATCCTAGACAGACTCACAGTTTTGCTAGACTGTATTTCATGTGTAGGAGACTGTGAGTCATCTGTCCTACTCACCAAATGCTTCCTTTTGTCTCTCAAATGTTAAAGTGGATCACAAACATGACTTTCTTACAAACTGTATTTTTGCATCAAACTGAAAAGGTGTTTGTTAATTTAATGTTTTTTCCTTAAGAACTTTAGATGTCTCACTATGGCATCAGCATCCCCATGAACATTTTTTTTTAATATTTATTTTATTTTTTTTATTTTTTTTTGTTGGAGTCGCATAATAGTAACTGAGGCAACAGCATTTCCCTACAGAAATAGGAACGTTGTATAGAATGTAGAGGGATTGGGTCAAACTAGACTAAGGATGATGAGGTGTTTACTTGGCCTCAATCTCAATTTGATGAGATGTGATAACGTGATAATGGAAGGAAGTGCAATATACAAGTACTCCTCCCTATACCCTACATGCCTCATGATTTCCATTGCTAACGTGCTGGTATCAAATGATGCACGATATCCCAGATATTGTTTATCTTTGTCAATGATTAATCACAGCTACTTAAGTATTAAAAGGAATATGCACTTTATTTTAATGTGGATAATAATAATGTTATAACCAGTAGGCACGTTGCAGATTGTCTTGTCATTGTTTTTGCCAAGCATTTTGTAAAAATAGATGCAAATCACTGTGCATTACTATGTGCTATGTAACAGGAAGAGCATGAAGCCATATCCTTTATGTATGAATATTGTAATTTGAGATTTTGCATCCAAAGTCTGATAAATGTTTTGTTTTTCCTTCCATGTTGGTGCTTGTGAGTCCCTCCACTTAAAACTGTTGGGCCTGTCTGAGTTTATGTAGAGACTAAAAAAAAAAAAACCACCCACACAACTCTGTAAAAGCACAAGCTGTTCTCATTTCCATAACAAAAAAAAATGTTTTTTTTTTTTCAACGCCTGTGGCATCTCTCAGATATGTTAAAGGTGTAATTAGGTGTCTGTGCCATGACACATTGGCCACAGTAATGTTTAATGCAGGGAGTCAAGAGTGTCTTATCATTCTAAACACACACACACACACACACACACACACACACACACACACACACACACACACACACATACA
>NC_056504.1:35913692-35930811 GCF_014905685.2 Nematolebias whitei
ATATATATATGTATATATGTATATATATATGTATATGTATATATGTATATATATATATATGTATATGTATATGAACACAATAAATTAAAAGTTAAAAAACAAATCTGCTAAATTTGATGATGATAATGATGATTATTATCATCATCATTATTATTATTAGTAGTAGTAATGGTAGTAGTAGGAGTAGGTGTAAGAGTAGTAACTTCTCTGGCTGTAACGCTGGACCAAGTTCTTAACTGAAATTAGCTTCATTTGCAGACTGTAAATACATGTAAATAAATATATGTAAATTATAATAATAATAATTTTTTTTAAAACCCAGAGTTACGTTGAAGTCAAATTTTACCATCCATCCATCCATCCATCCGTCCGTCCGTCCGTCCGTCCGTCCGTCCGTCCGTCCGTCCATCCATCCATCCATCCATCCATCCATCCATTTTCTTCCGTATATTTGGGGTTGGGTTGTGGGGGTAGCAGCCCAAGTAGAGAGGCCCAGACTTCCCTCTCCCCAGCCACTTGGTCCAGCTCCTCCGGGGGAATCCCAAGGCATTCCCAGGCCAGCTGAGAAACATAGTCCCTCTAACGTGTCCTGGGTCTTCCTCTGGGTCTCCTTCCGGTGGGATGTGTCTGGAACACCTCACCAGGGAGACATCCAGGAGGCATCCTAACCAGATGCCCGAGCCACCTCAACTGGCTCCTCTCGATTTGGAGAAGCAGCGGCTCTACTCTGAGTCCCTCCCGGATGAGCTTTTCACCCTATCTCTAAGGGAGAGCCCAGACACCCTGTGAAGAAAACTCAGTTTGTCCGCCTGTATCTGTGATCTGTTCTTTCGGTCACAACCCAAAGCTCATGACCATAGATGAGGGTACGAATATAAATTGACCAGTAAATTGAGATCTTCACCTTTTGACTCAGCTCTCTCTGCACCACGACAGACCAGTACAGCGCCCGCTTCACTGCCGACGCTGCACCTATCCGCCTAACAATCTCACACTCTATTTTTCTCTCATTCGTGAACAAGATCCCAAGATACTTAAACTCCTCCACTTGGGGCATGACCTCCTCCCCTACCCGGAGAAGGGACTCTACCCTTTTCTGTCTCAAGACCATGGCATCGGATTTGGAGGAACTGATCTTCATCGCAGCTGCGTCACACTCTGCTGTGAACCGCTCCAGCGAAAGCTGTAGATCACGACCTGATGCAGCCAATAGAACCACATCATCTCTTACATTGTTGCAACAATAATTTGTTAAAAAGAAAAAAAAAATCTTGAAAATGTCACTTCATATATGCAATTGTTTGTAAAATTTTGCTTTATCAATTTAAAAAAAAATTTAAATGGTAAAATGTTCACTGAAGCTGTCACACTATTCTAAATTACATAGTATAGAGTATTGCCACTTGGTTCAATTGATTTATCTGTTATAACTGTCAATGTATGACGTCTGTAAACGTGATTTGCAGTGTGAACAGGTGCATTTTAAACTGAAATAAATAAATAAATAAAATAAAAAGCTACATGGCATTCCATTTGTATTACAGCTGTGCACTGACAGCAAATTCTCCTGGATCTGAAGCTGAAGCAATTTGTTTTATTTGTTTTCCTGCCCCATAAAATGTCAACTCTGACTCTCCCAAACTCATAAGACATTTAGAACCAAAATAAATAAATAAATAACAGAGAAGGGGGTTAGGGTGGTGGTTACAGGAAAGCAACTTGACGGCTTTTTTGAGCAGACTATGTGATCATTGTATTTATCCAAGCATTTGTTTCTTTGTATATCTATAACTCTTAAGTTTCACCCCTTTGCTCTGCCATAGTGCTGGTTCTTACATAATTCCTTAGAGGGCCGATTGAAACTAGTACCAACTAAAAATATCTTCGGTAAAGCTATTACTAAATGCAGGAAGCTCTTAAAGCAGAGGTTTTCAGATAATGGTTCTAGTGTTGGTTTGCCTGTGTGTGTTCATGTATGCTACCGAGACACAACAAGAGACTAAAGCTTTTGGTCTGTGTGTGTAACTTAAAAAAAGAACGGTCAGCCAACTATTGATTTTGGAAAAGGCTCTCACTGAGATGATGAGGAGGTGTGTCCTGTGAAGTGGCTATTATGTGAAATCAGTTGCCGTCGGCTGATTTCTGTGCACTTTATATTCATTGCTTCCAGCTCTCCAAATAGCCCATTGCATCTCCTTAAGATGCACCCAACTTCATTCAAGTTCCACAGTTTAAATACTACCCTTCTGCCCAATAAAAGAACATGCACCCATATATTGTAATGTATCCACATTCAGCTAGAATATAAATAATTGAAAAAACAAACAAACAAAAAACAGTATATAGATTTTTTTTTTCATCAATTGTTACCTAGCATCACTCAATTTGAGTTGAGGACTTTATATGAAGATACATTTTTTTTCCACATATTTTATTTGTATAAGAATTACACCTTTAAACTGGTGCCAATAAATCAAATAAAATTGTAAACAATTTTGACAGATAATAATCTTGTATAAAAAAAATGACTTTACTCCTGTAACTTTCTCAACACTGACCTTTGAATACCAATTGATGAGGATTTAAACAGCCCATGTCCCGGCTGTTGACATTTGACATGAACTTCCCTCTAATTCTTGAGCAGCTACATAATAATTACTGCAGTTATACAACCTGTCCTCGGGCTTGGATGCTTGACCTTTCTGCAAATAACATCTTCATCTCCTTTAATGTGAAAGCAGGGATGTCATTTCCTATTGTGCTTCTAAATACAGCAACAAAGATGTCACCTTGCATTAAACTCCATATGCTTGCATGGTTCTAAGGGCTTATGTCATGTGTTTGTGTGACTTTTGAAATGTAAAGCTAAAAGAAAACGTGGCAACACAGGCATCCATTTCTTACTGAGACTAGGTTTATTTTCAGTTGTTGGTATTGTTACAATATTTTTGTAATCAACTTTCAAAACCGTCTGATATACAACTGAAGAATGTTTTGCAAACACACACATATAAACACTCGACCATTAGAGTTGTGGAGCGTGAGAAGAAACACCGAGTCAAGTTCGATCCTCCCTGACCACAAACTGGTCTAATGGGAATTGAATGGCTGAGTGCACCACACAGCACACAGAGTCAGGACGTATGGCCACCTAGTGAGAGTTTTCCACCCGCAAAAATGAAACACACAAAAGAAAAATGAGGCTATACTGCCTTCTAGCATAGTAGAGAAGAGTCAGTACGATATATATATATATATATATATATATATTTTTATTTTTTTTTTACATAAAAGTGTTAAGATTGCATTTTTTGTTTGTTTGTTTTACTGTCAAACTGGCTTTGTGACAACTTTCTTTTTTTTTTTGTCTGCTATTAAAGATGTCTGAAATAATCATGTTACTGCCTGTAGTCTTCTATAAACCCCAATTTTCTGAACACATTAAAGTATTAGAGACTGCACGCTACATAATAATGAACAAAGCAGATGAAGAGTAATCAAAGTGAAGTGGAGACGAGACAGATGCAAACACACTCTTAATATTTAAAGGCTGACACAAGATAAAGATGATGAGAAGAATAAAGAGAAATTATGAAATGGATTAAGTGATAATTCCAAAGAAAGATTTTATGTTTTCATTATTGAAAAGTCAAAATTAGTGATCTACTTGACAGAGACACACCTTTAGGGCAAAATGTTTTACCTACATTCCTTCTTCTTCTTTTGGCTTTTCCCTCTTCAGGGGTCTCCACAGCGAGTCATCCTCCTCCATCTCACTCTGTCCTCTGTCCTCACTCCAACTACCTCCATGTCCTCTCTAAATGCGTTCGTATGTTCCTCTTTGGTTTTCCTTCTGCCAGTATATCCACTGTCCCTCCTCTGGACATGTCCAAACCATCTCAGTCTGGCCTCTCTAACTTTATCTCCCAGTTGTTCAATCTGTGATGTACATTTGATGATCTCATTCCTAACTATATCCATCCTTGTCACTCCTAAGGAGAACCTCAACATCTTCATTTCTGCCACTTCCAGTTCTTTCCCCTTTCTTTTTGTCAATGCCACTGTCTCAAGATCATTCAACATAGCTGGTCTCACCACTGACTTGCAAACCTTTGCAGACTGCCTTTGACCTTTGCAGACACACTTTTGTCACTAATCACTCCTGAATCTTTCCTCCATCCACTCCTGCTTGGACTCACTTTTTCACCTCTTTACCACACTCTCACCATTTTCCTGGACAGTGGACCCCAAGTATTTGAAATCCTGCAACTGTTTGTTTTACCAAGTGATTGTAAATCATAAAAAAAAGATGTGCTGTGCTTGATAAAAATCATTGAAGCTTCCACTTGCATGCACTCTGCTCCTCTGTGTAAGGTGCCAGTATTTCTTTAAGTGTCACAACATCGTGTGCTTGGAAGATCGTATTTTTTTTTCCATAATTATTTTGCTTCCAAACTTGAATTATTGTTTTATGAAATTACACAAATCCCTATTAGCATTTAGGCTTGAAGAACAAAATAAGCACATATTTCATAAAACTGTTGTATTCACTAGTGCTATACGATGCATTGTCTTCCTTTACGAAAAAATACCACAAAACCTTGTCTCATTCAATCTGAGATACTGAACAAGTTGGCATCATGGCACTGTATCTATCTGGCTTAGTGTATGTATTTGCATTGACTAGAATCAGCCCTGAAAAGCACAAGTGGTCCCTTGTTGTCCTCTTAGGGTTCTACATATAGTCATTGCAGAAATAAGACCAGACTCAGAGCAGTTTTTTTTGACTGACAGCAGTGCTCTTCTAACATCCTAAACCCATGAGCACTGACAGCTGTCAACTACCCTGGCCGTCACCGGTTTTCAACTCACACACATGTATGCGTGTAAAATAAATACTCACAGCAAGCCAGAAGGGAACACAAAAGTTCACATCCTCAGTCCAGTTTGTCCATTTTTATATACTCCAAATGTCACTTCTTTCACTCTATTCTGCTTCTCTTTTAAGCAAAAGCTGTGGATTCTGAGTTTTCAGTGACCCGTGAGATGAGCGATTTAGTAATTGTGCACTTGGCAGCCCAGGCATGGGGGTCTGTGATGTATGAGTGGACATTGTGTCAAATATGGTCAGAGGAACATGTCAGTGGGAAGCGATGATAGAAAGAATAGCAAAGAGTCAGACATGCAAAAAAAGAAAAAAACTAAAAAAGAGGAAATGGCCTTTTAGCAAAGGGTAGTTCTTGAAAAAAACATTTTTCTTTAGGATAAAGGAACAAATGAAAAAAAGTATGTGCAAGCTCATCTTTGTATGTGGGTGGAAGCTTTTACGTTTTGAAGGGTAACAGTGATATTGACTTTGAAGATGGTGGGACTAAAGGAGGACAAGAAGGAGATTTATTTTAAAAAAAACAGAGAGGAGCAAGGGATGGGGGTGGAAAAGCAGCAATTAGTGTAATTAGGAGACAAGATTTAGCAAGCCACTGACAATACGTCACCTCTCATTATAACCCATAAGCAAACAGAGCAGTCTAACTCAAGGCAGCACCCATTCTCCAGACAGTTCCCCATGTCAATGCACATTCTGCTCTCCATAGTCACGCTCAGCTGCATATCATTGACTTGCCAATACAACACGGGGTTTCAGATTCAAAATGTAGATCCAGTTGTGGAGGGAAGAAGGAGACCTGAATGAAGTTCAAGCAGCAGGCTGATGGATGATGGTCATGTGTGGCAGCCAAGCAAATATGTTCTTGTTACACTACTTTGGCATTGATTAATCCAGATGTGTAAAATGTGTTAGCTGTTTGCTCAGATGTGATTTGAGATGAAGAAACACAGTTTAAACAAGTGTATAGTGGAAACTGCATTGTTCACTAATGTTCTCATTAGATGCCATTTGACCTGTGTAGACTATTTTAATTTATTTACTTTGATTGCATAAAAAAATTACAATGTCAAGTACATTTAAAACATTAAAAATCAACAATGAATACAGAAAATCAGTCCAATAAATGGCTGACATGATTGTATGCAGAGCTACATTAACTTTAACGGGCTTAGCATTTTTGCATGTTTATTAATATTTACACAGCATCCAAGAGAGTTGTTTTCATGGGAACCCTACTGTGTTTCAAAGAAATGTGTATTTACCTTTTTTTTCCCACTCTATTTAGTCAGAGTTGCAGCAAATGGCCCATTAAAACTTTACCACTGCTACATAAACATTTTACAGAAACATGTTTTCCGTTGCGCCTCCGCTCCTTTTTTTCACCTTACTGTGACAAGACATGGATTTGCTGAGCAAAGTGACTGGAACAAATTGGGATTGGAAATAACAAAATAGGCTATTTAATAAGCATGGTTGAGGGGATTGGACTCTGGTGTTGGGTTAACTCGAATAATCAGACTGAACTCCTCCTGGGCCCAGCTTTTGATGGCAGCTTTCATCCATCTGATGGGAAGTTTCTGGCAAGGAAGATGGAGCCATCTATATCTTGCTATCTATACAGTGGTGTGTGTATGTGTGTTTGGCTGTTATGGTTATGTGTGTATGCAGAGGAGCGATTTTTAGTAAATGCTAAATCAGCTCACACATCGGTCTCAGACACAGATATGCAGCAGCGAGGGATTGGACTCGGGGATAGTAAATGTGGATATATGTTAACCCCAGGCTGTTAAATGCCAAATATAAACTTATTTCTTCAGATACTAATCTCTGGGCCATTATTTATTTATTAGTTGTTGGATTTTTTTTTTTTTTTCGTTATTATGGTTTGTCACCACATTCTCTGAAATGAGAAACTGCAGACAGCAAATCTACAAAAATTCCCTGGTGATAGATCCAACATAGGTTGTCATTTATTTATTTATTACTTTCTAGTATTTGTGGAGGCAGCTGTAAACAAAAAAAATAATTAAGAGACAAACTGTGTGAAAATGCAAAGAGCTCAAACAGAAGGGTAATGGGAATTGGACTTGTTGATAGCATCATAAACACAAAGATTCAAACACTAAAGGCACATGGAAACATATAAGCTCTCCTGTATTAAAGTGAGGGTAAGCCATATTGGTATGATGGAGGGAGGGGTATAATACATTTTGTGTGTGGTGTACAGGCTTGAATAAATTTTTAAAATCAATTGGTTAAGGTGGGATGCACTTTCTGTGCATAGGGTTTTGCTTATTTTGTGCATATTTTGGAGGATATGTGTCTGTGCATACAATCAAATTAATAAATGATACCCGACTCTCAGGAAGGAAGAATTTTTTATACAATATACAATCCACCTCTGCTGATGGTGTTCGGATTATTTATGTTTTCTTCTTTTTTTATCTGGGACATAAACTCGCTGCTGGTGTATGACCGACAACCGCTTCTGGATCTTCGTTTTTCTGTCACCTATGTCGCTTATTTGGACCAATATGAGCGTACCTCTGGACAGCCCCCCCTCCCCCCCTGCTGGCGAACGTGCCAGCTTACCTCCGCTGCGCTCCTCACCTCCCTGCCCGGAAATATCGCTTCAGATGCCAGGGAAAACGTGCCGGGCGGCTGGTAAAGCTTAAAGCCATGCACGCAGCATCTTCCTATTCCGCTGATCACGGTTTCCATCGCCAGCTTCCCACGTGCCCGGACCAGGTAAACAACGGGAGTTGTCAGCCGGTGCGCAGCTTGGTCCGACCTGGAGGGGCTGTTATTGAAAACCTGAGGCCACTGATGCGTGCAAACTTCACTGCTGCTGGCTCCACTTCGGACAGCATCCGGATGTGTTTGGTCAATGCAAGATCTGTTACCAACAAAACTTTTATCCTCAGGGACTACTTTCAAGAGTACGAGTTGGACTGTTTCTGTATCACAGAGACTTGGATGTCTCCAGGTGAGTCCAGCGCCTTGATGGAATTATTGCCACCGAACTGTCTGTATTTTAACGCACCACGGCCATCAGGCCGGCGCGGTGGTGGATTATTAACAATATTCAAATCAACTTTTGACTGTAAACAACTGCCCATCCCAGTTTCCCGCGCCAGCTTTGAGCTGAGCGTCTTTGAACTCGGCCATTCGCCTCCAACGTTATTTCCAATCGTCTACTGCCCACCTCAATCTAAGGATTTCATAAATGAGTTTTCTGATTTCTTGGCTGAAATCACACCAAAATATGAGCATGTTTTCATTATTGGGGAACTTAATTTGCATGTGTGCTGTCAGGAGAAGCCCTTGGTTAAGGACTTTTTAGATTTATTGGACTCATTTAATTTAACTCAGTATGTAAACGGTCCCACCCAAGAGGGTGGACATAACACTGGACCTTGTTTTAACTTGTGATGTGACTGTTAGTAATCTTGAAATTGGTGATAATGTTTTTTCATACCACATGCCAGTCCGGTTTGAGTTCACCCTCCCCCATGTAACTCCTAAGCCATGCATTCCTGCATGTAGTAGCTGGCCATTAACCATTTCACTGCCACACGTTTCACAGATGTTTATAACTCTGAAATGATAATTCACCCCCCGGAGTTTCTCACCACCACTGAGGAGCTGACATCCCAGTTCAACTCTGTCTGCTTAAAGACTCTGGATCATGTTGCGCCTGTTAAAACCAAAAAAATCTAAACTCAGAGCAGAACCGTGGCTGAGTGACATCACCAAGGCCATTAGGCAGCATTGTAGGAGGGTAGAGCGAAAGTGGAGGAAAGACAGGCTGCAGGTCTCTTTTCAAATACTCAGAGAGTTGGGGCCGTTATCAGAAAACAATGAAAGCTGCTAAATCCAAATAATTATCTGATATAATTACCTCAAACTCTCGCAACCCACGTGCCCTCTTCTCTATCCTAAACTCTGTTCTCCACCTCACTGAACCATCATCTCTGGAAGCCTCGACTGAACTGTGCGAGAACTTCCTACGTTTCTTTTTGGGAAAAAATTGCTACCACTCGGGCTCTCATTTCCCCTCCAACTCATGACCCATCCATCCCACCTCAATCAGTAGCTGTATTTGACCATTTTGAACCCATCACTCTATCTTCTCTAGAGCAGGTCATGTGCAGCTTGAAACCTTCTGGTTCCCTCTTTGATGTGGTCCCCCATCGACTACTAAAGGAGGTTTTTCCTATTCTAGGTCCGTCCATTCTTGCCATAGTAAACAGTAGTTTATCCACTGGCGTAGTGCCAAAAACCCTTTAAACATGCTGCTGTCCAGCCTCTCCTGATAAAACCAAGCCTTGACTCCTCAGTCATATCCAACTTCCGGCTTGTCTCCAAACTCCCATTTCAAAACTACTGAAGAAAATAGTCGAGTCCCAGTTGAAGTGCTTCCCGGAGGACCACGTCATCTTAGAGCTATTCCAATCTGGCTTTAAACCTCTCCATAGCACTGAAACTGCCCTGCTGAAGGTCTTTGACATTTTCTTAAGCACTGATACCGGTGATTCTGTGCTGCTTTTCCTGTTGGACCTCACATCCACCTTTGACACCATCGACCATGAGATCCTCATCGCTAGGTTGGAGCAGTGGGTGGGCGTCACAGGATCAGCCTTCAATTGGTTCAGATCTTACCTTGCTGATAGATCCTTTTGTGTCTCCATCAAGGAGTTTAGTTCTGCAGCGGCAGAGCTTAAATGGGGGGTTCCGCAGTGGTCAATCCTGGGTCCCCACCTATTCTCTTTATACCTGCTACCGCTTGGTGCTATTTTCTGGAAACACAACATGCCCTTCCACTTCTACGCCGATGACTGTCAAATTTACTTCCCACTAAGACACAATGGCACATGCTCTATTCAATCTCTGCTCGACTGCCTAGCTGACATCAGGGACTGGATGGCTTTAAAGTTCTTAAGTTTCAATGAAAAGAAGTCTGAAGTCATGTTCCCTCCCAACGACCCAATCACAAACCACTGTATCGACCTCTCCGCTCTAACCCTATTAGAAAAACAAAGAGTCACTAATCTGGGAGTGATAATGGACCCTTCCCTGAAACTTAACAGTCACGTAAACATGATCGTTAAATCATGTTTCTTCCAACTGAAGAGGCTGTCTAAACTGAAGCCCATATTGTCCAAAAATAACCTGGAGACAGTAATACATGCATTCATTACATCTAGGCTTTATTACTGCAATTCACTCCTGTTTGGTATCAGTCAGACCTCCATTGCACGACTACAACTTGTCCAAAATGCAGCAGCCTGATTTTTAACCAGTACAGGCAAAAGAGAGCACATTACACCAGTTTTGGCCTCACTGCACTGGCTACCGGTTCACCTTCGAATCCAGTTCAAAATACTTCTGTATGTCTACAAATCGCTGAACAGTTTTGCCCCCCCCCTCCCCCCAGCTCTCTGATCTGCTACAACCATATGTCCCACCACGTTCCCTGAGGTCAGTGGACCAGTTGCTCCTCATAGTTCCAGGAACTCATCTTAAGCGCAGAGGGGACAGGGCCTTCTCTGTATCAGGACCAATACTTTGGAACGAGTTACCTCTGCTTGTCAGACAGGCCCCCTCCCTCTCGGTTTTCAAGTCCCGTTTAAAAACTCACTACTATTCGGTAGCTTTCAACACCAGATGATCTGTGTTTGAACCTGTATGCTCTGCACTGTTTAGTCGTCATTATCTGCATCATTTTTATGTCTATATTTCTGATTTACTTCATTTTGTATATTGCTATGTGTGTTACCTGTTGTTCTGTCTGTACAGTACTTTGGTTGGCCTTGTCGCTGTTTTAAGTGCTCTATAAATAAAATGGTATGGTTTGGTATGGTATTTCAACTGGTGAGCACTTTTTTTAATTTAAAATATGTATTACTTTATTTGTGCCTTTGTGATTTAAACATGTTTAAAGTTAAAATAAAAGTAATGAAAAAAAAAATTGCAGACATTAAAGCACACTTATCACTTTGATGGTTGATGTCCCGTAGATGTACTTACAAAAGTTCACAACAAATCTAATCAATTTGAACATTTGAATTGTACTGGGTACACTAGTATATATTCACAAATAAAGGAAAGGTGTGTTAAACTATATAAATACACACACACACACACACACACACACATATACTGTATATATATATATATATATATATATATATATATATATATATATATATATATACCCGGATTAGGGTCGGGCTGGGCCGGGTTTCGGGTTCAGGTTAGAAATGACGGCTCTACTCACACCTAGGGACAATTTAGAGTTACCAATCAGCCTAACATGCATGTTTTTGGTCTGTGGGAGGAAACTGTAGTACACGAAGTAAACCCACGCATGCACGGAGAGAAAATGCAAACTCCACCCAGGAAGATTCCGGTTTGGGGTTTGAATAGACTAGTTGACTAGTTGATTCTAGGACATCTCACGAGTTTTTAAATTTCATGTTGACTAGTTGCAGTGAGGGGCAGCACGGTGGCACAACTGGTAGAGCTGCTGCCTCTCAGCGAACAGGTCCTTGGTTCAAACCTCGGTCCAGGGGCCTTTCTGGGTGGAGTTTGCATGTTCTCTCCGTGCATGCGTGAGTTTTCTCCAGGTGCTCCGGTTTCCTCCCACGGACCAAAAACTTGCATGTTAGGCTGATTGGTAACTCTAAATTGTCCCTAGGTGTGAATGAGAGAGTGAATGGTTGTTTGTCTCGTTTGTCTCTATGTGGCCCTGTGATGGACTTGCGACCCGTCCAGGGTGTCCCCCGCCCCTCACAGAGTGATTGCTGGACATGGGCACCGGCGACCCCCGTGACCCAAAATGGAATAAGCGGGTAAAGATAATGGATGGATGGATAGTTGCAGTGAGTGATTGTGTCACGTGATCAGCTCCATGCCACTGGCTATAAAACAGATTCTTCCAAGCAGATGGAAGGTAAGGATCAGGTCAAGCCTTGCCAAACAGGTAGAAATTCATCAACAGTGTGGAAGTATTTCACTAAAGATGACTCTTCCGATTCAACCGTCCGTGGGGGATTCCACCACCTCCCACCTCCTGTTTTTATTTTATTTTATTAAATTCATGGTGGAATCCACCGCCACAAATAGAAAAGCCATTTTAAATTAATTTTAATTAGTGGATTAAATATAATAAAACAAACTTTTGCAGCTTAATAAAAATGTTGGTTTTCTTGTGACTTATTTGCAGTATGATAAATGGTAGGTGCATAAATATACTCTCCCAGTGTTTTTTTTTTGTTTGTTTGTTTTTTTTGGTAAATAATAAACAACATTGTTTTTGTGAATGGCGTCTTGAGTTTCTATGACGTCACAGTGACTAGTCCGATGTCGACTTGACTTTTATCATGTTGAAGTCGACTTTAAAAAATGTGTAGTTCAACCCCTAGAGGCAACAGCTTGACCAACTGTGCTCTCTGCTGCTGTATTTAATTGAAAAATCTGATTAAATTACTTAAATACAAAAAGGTTTATGCCGTTTTAATATCTACCTCTCTTGCATCCTAAAGCAAACTATAACTTTATTATAAATCATATTTTGTTTCCTGTTTTAAATATCATAAGTCACAGCTATTTCACTCTGAACAGTTGGGGATGGATGAAAAGATGGAAAATCAACAAAGTGCAACATAAAAAGCATTAAACATTTCAAGTACTGCCAACTGCAACTTGTTTTTCTTTCCTTTCATTTTTTGTCAGTGGAAAATAAGACATCAAACTAGTGTAGATGAACAGATGCTGGGATATTTTCATCGTTTAACGCGAGTTCCTCATTTTTCTGGACTGAATAAAACGTGCACTGAATTTAAGGAAATGCAAAGTGAGACGTCATTTAAATTTGACCCATCAAAATGAATGCGGTCATTTATTTACAGAATCAAATTTAACATCAAACATTTACATTAATTT
The DNA here is from genome assembly GCF_014905685.2 of Nematolebias whitei. Taxonomy (NCBI): domain Eukaryota; kingdom Metazoa; phylum Chordata; class Actinopteri; order Cyprinodontiformes; family Rivulidae; genus Nematolebias; species Nematolebias whitei. The sequence goes on from NC_056504.1 coordinate 35,926,528, forward strand.
GGCAAATTATGAAAATAACAACAAAGCAATCAATCAGGAAAAATCATACGGCCATGATTTTTTCCGTTGCTGCACCAACAGACATTTATAACTGTACAACTATGATCTTTTACCCACATGAATGTGGGTAAGCACTTTACACAGACATTTCTAAATATCTGGGAGAATTTCTACTTGATAGAAAAGTTTAAGATGAAAGATGAAGTTTAAAGGGGAGAAAGATGGTGTTTGAGGTAGAGTGTTGAACAGAACGGCACTCTCCGGGCTTTCTTCAGCTTTTCCTCACAGTACACTTAGGTGGTGAAAACGACTCTTTTACCTGGAGATGTCTCAGGCGAGATTCCGTTTAACGCACCCTTTCAGCGTCTCCGTAGGATGCTGTTACTCGTCCGGAGTAGCTGCGAGGTTCTGTCAGCCACAGCTCACCTCAGTGGAAAATGTTATAATCCCATGGAACTCGGAAGAGCTTCGTTGTCATGTCAGGAACTCCAACAGCACTCCATCAGAACTCCAGAACTCTAGAAGTCTGACAACTCTCCAACTCTGAGTACCTGTGTGTCTCTCCGTGTCCCTGTGAGTTCGTGTCTGAGAGTCCGTGTAGACCAGGAAGTACTGACCTTTTAAAGACTCTTTCCCGGTTCACTTTTGGGATTTTTCATTGGTCAGAAACGACCAGAAGGGGTGTGTTTTTGTGACGTAAGAGGTTAGAGACAGCGAGAATTGTTATGAGACAGCTCAGAAATGTTCTCACAGACCGAGAGGGTTCTGTTTTGGCGTGCCTTAAGAAACAGGTGCAAAACATCTCTATTTACGTCTGAGAGGATTCTAAAACATGACAGTTTTAACATAACAACTTGTTTTTCGTTTGACTGTAACCTTGTAAACGCACACACTTGCTCATTCAAAAGCAGAAATCAGAAAAATGCATAATTACTCTGCACAGCTTTTAACATGAGAATAAAATCATTACTCAGTTAATAAAATTGATTAGTTCACTGCAACATCTAAAATGGTTTGAACTAAGACACTTTGATTATCAACATTTGTAAGATAGTAATGATAATAAAAAGAGAGTGTTCTTTTCACTTGAATCTTCAAGAAAGAAAGTCTCAGGATGGGTGAACCTGTATTTATGGAGTCAAATACATGAAATGACAGCTTCTGTCCCACAAGGTTCTAAAGGTCAAGAGTTTTGACCTTAGACTGGGTTTCGACGTAGGCTTAGTCCACTACACTAGCTTAAAAAAATAAAAATAAAATAAAATAAAACGGTACCTCTGAAATACACACTAACTGTATTGTATGTGCGTTAATACCCAATGCAGTACGCCAGCATCATCTGAGATAAAATGAGCTTGAAATTGAAAATGCTACCTGACCTTTTACTGATCTATCATTTCAGTACATTAAAGGATTTCAGGAGTGGTAGTCAGCTACCTGCTTTGCCAACTTTTGTCACAACAGTGGAGCCTGTTTGCGCAGTAATTGTCACTGCCTAAATATGAGGCAGTTTGATCTGCTTCAATTTTAGATCATCTGAGAAAAAGTTCAAATCACTGCGCAGACCGTTTCATCTTTTTTACAAGCAGAGCTGAAAGTTGTTTCACTGAAAGAAAAATGTAGATTTATTTATTTATTTATTTTTTTTGCTCAGTAATTTACAGTGCTACTACTTTGTAAATGCACTTCACACAACTTTTTGAAGTTTCAACTTATCTAAGTGGGTAAAGAAGACATTGCAAAGAGGAGGGTGGGGGTAAATGGCACAGCAGGAACACAAACAGTAAAAGATTTAAAAAAAGAGGGAACAATAGGTTAGAGACACTTACATTAATCACCACACAGTTGGCTGATTTATTTCATTTACACATTTCAACTGTCTTTCTTTAAAAAAAGTATGTACAGTAATAGCTTCAGATAAAAAAAAATATTCAAAATATATTTCAGTGAGTTCTCAAATTTGATTTAATTTTCATTAGGAATATTATTTAATTCTATGTTGTAATCCTATTTTGAAAGGGCATTCAATTATTATGCATCTGTTTTTTGGTTGTTGTTGTTTGTTTTGTTTTTTTACAAATATGTGCCATGTACTTTTACTTTTGAGCAGTCAGAGTTTTATTTGCATATGTAGCACTAAGATCTTTCTCAGTTTAAAGAAGCTGGCAAAGTTTTCATGAGGAGGCCAGCTCATTCCTGACTGATTTACTAACAATGTGGACACAACTGATTGTACAACAGAAACTACTATCTGGCAACAATATAAGTAGTTTCTTTCAAAGTATAAAATTTAGGTAAGTCATCTACCGGTTTGTACCCTAATTATAAATAACATAAATCCTCTCCACGCTGAAGATTCAATAAATACTTTGACGAAAACCCACTTAGGCAAAACAAAGATGCATACGCTTACAATCCATTTTAATTGATTTATTTGGTATTTGCTTGTCACAGAAAACAGTTAACACATACATATGTATGACTACGGTGCATCTTTGTCCGTACTGCATGTTTGGGAATGTGTATGTGTTTGCATATCTGTGTGAATGTGTCAGAGAGACAGAGAGGATTGTCTGCTGGTCATTGGCACTGTGCCTATCAGTTTGCAGTGATCAGTCTTGCCTGGCTGTCATCTGTCCACTGCCAGCTGTCAAAGGGCTTGCTCTGGGCATGCCCACTTATGAGAGGCTGCAGCCATGCTCTAGAATACATCCAGCACTCTAATAGGTCACGATTGGCTGCACAGGGCTTGCCAATAGACTTGGATGGGAGAATGAGTAGAGAATGGCATGAAAAGTTAAGGAAAGAAGTGGATGCAGCAAAAATGAGGGATGAAAGATAGATACATCATTCACGGATTCAAAAAAAAAAAAAAAAAAGAAAGTTATCTGTGTACCCAGTTCATTAGATTTGTGTGCTTTTGGACAAATATGAGTAAATCTGACAAGTACTAACAAATATTCCAAATAAAAACTTGGGCTGAATGAGAAGATTCATAGTGGAATGCAAATGTTGCTTTTACATCCCAAGCTGTTGATTTAAATGTATCAGCTTGCAAAATAATTGGGACTGGTGGCGCAGAGAAGGTGACCCTGTGTTCGGAAGGTCGCCGGTTCAACTCCCTGGACCGACAACATCATAAAGTGAGTGGGAAAGGCAAAACACCCCATCTGCCTCCACCCTCCTTTCCTCCACCCTGGGCCCTTGAGTAAGGCCCTTAACCCCCACCATCTGCTCCCGCAGCCATCCTACATGGCAGCTCTCTGCTCCACACAGAGGGCTGTGGTAGCTCGGTGGTCTGTGGTTGCATCAGGAAGGGCACCCGGCGTAAAAATAATTGCCAAGTCTTCACTCGAGTTAGTTCGCTGTGGTGACCTCTGAAGAAGGGAGCAGCTGAAAGAAGAAGAAGAAGAAGAAGAAGAGCTTGCAAAATAATTGGTACATTGAAACATTATATACAAATGGTGTCTAATTAAACAAATTTAAATTATGGCACAATTAATACATTTGAGACATAAAGTAATAAACCACATGCTTTTTATTTCGTTGGCATTACTCCGAGGTTCTTACATATCCAATTGGGAACTTAAAAAAAAGTTATTTAGATCAGTTAATGTTAAGCTAGGAAGTGTAGATGAGTTTTCTGTTTTCTCAATTTATATTCAAAGTACAACAAGGGATTAATTTATTTTCTTTTTATTTATTCTTACCAAACATGCATGCAATGAATCATAATCCTTTATTTACTCATGCACCAGAGTTTACTCCTCTAAACCATTTGTCGTAAATTACTGTCCTTTAGCTGATCTACCTGCATCTGCTTTGATGCTTTATGTAATCAGATGAGCATGAATGCAATAATATGTCAGCCTCCGTGAAGGTATTGACAAATATAAGTTAAATATAATAATATGTACATGAGATATGATATAATTCAATACAATATGACATGGAATGGCATGACACGACATGACATTATGATATGATATATGATATGATATGATATGATATGATATGCCTAAATAAAAAAAACTTTATTGGCTCCTTGACACATTTTGATTTGGACTCAGCCTTGTCCCCATCGCTACATTCACAAAACAAACAAAAATAGATAAATACAACCATTAAAGCATTCTAACACATTACAGACATAGTCCACCAATGAACAAGTCCATGCATCCTGTCTGTGCAAGGACCTGGAAATCCAAAAAAGTTCAATCTGGTCCTCTGGACATTCAAAAAAACAAAAAACTAAACAAAGCAAAAAAATATAGAAACGTTTCG
>NC_056504.1:35935811-35938311 GCF_014905685.2 Nematolebias whitei
CCAGTAAAGTCTTGTCAAATTGTAACATGATTTAAGCACATTGCCGAGTTATATATTTTCTTCCTAAATATTGCCACAGAGCAGAAGGTGATATTGTTAAGACAACCTACCTCAAAGCACCTGCCTTTAACAGTTAGTCGTATGTGTTTGTGTGTCTGTCAAAGATGTGTGTGTGTGTGTGGGGGGGGGGGGGTTCTTGTTTTATGATAGTGTGTTAGACTTTGTATTAACTAGGGGTTACTGCTAAGGGAAGATGTTTCATGTAGCCACCTATTGTTTTTGAGCAGATGGTGTAGGAGTTTTCTAACCTCAGAGAATTTCACAGTTCTTGCTGGAGGCAACACAGCAGATAAATAGCCAGTGATGGGATGTTCCAAGTTCTGCAGACGGCTCAATGTTGGCTTAAATCTACTGGCATTATCTGGATGGTGGATTTTGCTTTTCCCCATCATTTTCAGTGTTGCAGAACATCAGGGTGGCACAACTCTCTGCCTGTGGAGAATGATAATATTGTAGCCCCCACTACCTGGCAATATAGATTGGCCATTATTTTTTTTTCCGTGGCAAGTGGTAGAATTTAAGAGCATCATGGGGCAAAGTCAGACAAGCTAGGCCAAATCTGCTTCATTGCTGTCTGAGTATGTGTCCTTGTTAGGAGAGTACTATACAATAAGTCTGCCAACTACACTCCACCTGTTAGTGGATGTAGGCAGTGGCTTATGCCAAATCAAACTGTGTAACACTGACTTTGGCCTGTTTTCCTAGTAAGTTCAGAACTCAAAAGAAAGACTGTCTGTGCAAGGAAAATAAGTTGTCCTTTACTGATGAATTGTCTCTCCAGAGTTTAGAGTATAGGGTCAGAGAGTGGAAATGTCTTGCCTCAGAGGACTGTGGGGAGGATCATCATCAATCATCTGATCATAAGCGCACATATTTTTCAAAATGTTATAGTGGCAAAGCATGGTCATGAGGTGGAGTTGAGGTCAAATTCAGTGAATGATTTCCGTGTAAACAACTTCACAAAGATTTTGATGCACAGTATAAAGAGTAATTCACAGTGTCTAATGAAAACAGCATATATGCCAGTAAAATAAATACGTTTTATTCATTACAGTCCTTATGTTGTGTTTGTGAGTAGAAGCCTCATTAGTTAATTATATGTAAGACTTTTGGATCACATGGCTGTTCTAAGTGAAAATAAGCTCTCAACATGCTGTTGAAGTATTTTTAAGATCTTAACCTTTGATGTTTTAGACAAATCAACATATCAACACTTCTATCTATGCTAGTGACAAATGGGTTTTCTAGACATAAATATATATTTCACATTATTTCATGAATGATGTGTGTTTCCACATAAGAAAGTGCATTTTACAATTATTAGAAACAGTATTAAGCATTAATTTATCTGTATCCATCTCGATTTAAAACGTAGCTCATTGATTGTTTGATTGACTAATTGACTAAGTGATTGATTGACTAATTTATTGCTTGATTGGATACTTAACCAAATCTTTTCTGACTGTAAAACATATCAACAGTCATTTACAAATCCTGATAGTCTGGATAACAGATTCTAATCATATGCACTGAGGTGAGTAATCTCTGTGTATTGGAACAAACGGCAAAAGCATGTGTTGAATATGAAAGAAGAATTCCAAGGCTTTACAGACAACTATTTATGTGTAATGTCCATTTCCTTTTTGAGCTTTTTTTTGTTTTTAATACTTTATTTCCCACAAGGTTCATGGGTTTGTAAGCAAAGGACAAAATAAAAAAAAATAAAAAAAAACAAAACAAACTTTATGATTATGTTTGTTCTGCGTAACATTATCTGAAAATCCTCTAGAGGGCTAAACTGTACGCTCTGCTGCACGCTATTATATTCTTTACCTTTTTTTTTTTACATACAGTGCACTCAGTTATAACATATAATCATTAAAAAGAAGCATAGCAAAACACAATCCTTTTTTATGATTAAAATATGTACATACATTTGTTGTGGGCATACTAACAGTCTCATGTTACACTTTTCAGATTATGACAGGGATATGGAAATAGGACATTTGTCATACTTTCTTTAAAAGACAAATGCAGATTGAAATAATTATAATACTCAACTAATGAAAAAAAGCCACATAATTTATTGAGATGGTAATTTTGGAATAAAACTGCTTACATATATATATATATATATATATATATATATATATATATATATATATATATATATATATATATATATATATATAATTTTTTTTACAATGTTATATAATGCTTTTTATTATAATATAATTATTTTTTGTTGTTCAATTATTATATAACTATTCGATGGATTATAATTTATGTTCCTCCAGGAAAACTTTTAATATTTGTTGTAACTCATAAACATTTGATTTGCCACTTTTTCTTTTTTTCTTTCTTTTTTTTTTTTTTTTTGGTATTAATACGTTTGATGACCGAACGTCCGCTAAATTAAAAAAAATCCATCAACTTAAAT
>NC_056504.1:35939876-35951362 GCF_014905685.2 Nematolebias whitei
ATATATATATATATATATATATATATATATATATATAATATGAGAGAGAGAGAGAGCGAGAGAGAGAGCAATGGCCTGTTCCTAATTTGCTAACAGTAGAAGTTATATTCTGTCAAGACAAAAACAAAGAATATTTACCGTACCAGTAGATAGAAGAAGGTGGATATGAGGTAAAAAGAAGTCACAAACACCCCACCTACCCACCCACTTTTTTTTTTTTTTAATAATACCTTCATTCTTTTCACTCCTCATTTTCTCGTCTATCATGATTATAATCTAAATCTGGTGTGGGCTTCAATGCCAATTAGTCTGTTGGATTGACCAAGCACAATTGTCTCATGCAAAATATGACTGTGGGATACTTGAAACATAATAACCTAAATGTATTGCTCTTCGGGCAGTCCTTTGCAATACTGATACTGTGATTTATCTTGCTCATTTTGCAATGGTGATAAATCTGCAATATATTGTCCAGACAAATATGGAGGTGTCTTAAGGTGTCTAGTACAGGGGATAGAGACTAAACCACTGAGCCTTTTAGCTTGTGGGATTGGGTGTTTCTGAATTGAGTTTGCTTCCCCAAAATGACATCAGATCCCATCAGATAGGTAGCTGAGGGTTTTTGCAGGCTGAATGAACACCTCAAAAACGTTGTGATGTTCTGTGACTCTTCTGAAGTTAGGTTTTGTGGAAGAAACTCGTTTTGTTAGAATTTAAGGCAGTGTTACTCATTTTATCTGTCAGTAATTTAGTTATGAAAAAATCATTCACGCTGTTTTATTTATTTAATAGGCTATAATAAATGAATTGTGTATTGAGAATATGATGTGTAGGTTGTCTGGAGAAAATACTCAAACGTGCACACCCACCCACTCCCCCCACGCACAAAATCCTTTAAAAGTATTAATTGCCATCATCTCCTCATCCAGCCCAACCGTTTGACTACATCTCTTATCTCTTCTGTCTTACAGGTCCATTCCCTGCCTTTGAATTACTGATGGAGCTGTCATTATGAAGAAAATAATTATATAGGACCTTTGAAGAATGAGCTCTTCAAACCAGTGGATTGTTCTGAAGGTCAAAGCCATTAAAGATCAAACGTAATCACCAACAGTAAAATCAGCTGGCCTTTTCTCTCTTCAGGGTTTCTGCTATTGGATGTAAAACCAGTTGACGATCTTCATGGGATTGGACTGTAAAAAGGTTTCTTTTGAGAAAAGTTAGATATTTTTCAATTGCTTAGTTTGACACCACATTGCACTAAAGCTGGGACGTAACATGGATAAACGTGGATGAACTAAATGCTGTAAGTACCTACAGAGTCAAGAATGGATGGAAAGCATCAATGCCACTTTTTAAAGGCACACTCATCTGTGTCTTTGTGTCCTTGTTTTCCCACATTTTCCCTCAGTGAACCAGTCTTGTCAAATATGTTATTTATGTTACCTGCAAATCCTTGAAAGATACGTCCCAATCATTTTGTTTTGTTTTGACAAGACATACTTTGATTTTTTTTTTTTTTTTTTTTTTTTTGACAAGAGAAAGCAGATACTAAGAAAAAACAGAATGACTGGCCATGCTATAAAAGAAACAGGCTCTCCCCGGGTGGTACAAGTCTATAATTGTCCATGACCTCCCCGATATTCAGCAGATGACTTCAGATAAATTTGTGATTCCAAGATTTATTTTTCCAAGATTTTTTTCCAACTTAAAGAACCTTTAAATTTACCTTTGTGAAACTGTTTTTATATAAAACTACATGCTCAAGACTTTTTTGTGCCTACATGTATTTTTAATAATTTGATTACATGTAGGCACCAGTCAAACAAACTGTATTTTTTTTTTCTTTTTTTTTTTTTTTTGGCAACATGATATCTTTTTTGATAACAGAACAATGGACGATTTTAATAGCAATGGGTCTTCTGAGCTGTTGTAGTTTTGCCTGGTCTGAGGCATCAAGGACTAGTGGCACAATTTCGGGCGGGAGCAAACAGGAAGAAGAACCTTCATCACTTGAACGAGTAAAAAGAGGATGGGTGTGGAATCAGTTCTTTGTGGTGGAGGAGTATACAGGCACAGAACTTCAATACGTAGGAAAGGTAAGAATTTAATATGATTTACTGTAACATATATGTCTTTAACACTGTTAAACTGTGCATCTTACACTCACATGGTGGTCATGTGTGTTCCTGACGGTGCAGTGGAGCATGGTGAGGATACCAGAAGTGTGGAAATGAAGGAAACTCAGGCATGAAAAGCTATCACAAGAAGGCATTAGTTGATCCCAGCGCTCTTTGGTAGCAGTTTATGAACTTACCAGGTTAAAATTATTGTTGGGTTTTCACAGTGATCCTCAAATCTCTAGCTCTGTGACTTAACACAGAATCAAGCCTCCATCTGTTTACTTTCTATAGAAGCTCCAATAACTTTGTTTCATTAGGTAGTTGCTTAGTCCTTTAAAACTCTTTGTTGTAATCAGACCTCATTATTTGACATCCCCAGCGGTGCTCTTTTCCTGAAAGATGAGGACAATGTCATAGGTCCAAAATAATGTTTGCAGTTATTAGTATTATTTTTAAAGCTTATCATAAATTATAACTATATATCAGATCTATATATAGATGTTCTTTTAGCTTTCACATCTTCATGGGTCTCCACAGCGAGTCATCCTTCTCCACATCACTCTGTCCTCTGGATCCTTTGTCCTCACTCCAACTACTTCCATGTCCTATTTTGCTGCATCCAAATATCTTCTCGTAGTCTTTTTTTCTTGTTCTACCAATATACCCACTGCCCCCCCTGTGGACATGTCCAGACCATCTAAGTAGGGCCTCTCTAACTTTATCGCCCAGTTGTTCACTCTGAGCTGTACCTCTGATTATCTCATTCCTAATCTTATCCTACCTTGTGACTCCTAAGGAGAACCTCATCATCTTCATTTCTGCCACTTCCATTTGTTTCTCCTGTCTTTTTGTCATTGCTACAGTCTCCATGTCATACAACATAGCTGGTCTCGCAACTGTCTTGTAAACTTTTTATTTTACCTTTGCTGACACCCTTTTGTCACATTTCCCTCCAGAAACTTTTCTCCATCCACTCCATCCTGCTTGGACTCTCTGTTTCACTTATTTACCACATTCCCCATTTCCCTGGACAGTGGACCCCGAGTACTTGAAGGCCTATATCTTAGTGACCTCTACTTCTTGTAGCCTCACTGTTCCAATGGTCTCTCTCCCATTCACTACTCTGTCTTACTACAGCTGACTTTCATTCCTCTTTTTTCAAGTGCATACCTCCACCTATCCAAGTTCTCTTCCACCTGTTCCCTGTTCTCACCACATATCACAATGTCATTTGCAAACATTATAGTCTAGGGATGCACTGATCCACTTTTTTAAAATTCCGATCCGATCCCGATACTTAGATCTGAGTATCGGCCGATACCGATCCAGTTCCGATATCATGATCATCATTGATTTTATATGAGGCTGTAATAATCTCCTCTCAAGTACAATTTGTACAAATAATGTATGCGTGTTCAAAAAGGCAACTTGAGTTAAGTTTTATTAATGTTGGATAAGTTTTATAGTTAGAATTAAATTCTGCTAACACAAAACGCGTTTCTTTTTATTCCTAGCTTTAAAGTGGATATTAAAGTGATTAATTTAAGTGATTGTTTAAAGTTGTTTTATATTTTATAAAAGGCAGATATAAGATTTTTTTCTTCTTTCTGCACTCTTTTCATTCAACATTTTCTTTTTTATATATTTTTTTATTTTGTTTAAATGAATATATAAATGAATTAAATTAAATAAAATGTTAAATGGCTTTAAACATCTGCTAAGTTCATAGCATAAACCAACAAACATGTTCCTGTTTTTAGTATTTTCCATCACTTTATAATGTAGCTGTTTTTGTTTTTATTATAATTTTCAAATCATATGTTTTTTATGATTGTTTACTGTTGTACTGATAAATATCTCCTGGAAGGTAAACTATATATTGGCTGCAAGTATCAAGCTGTGAAATCCTTTGTTTTCTATAACTGATCGTGGTTGGTCATTAATCATGATGAAGTTTAGCAACTTCTCTGTAAACATTTGAGCTCCGTGGTTTCAGCAACGTCTACTTCTTGTTCAATCCGAAGCAGGCAGCCTGATTTGGGACAGCCGCACTCAGTCTGTCCCTCCTCAGAACCTCAGAGACGGGCAGACTGAGCAGGGCAGATTGGACGCGGCTGGCCGGTGTCGAGTCGCTTGTTTTGGGTTGAGCAAAGAGCAGCGCCCCGCTGAAGCCACGGAGCTCAAATGTCCATCGTAAAACTAACTTTACCATGGTTTAATGTGGTGCTGTGGCTCTGCAGACATTAAACGTTGGTCTTGTTTTGTGGTGTTTAGTGTAAAATACTTCCACACAGCGGACATGTTTCGATGAAAAGTTTGTTAGCTGTTAGCAACAGTGCTGCTAACTCAGCACTCACGTTGTAGCTGGCTGCAAACTATGAACTGGATTTCCTGAATGTAAGGCGGGTCTTATTACTCTGGGCTCATGAGAAACACCGCCGTTCAGGAAATCCATTCCATAGTTTGAAGCCAACATACAGCACAACCACAGACATGCATGGATCGGAAATATCGGCAGGTGGATTGGAAAATCCGATACGTAAATTTTGCTGGTATCGGAGGCTGATTTTGATACTGGATCGGATCAGCCCCATCCCTATTATAGTCCACAGAGGTTCCTGCCTGACCTCATCTGTTAGTCGGTCCATCACCAGAGCAAACAAGAAGGGGCTCAGAGCCCATCCTTAATGCAATCCCACCTCCACATCAAAGTTATTTGTCACTCCTAAAGCACATCTCACCACTGTCCACTGTCCTCATACATGTCCTGCACCAGTCTAACATACTTCTCTGCCACTGCAGATTTCCTCATGCAATACCACACCTCCTTCCTTCGCACCCTGTCATATGCTTTTTCTAAATCCACAAAGATGCAATAGAGTTCTTTTTTACCCTCTCTGTACTTCTACATCAGCATCCTCAAAGCAAATATGGCATCTGTGGTGCTCTTTATTGGCATGAAACCATACTGCTGCTCACATATAGTCACCTCTCATCTAAGTCAAGCTTCCACAATTCTTTCCCAGATCTTCATTGTGTGACTCATCAAATTAATCACCCTGTAGTTGCTACAACTCTGTCCATCACCCTTCTTCCTAAAAATGGGCACCAGCACACTTCCTCTCCATTCATTAGGCATTTTCTCACCTTCAAATGTGCCATTGAATATTTGAGTTAAAAACCTCACTGCCATCTCTCCAGGATGTTTCCAAACCACCACTGGTATGTCATCGGATCCTAGTGCCTTCCCCTTCTTCATTATTTTCAGAGCTTACTGAACTTCACCCTAAATAATCTTTCCCACTTCCTGGTCCACAGTTTATATGACCTCTGCTCTTCTTTCTCTTTCATTCTCTTTATTCATTAGCTCCTCAAAGTACACCTTCCATCTTCCCATCACACCATCCTCACTTGTTAATACATTTCCATTCCTATCTTTAACAAGCCTAACCTGCTGCACATCCTTTCTAGCCTTGATCTCTCTCTCGCCAATCAGTAAAAGTCCTTCTTGCACTCTTTAGTGTCCAGCCTCCCATACAACTCATCATATGTATTCTGCTTTGCCTTTGCCATCTCCCTCTTAGCTCTACATTGCATCTCCTTAACTTCATGTCTCCTCTCTTCAGTCCTCTCACTGTCATATTTCTTCTTGGCTAACCGCTTTCTTTGAATGGCATCTTGCACTTCATTATTCCACCACCAGGTTTTCTTATCATCCACTCTCTGTCCAGTTGACACACCAAGCACCTTACTACCTGTCTCTATAATTGCTGTTGCTGTAGTACCCCAGTCATTTGGAAGCTCTTTCTTATACCCCAGAGCCTTTAACAGCTCATCTCTGAATTTCTCACAATACTCTTCCTTCTTCAGCTTCCACCATTTGGTCTTCTTTTCTGATTTTACTATTTTTCTCTTCATCCCAACAACAATCATTCTGCACACAACTTAATTATAATTATATGCCAGATAAAATCATTTTATTCAATTTAGTCTCATGTACAATGCACATTTGGGAACATTTAGCTCATTTTTATTTCATTCACGTTCAATTTATCATCATATTCTCAAATGAATCTTAGTGAGCTGATGAGAGTGGACAGTGTGTGTGCACCATTAATTTCCCTTACATCACACAAGATACAAAAAGACAGAACATTAAGACAGACAGAACAAGGCTCAGCCCCAAGTGTCACACACATCAATCATATGATCCTCTAGTTCCCAATCATTTGGACATGGTAGCTGACCAGCTAATATTGCATTTACTTATATTGATCTTTCTATTCCTACAAATTAATGGGTTTGTTCTCCACAGCATGTAGGCCATGATGTTCCAAAACAATTATCCTGTGACAATTTCTTGTCTTCAGTGATGACTGTGATGCAATCATGCTGGCAAGGCCAACAATGTGGTGAACATGCATCAATGACATATTTGATCTGAGTGATATGTGAGAAAGAAGTGCCAACAAATGAAAGACTGGAAATACAACATTATAAATCTTGGGCTTTATGTATCAGCATTACAGGCCACTGTGCATGGAAAGGCAAATAACTGATGTAAAATAGCTTAAGGAGCTTAAGGTAATGCCACAGCAGCAGAGGAAAAGTGATTTTATTATTCAAATTATTACCACACTTATGTGACTAGGACAGTGACCAATGCCATCACTGCTAATAAGGGTCTGTCTGAGTGCTGAGGTGATTGTCTGTGAGTAATTCTTGCTTACACAGGCGCAAATGCAGAGTAGTGTCAGTTAAAGCTTGATAATTGCAACTTTTTTTTTTTTTCCACCTATTTATCCTACTCAACGAGTTACGTTTTCACTGTCCTGTGGTGGCTTACATTTTACCACTGTACAATCAGATTTAACCATCAAATAGTGCCTAAAAAACTTAATCTAGCAGCCTATATGTGCTAGTTTAATGTATCATCATAACTATATGACACTTCAGTACCAGTTTGAGTCCTAAGAACAAATCTGGTCAGGTTTTAATTTATTATCTTTAATTTTTTTTATATAATGTGGCATAAAAAATGATTTGGCTGATATTAAAAAAAATATTGTGTAAAATACAAAATGAGAATTGAAACTGGTAGTGCTTGCCTTTTTTTCTCTGAGACAAAAATGCTCTTGAGCATTTTTTTTTTCCTATTCTGTATCTTGTCCTCCTGTATTTTGACAAATGTGGTCTGGAATAAATCCTTTGTTTGAGTGATACGTGTGTGCAAGTTTTGCTAGTGTGTAGGATGTCCATCTGCTTTGATGTTCCTGCAACCAAAGGGACATAGTTCAAGCTTTTAGTGTATAGTTTCAAAGGGTTTATATACCCTCCCAACTCTCTAATCTTCATACATGCTACTGGCATAGGCTTCCTTATTTTGTCTCAGCATGAGCAGAGAAAGAGTGTTTGTACAATAAATGCTCAATTTTTTTTTTTTTTTTTTTTTTTTGTCTCATGTTGACTGTCCAAGTCAAATGAAACAGATGGACTCTGATCTTTTGTTGACTGAAAATGTCTACATCTCTGTGAAATGTATCCATTTGATTTATGGTGAGTGTGTTCAAGATGTATAATTTTAGCTGTTTCAGGTTTGGACACAGAATTATTTTCACCAGCATCTAAAATGAAGTGCTAAAATTTACATTGTAGTTTAGTTTCCAAAACCACAAGAGAAATGAGGAAATAAAAAGTTGTTGACATTTTTAGGATCTGTATTCGTTTGATTTAGTAAATAATGGAACAACACCAAAGTAGCTTACCATATTTTCCGGCCTATAAGTTGCATTTTTTTGCATAATTTGCATGCCCTGCAACTTATACAGTGAAGCAAATCATTTGTTTTCCCCCATATTTATAAATCAATTTTTGGCTGAGATATGACTGTTTTCATTCATTCTGACATTGAATATATTGAACACTACAATTTTCAGCCGCTAGATGACACTCAACTAGTGTGGCATGCTGTTGTGTCATGTAATAGATAAAAGTGGCTATTAATGACACAATTGGCTTGCTACCTATATCCAGTTCTGGGATCATGCCTGGAGCAACTGTCAAATCATCTTCATTTCGCTGCGCCGCCCTGGTTAAATGTAGCTAAATTGACCATTGAAGTGCATTTAATAAGTAAAAGTTCAGCTGAGGTACATCTTTACTATAATGTTGAGCAAACAACTAATTATTTTAAGTGCATATCTTGTTAAATTTTGAAAAAATGCACAGCGTTCCTCCATCCTGATTTTCTCCCTCTGTGCACTCCCGGAGCACTGAGGCAGCAAATACTTTTGAAATACAGCTGATTTGATCATTAAAATCCTTTTATTAAGGAAAAGATAAACTGAGACACACCTTAACTATAATTTCGAGCAAACAAATAAATGTTTTTAGGTGGTATCTTGTTAAATTTTGAAGAAATGCACAGAGAGTCGTCCCTCTGCGTGCTCCCGCTTCTGCAAATAGGCTTTTGAAATGCAACTGATTTTACCGTCAAAGTGCATTTATTAAGCAAAAGTTAGACTGAGACAAACCTTTACTATAATTTTGAGCAAACAAATAATTGTTTTTAAGTGTTAATCTTGTTAAATTCTTGTTAAAGTTCTCCCGTGCACGCTACCGCAGCCACCATTTGGCAGACAATCGATTTTTGGCACAACACCGACCCACATTTCTGGGTTCGGCCCTCATTTCTATGTTGTCAGTGGTGACGCGTAACAAACACGACGCGTCAGCGGTGACACATAATAGATGTGACGTATATGGCGAAGTGACTTAATTATGTCTTTTTCTACTTTATTAGACATATTTGGACTCATGCGACTTGTAGGGCGGTGCGACGTGTACAGCAGAAAATATGGTATGTTAGCTCAGATTCATTGAAATAACTGCATTGTTTTTTTTCCCACAGTAGACACAGCTAATGATAATAAATTAAATGCCATGTTTAAGCCTGAATGATTTAAAATCTATGTTGACAAATTCTCACCAACTAACAGCAACACAAGATAGTTCTCAAAAAGTTAGAAAGTAATTCCATATTTGATAGGCGGAGAAAATATACTGTACATACTTTTTTAGGTCTTTTTTTTTTAATCTACAAAGACAAGAAAGCCGTTCTTTAACCAAGCATTGCTCATATTTAGTTTGTTTTGAGTAATTTCAAACATTTTGGTACCGTGTCATAACACTTTTTTTTTATCTTTTAACTTTCATCCTCCACCGTGTTTAAGCTTTCCCAGGTTGTCACTGTTCCACTTTTTCTTCTTCTTCTGTCTTTCTTCTTATTTTTTTCTCCTCCTCCATAGTTATTTATTCAAACATCTCATCTGGGTCCTTGTCTGTCTCCCGTGGTCGGTACCCTTCCTCATCATAGCTGTCTCTTATTGGAATATCTGATACAGTCACCTTGTTAACACTTTAAAGCTGTTAAGATCAGAGAGCTTGACAAGCTGCAGTGAAATGTGACAGGTCTTCTCCTGATTACACAGACTTAAATATAAGACAGTCAATTTGCTCCCTCTTTGAAACCTACAATAAACTGACGATTTAATGCATTCCCTCTGCAAATGTAACATTCTAATCCACATCTCTGTATTCTGTTTTTCATTCTATCCAATTGATTTTAAATGCATTCTAGCACATTGCTTTGACATACAATTTCTATCTGCAACATATATTTGCTTTATCTGAATTTGCATTTTGAAATACTGAATGTTCCATGTCTAAAAACCTGACTTTGAAACAAAATAAACCTCTTATTACATGGGAGTCTCCTGCCATTGTCTTCAGTGGGTTTGCCTCTTGTGACAGCTGATAGATGTGTTGTTATGACCCAAAGGTGCTACTGACAGTTCATCAACAACCTCACTCTTCCCTGACTCACCTACAGCCCTCCACTGTAAATGCTACAGCAACACTGACTGCTATGGTTTTAGTTTAATTCAAGGTCCATATTAAATTAACATGAAACTATTTACTGTTATACTTTAAGTTCCCCATTATATTTTGAATTGTTGCAGTATCAATAAAAATATACAAGTCCTGAATCAATATAAATAATAATGGTTTGGTGAAAATACTTACTCTTAAAACACAGTGGAAGTCACCATACAAATAAATATATTATGCAGTCATTATTACACATCCATCCGTCCATCTGTCCGTCCGTCCGTCCAGCCAGCCAGCCAGCCAGCTCCATCAGTCCACATCTATTCCTCTCAATTGCCATCATCATCCATTCAACCATCTCCATGCACGTTCTTTGACCATCCACCCATCCATCGCCACACAAAGAAAGAGCTATGGCTAATTTTTGGTAGCCATTTACAGGTTCATAGGGTAAATGGGGCCAATGTGCCATTGTAAGAGGTTGATGACATTTACAAATCGGTTTTATAGTTTATGACTGAGGTACAAGGTGAAAATGTAGAGTTGTGACAGGCAGGTTGAAGGGTTAGGGAAAATGTGATGCCTGTGCAACTGAAGTAGGTAAACAGAAAGCTGTCTTCCAACAAAGTTAAGCCAGGTCCTTTGAATGGTTTTTGTGTTGAAACTGAATCACCAGACAGACACATGCTAACATTTGAACAGGAGGAAGGCAGAATGCTGTCTTCCTCAGCTTAACCTATTGAAATATAATGTAGATCATTGGGCATGTTTAGGATACATTCTATCTTTTCCATCTCACCTTGAAACCTTTTATTCTTAGATCATGCCACTCACATGCTGTTCTTCAACTTGAACTTCATCATTTCCAAAGTTCATATTTCTGATCTTGTTGTACTTGGCTTTCAGCTCTCTAGATCTGCACACTTGTTTTCACTTGTGTTAGCCTTTTCTGAGAAGATTTTTTTCAGCTCACTAGCAATTCAAGACTTGTTTCTAGATTGGGTCCTAAATTTCTAGTGAAAATTGTATTTTTTCCCATGCACTATAATAAACGAAATGTTCTGGGAAAAAAAAAAAAATATATATATATATATATATATATATATATCCATCCATCCATTTTCTTTACCCGCTTATTCCATTTTGGGTCATGGGGGTCGCTGGTGCCCATCTCCAGCAATCACTGTGCGAGGGGCGGGGTACACCCTGGACGGGTCGCAAGTCTATCACAGGGCCACATAGAGACAAACAACCATTCACTCTCTCATTCACACCTAGGGACAATTTAGAGTTACCAATCAGCCTAACATGCATGTTTTTGGTCTGTAGAAGGAAACCGGAGCACCCAGAGAAAACCCACGCATGCACGGAGAGAACATGCAAACTCCACCCAGAAAGGCCCCTGGACCGGGGTTTGAACCAAGGACCTGCTCGCTGAGAGGCAGCAGCTCTACCAGTTGCGCCACCGTGCTG
>NC_056504.1:35961362-35965074 GCF_014905685.2 Nematolebias whitei
ATATATATACAGGTCCTTCTCAAAAAATTAGCATATTGTGATAAAGGTCATTATTTTCCATAATGTAATGATAAAAATGAAACTTTCATATATTTCAGATTCATTGCACACCAACTGAAATATTTCAGGTCTTTAATTGTTTTAATACTGATGATTATGGCATACAGCTCATGAAAACCCAAAATGCCTGTCCCAAAAAATTAGCATATTTCATCCCACCAATGAAAGACAAGTGTTTTTAATACAAAAAACGCCAACCTTCAAATAATCATGTTCAGTTATGCACTCAATACTTGGTCGGGAATCCTTTTGCATGAATGACTGCTTCAATGCGGCGTGGCATGGAGGCAATCAGCCTGTGGCACTGCTGAGGTGTTATGGAGGCCCAGGATGCTTCGATAACGGCCTTAAGCTCATCCAGAGTGTTGGGTCTTGTGTCTCTCAACTTTCTCTTCACAATATCCCACATGTTCTCTATGGGGTTCAGGTCAGGAGAGTTGGCAGGCCAATTGAGCACAGTAATACCATGGTCAGTTAACCATTTACCAGTGGTTTTGGCACTGTGAGCAGGTGCCAGGTCATGCTGAAAAATGAAATCTTCATCTCCATAAAGCTTTTCAGCAGATGGAAGCATGAAGTGCTCCAAAATCTCCTGATAGCTAGCTGCATTGACCCTGCGCTTGATAAAACACAGTGGACCAACACCAACAGATGACATGGCACCCCAGTGACTGTGGAAACTTGACACTGGACCTTAAGAAATGTAAATTCTGTGTCTCCTCTCTTCCTCCAGACTCCTGGACCTTGATTTCCAAAGGAAATGCAAAATTTACTGTAATCAGAGAACATAACTTTGGACAACTCAGCAGCAGTCCCAGGCAAGATGCTTCTGACGCAGTCTCTTGTTCGAGTGTGGCTTGACCGGGGGAACGCAGCACCTGTAGCCCATTTCCTGCACACGCCTGTGCACGGTGGCTCTGGATGTTTCTACTCCAGACTCAGTCCACTGCTTCCGCAGGTCCCCCAAGGTCTGGAATTGGCCCTTCTCCACAATCCTCCTCAGGGTCCAGCCACCTCTTCTCGTTGTGCAGCGTTTTCTGCCACACTTTTCCCTTCCCACAGACTTCCCACTGAGGTGCCTTGATACAGCACTCTGGGAACAGCCTATTCGTTCAGCAATTTCTTTCTGTGTCTTACCCTCTTGCTTGAGGGTGTCAATGATGGCCTTCTGGACAGCAGTCAGGTCGGCAGTCTTACCCATGATTGCGGTTTTGAGTAATGAACAAGGCTGGGAGTTTTTAAAAGCCTCAGGAATCTTTTGCAGGTGTTTAGAGTTACGTCGTTGATTCAGATGGTTAGGTTAATAGCTTGTTTAGAGAACCTTTTCAAGATATGCTAATTTTTTGAGACAGGCATTTTGGGTTTTCATGAGCTGTATGCCATAATCATCAGTATTAAAACAATTAAAGACCTGAAATATTTCAGTTGGTGTGCAATGAATCTGAAATATATGAAAGTTTCATTTTTATCATTACATTATGGAAAATAATGACCTTTATCACAATATGCTAATTTTTTGAGAAGGACCTGTATATATATTAACAAACAGACCACAGTTAGTGAGGATCCACAACTTCTCTTCCTCCACCATGACCCTCAGCACTGGCTCTCCTCAGGGATGTGTGTTTAGCCCCCTCCTGTTTACGCTGCTCGCATATGATTGTGCAGCTACCCATCCAGGCTGTCACATTATAAAGTTTGCAGATGATACAGCGGTGGTTGGATGCATCACAAACAATGATGAGTCCAGCTACAGTCAAAAGGCGGAACACCTGGAGAGCTGGTGCAAAGAGAATAACCTTGACTTCAATGTGACGTAGACAAAGGAGATGACTGTGGACTTCAGAATCAACAAACACACCTACACCCCCCTGAACATAAGAGGATCTGCAGTGGAAGTGGTCTCCAGCTACAAGTACTTGGGTGTACACATGAATGACAACCTCAGCTGGAGCAACAACACCAGCCTGATCAAGAAAGCTCATCAGAGACTCTACTTCCTCAGGAATCTGAGACAAGTTGGTCTGTGAAGTTCAGTCCTCACCTTCTCCTACAGGTGTGCAGTGGAGAGCATCCTGTGCTCCAGCATCAACGTGTGGCATGGAGGCTGCACAGCTGCAGAAAGAACAGCTTTGCAGAGAGTGGCGAAGGCTGCACAGAAGACTGTTGGAGTCAGTCTCCTCACCATCACAGAAATATACACCTCCAGATGCAGGAAGACAGCCACCTGCATCATGAAGGACCCCACTCACCCAGCACGCACACTTTTTGCCCCACTCCCCTCAGGTAGGAGGTTGAGGAGCATTAAGTCTAGAACCACTAGACTGAGGAACAGCTTCTAACCTGAGGCTGTTAGACTCATGAATCTCTAACCAGAATAATCACTGTGGAAAAAAAATCACATCATGTTACTGCTGATCTGTTTCATGTTGCTGCTGATCTGTTTCAATGTTGATGTGTTCATGCGTGCTCATCTGCTTACACAGACTCATGTTCATGTTTGTGCTGCTGTTCAACGTAATGTTTTTATGCTATTAGTGCTTAGTGTAGTTTTAGTTGATGTTTTTCTTAGTTCATGTATTGGATGTTATCATTGTTTTTCTTTTACATTTTATTGTTGGATGTAACTGGGACTCTGTGTACATAATTTTGCTCCACCACATGTACCACATGAGTTGCGAATGACAATAAATAATCTCTGACTCTGACTCTGACTCATGTTTACATGTAATTAACTAAAAGTAGCTCACAGTCCTAACAACATGGAACAGTGCAAGACATACTGTATCTAACACAAAAGTTTGGTTGGCTTCACAGAGAACATCTAAAATAAGTTCAAAACATGCTGAAAAACAATATTGTTAACAATTTTTCACTGATCAACACATAGCGAGTGTAGATCCTTCTCATGTCCCTTTAGGTTTCCCATCTATACTGGATCTTTTAAATATTCATGCAGCTTTGAGGGAAGGTTTAAAATAAAAAAAAAGAAGAGATAGAAGAACCAAAGACTAATGTAAAACCAGTTTTCTGCTGGTATGTGTCATTACTAAAGTTATATTAGACAGTGAATAGATTGAGCTTTTAAATCTGGCACACATTCTGCAGATACATTATTGGCAGCAGCACTCTAAGCTAAAGCTTATATGCTCCTCACGGCCAGCTAATATTGAAGTAATAAAGACAGGCCTTTTCCAATTTAAAATCACTATTACACTGTGTTACAACATGCATACTAAGACATTCATCACTCTTTTTTTTTTTTTTCGTTCTTTATGTGAGCTGACTGATAAAGTATCAAAAGATAGTTTGTAAGCTATGAAACCATTTAGTCACAATGGAGCACACTTTTTCATTTTTACTGCAAAGTGAATGAAATGATTAGACTAAATCTAGTCAAAAAGGTGAACATTTTCCATGGATTTAATCTGGTGATTGATACGGTTCCATCAGAGATCAGAGATATGTCACAACACTATGTCAGTTCAGCCTTGCACCTTAGATGACATGAACTGACAAGTCTCAGTGTTCAAAGAATACTAAACAGGCAACACTTACCATCGTCTGCTTGTGTCTTCTGATATTATTTTTTTTTAAGTTTTCTAGATAATTTCAGGTTTGAATCACCAAAAACAAATCTACTCTCAAATGG
>NC_056504.1:35965174-35983201 GCF_014905685.2 Nematolebias whitei
ATATATATATATATATATATATATATATCAAAAATGTTATCTAATGTAATGATTAATTGGAAAATTGATCACACAGAAAACATAATAATGATTTTAAAAAATGCTAATAAGAAACATTCATTGTCCACAGGGCTTATTTCAGTATGACACTTTATATGGCTTATATAACATGTTCATTTCTAAGATCAGGTACATTTCCATAATAATGTCCATACGTTGTAATTTTTTGAGACGTTTGGTTTATGTTAATAATATATCTATAAAGTTTTCGACATAAACCACAATACATGATGAACGTGTGTATGTAGATATATTCATGGGGATGAATCAAGGTTCAACACACTTGGTGTGACTTGTAGATACAGAAAAGAGTAAATAGCACAGAAAAATACAGAATGTACAGGAAAAAATTGTGGCTGGATGTGCTTATAAGCATCCCATTTACTGGTTATTGCTCAACTTATTGTACAAAAAACATATACCTCATAGAAAATGCTGGCATTTGAATACTATTGTGTTGGTTGATTTAAAAAAATAATAATTATATGGTGCAATAAAATAAACCAAAACTAGGACAAAACATGCATTTTGAATATGTTTTTACCTTTTGCTCTACCGACCTTTGTTTCACACACATATAGTTATCATGAGATGCACCACCGCTTCTGCATGTAATGCAAGTATTCCACATGGGGAATGGAAGTAATAATCACTTTTCCTGTTACTCAAACCTACAGTGGTTACAAATTACTGAAGTCACCGTGAAGAAGGCCTGTCATGCTAACAGTAGGTGAGACAGCTGGGAACAGCAGGATCACAGTAGAGGGGGATGTGACAAGGCAGGCAACTTACAATCAATATTTTCTGCCAACTACCTTTATGTATATAACCAGTAACTTGTATCATTATGCACTCAGCCACAGCACCTGACATAATTGATTTTGGCTGATCTAAGTATGCAGGGTCATGTTTATAAAGCTGTTGGGAGGAGCAGAAGGCAAAGAGTGACATTCTGAGGCACACCATGAATAAGCATTAAATATATTTATGAGAAAAGCAGCAGGGTGGATACAGAAAATACTGGATCTAAATGATTTAAATGTATGTAGAAAGCATCTAAATACAGTATATGTTTAATGTATAATTGCTAAACGATACACTTTTGTTTCGTTCATTTCTAAGAAAACACACAATCGCCACAAGATTTTTCTACCTCCTCTTTTGTTCTTAGCATTTTTTTTTTTCAAAATAAAGACCATCCTAGAACCACCTAAACAAATAATAATCTGATATTATAAAATATACAAGTTTCAGATGCTAAAAAAGGATAGATTTACAGTCTTGTTCATGAAAGAAAAAAACCCTTAAATCCTTGGTGAGATTTGGAAGAGGATCAATGTATGCAGGCCATTGGCTTTTACGACGTGACAGATTTTTTTCATCTTTTCAAAGTTTCTTCACTCTCGCCCATCTTTCTCTACTTCTCTCTCTCCTCTCAACCTCTCCCCTGAGGCATTTAGGTGGATGGGAGAAAAATGAATCACACACGAAGTAGCGAAGGAATAACTTTTCATGTGAAAACACCTCAGCTTTTATGGTTTTACTAAATGATCCATAATGCAGGCAGGGAGCACTCAGTCCTGCAGATTAAGGTAGGCTGAGACAGAAGAGAGGCCCTGTGCCGCAGCCGTTAGACCTCTCCGTTGAAGACCATACCAGTATCACACCAGCTGAGACGGGCACAAATCTCTTTTACGATGCTGCCTCTTAAATAGCTGTCAGTCTAGTGTCTCACACGTGGCACACTTCTCAAGCTCCCCTCGCAATAATTGAACCATCTCTCTCAGTGAGCTGAAATGGTGTAGGAAGCCATTGCGACAGCCTGTGTTGATACCATTAAACCATACTCGTGCATAAATCTAACTATATAGCATGTGTCACAAACCGCACACAATGAACTGTTCACAAGCCATAACCTACATTTCTATGTGCATCAAATATATATATGGACTATGGACTAAATACATAATTCCAGAGTTAAGTTTTTGTATAAATACATTCAGCTTTTAAAAAAATACTATTCAATATTTAAAGTAGGTATACTGTACAACACAAAATTGTATTGTAGTAATGTTATGTTTGACAATTATTGTTGTAGTGTTCGTTAAAACCATGTTACAGTTTATATATATATATATATATATATATATATAGTTGCACAGCAATAAGGCTACTTTTCATTGCAGAAAATTGTATTTGTGCGTGATCCAAAATGCACTAGTGAAATAGCTGCTGCTGCCAAAAACTAAATTGTGTTGCATGCTATGGTGGGTGGGAATTTATGTTTTCAGTTGTTTTCAATTTTCAGTATAAAGAAGGGAGAAAAAAAAAAAAAGAAAAACCGACAGTTTTGGTTTGAACCGTTATTGAGGGTAGTTCTATGTCCTCACAACAAGATGTCTCTGTGGCCTTTCTGTCTTCTGCTTCCCTCCCACAGTACAAAGGTGTCTATCAGGTTATGTTAGGTTAAATGGTGTTTCTGAATTGACTGTAAGTGTGAGGGAACTCGGCTGTCTGTCTTTGTTAGCCGTCAAAAATACTTGTGACTCATCCGGAAGAAGGAAAGAAAAATCACGTTAGACATCAATGTATTCAAAGGATTGCATTTGTTGTTTTATAGCTGACATGGTCAGCCTTCATCATCAACCTATACCTATCCTAAAAAAATGAAGACCCTTATTGTATCTTCAAAACACATATTTTTTAATGCAATTACCAGGATATATAATTTTGGGTATAATAAAAGTACATTCATTTGTCTTTGGACAAAACATTAATTCCCCATAAATATGTATATGGTGATAAATATTAAAAGCACATTGTGCTGAGCATATTTAACAAGATATTTTATAAGTAGCATCAACAAATATTTTGCATCAGCAGAGAAGATGAACCTACTATTGAACATGATTTTTTTTATCACTGATATATCTGCATTACATTTCAGCCCAAGATAATCTGCTAGTCCGTCAATGGTCAAATCTGCTTATGTGACACCAAAAGAGACTATAAGTACTGACTTGCTCAAGTGAATTTTGTTATTGCAACCAAAACTTAAAAATAACAAAACTAAAAATTGTATGCCAAACTTTCTGCCTTCTCCACTTAATATAATCACAATAAGAAAAGCATTTGCATTTATATAGTTCTTTCAGACTGTCTGATGTTGTTGCCAGCAGTATTCAGAAACAGCTCAGCGTCTAACTGATTGTTACTGTAGTGAACCAGATAACCTCAAATATACCAGATGGACAGAGACTGTTATTTTCATTGATCTGAATAAGTCTGAACCATCTGATGAACTTTCTTTCTTGAATTAATCAAGCAGAAAAGACAATTCTTTATAATCATTACTGTCTTACAAATGTTTTGATAATCAAATTGTGTTAGTTCACTCAATGCTTTACAGGTTGAAAAGAACTACTAATTTTTATTTTACATAAACAGTAAGTAATGATTTTTGTTCCTCATTCAGAGAAGAAATCACCTGAATATGCCTTTCTTGATTTTCTGTCTGAAATGAGCAAGCTGTCGTAAGTATGTTAAAGGTTGGTTTTCGGTCAACTAAAATGTTTACCGAGAAAAATGTCATGTTTTACTATTTGAAAAGATTACAAAGTGTGAGACTCCACGAAGTCTGCTGTTGCTGCAATAATCTTTTCTGTATGTTGTAAACAATCCTTGACTTATGATAACATCTTACGTCACAAATCCACTCCTCTTTCTGGTCCTTCCACGAATCAGAAAGCTCTAAATTGAACAGGAAGTCGACCCAAATAAAATGTGGCAACTTCTCAGTTCATAGAATAGAGAGAAGAGAAGAATTCGAGGATTCCAGAATTCCAAGAGAATGAGAGTTCTGAGAGATGTTGGAATGAGAGCTGACAACAGGTCCGATAGTCCAACAGAATGAGCAGATTGAGAGTGCAACCGGTTATGAAGAGTTTGGAGTTATGAAGAACCAGGGACGTTTGGGATTATAAGTCTGTTTTGAGCTAACCACGCACGACTCTCCGAGGATTTTTAGCTGTGCTTAACGGAGGCGCTGGAAACAGTCTGAAGGATGCTTACTGAGCTGATCTATCGTCAAACCAGGTAAAGGCTTCTTCTTCGACTAAAGTGTACCGTGGACGGGCTGAGGATCTGACGGAGCGTGCAATTTCTGGTTAAACAGATTAAACTTCCCTCACACAGTTCTCTGTAAGATAATCTCCTTTCACTCTAAAACCCACCTCTCTCTCATAAATCAGTACAGATATTTTAGAAATATCTTAAGCAAAGTCCTCAAATCACCGCCGAGTGATTTGAAGTTCATTTTCTGTGAAACTGTCTGTTATTATTTTCATATTTTGCCAAATTAATGTAAATGTTTGATGTTAAACTTTGATTCTGAAAATAAATGATTCCATTCATTTGATGGGTCAAAGATAAATAACGTCTCTTGTTTACATTTCTGTTAAATTCAATGCACGACATTTACAGTCAGAAAAATGAAGAACTCGTGAAAAGTATGCATAAATATATATCCATATATTTGTCATACAACAAGTGACACGTACCTCACGTGTCTCACTACATTACCTAGGGAAAATTAAGATAAGTGAGTAATCCCATGGATGAAAATGGCTTTGTTGGACCCACAGTAGTAGCACCAACCAAGTAAGCAGAATTAACAAACCTTCCATATTAAATGCCAGAAATGAAAATAGCCTCTTTACAGTTTCACGTTTCCCTGGAATAATGATATCTCACTCATCTCTCAACTGAAATGAGGCATGTCTGATTTTTTTTTTTTTTTTATGGTTTAAACTATTGTATAATTTTGTATTGTTTAAATGGGTAAAGAGATGGAGTGATTTTGCAGTTTTATTTAAAAGCTCATTTAGATTCATTTTTTATGCCGTATTTTAAATTCACTGTGAGCTACAATGTAATCCATATTTGCTGTAACTGAAATCCTCACAAAGTGGTTAACTGTATTGAAATTAAATATTCTCTGATACTGCATATGCTATACATCCTTCCATAGCATGAATATAGATAGGCTGGTCCCAATCCACTTGCAAATGGAACTAGCAAATTGCTATAGATGACAGGGACAGAATAGTAATCTGAGCCTTCTGATTTAATGGCTTGCGACTATAATGGTAATCTGCTGGCCTCTCTTCCCCCCTTAGGTTCTCCATTCAATGACAGGAAACAAACAGTGCTGTGACACTTCCTGCTAATTAGCAACATTAGCATATGGTTATTATGTAGCTGGACAGTGGCATGACAGGGCTCTAAGAAGGGCTACAGTGGTGACCTTTAGTGGACATCACCAGCTGTCAGTAATTACCCATAACACTGGCCTCAGGAACAGAGACAGAGACTGACTTCTTGCCCTTGAGGGCTTGTGGCATCTAGGAACATCTTCCCATTACCCTCCATTTTACCTTCACTTTCCTGTATATGACTATATTTGGAAATATATGCTTCACCATAGACAAACATAATATAACTTTCCAACCTTCTAATTAGAAATCATGAAGTTTTAAAGGCTGTAGGGTGAGATTTACTTAAAATGTGTGACTAAATGGGATGATGTGCCTGCACATTTGCTGCCAGAAGCTTGCATATTCACACTGTGGACAA
Organism: Nematolebias whitei; assembly: GCF_014905685.2. Taxonomy (NCBI): domain Eukaryota; kingdom Metazoa; phylum Chordata; class Actinopteri; order Cyprinodontiformes; family Rivulidae; genus Nematolebias; species Nematolebias whitei. Next base: position 35,970,869 of record NC_056504.1, read on the forward strand.
ATGTATTGCACTTAATGTGAAATAATGATTTAAACAACTGCTGCTCCACAAACTCTTTTTTCAAAATGTTATGTGAAGATCTCTATTTTGTATTTTTATTTTTTTTTTTGTCTAAGTGCCGGTAATCACATGTTGTTTGATGCAGTTTTCTTTGGCTTGTAACACTCTTTGAAGAAGTAATGTTTACTGTAGAAATCTGTGTTTCCTGTCATCTGTGAGAACGTCTGGGCTTATGAAAAGGAAAACAACTTTAAGTGGTGCAGCTTTTTTCTTGTGTACTGAAGAGGTAATTTGAAACTTCAAAATATGTACTTGGAAAATTAAGTGCATGAAAGTGAGACACCGTACTGGTACTTTTTTTATTTGAGTTTTATTTTTTTCCCGGCAGCTCCCATCTTCAGGGGTCACCACAGCAAACTAACTCACACGAAGACTTGGTAATTGTTTTACGCCGGATGCCATTCCTTTCACAACTACAAACCACTGTTACCACAGTGTGGAGCAGAGAGCTGCCATCTAGGGTGCCTGGTTGAGCAGATGGTGAGGGTTAAGGGTCTTGCTCAAGGGCCCAGAATGGGTCAAATGAAGGTGGAGGCACGTGTGGAGGGTGGAGGCAGATGTGGGTGCTTCAGCTTTCCCACCCTCATTTTGATGTTGTTGGTACAGGGGTTCCAACGAGCGACCTTCCAATCACAAGCTTTCCCTCTCTAATGTCTGTGTCACCACTCCATTAGATATCTCTCTGGTACAATGGTACCACAATATTTTATTCTGCCTCTTTCATGTATATTCACAGTCATGTTTGTATGAATATAATGAATGTGTTTAAGTGCATGTATTGCTCTTAATGTTCCTTTGAAAAAATTGTCACTGATGCATCATGTATTCCAGCTCACATCTTTTAACTGTTTGCCAAATATAGTGTATCATTACCTATACATGTTTGCGTGTGCGTGCATGTATGTGGGGTATATGTGTAATATATACATATATTGTATTCACATTTTTGATCCAGGAATACCTCCTAATGACTTTCCTGCTCTGAAAATGTTTTTTTTTTCCTTGTTTTTTTGTGCCTTTTGCCTTTTTTAAATAAGGTTCTCTTTTTTTTAACAGGGACGTCTGTTATGAAGGTTACTGCATCTGATGCTGATGACCCCACATACGGCAACAGCGCCAGAATTGTGTATAGTGTACTGGATGGAGAAAAGTTTTTCACTGTTGACAGACACACAGGTAAGAAAATGCTTCCTAAATGTGTCTTTTTCTTTGAACTTGTTCCTGTACTTTTTTCTTCTAATGACAGTATCTTAACTTATATATTTAGAATACACATTTCCAAGATCAATAAAGGACTTCTCACAGCCCAGTTTAAAGAATTAAGTTAAAAACTCAATTAATGACCATCAGACCATATACTTTGGAGGGTCAGCACATTATAACATGTGTGAATGAGAAAAATAAAACAAACAAATACATAAATCAATAAATAAATTACTAACATATAGTTGGGTAAATAAAGTCACCAATGTCTCAGAAGGTAAGGGCAGCCTTGCCAGTTATGTAACATTTTAGATTAGAAAAAAAAAAAAATCTCCTATGGTATTCTAATATTAGAGAACTCGTTAAGACCCATGTGTGAAAATAAAATAGAGTTTTGATTTTATCCGTTCCCTCCGCTTAGTAAATGGTGCTAAAAACACAGTTTTCTCATAACATTGGTATTTATGTTCAGCAGGCGTTATGCTGAGCTGAATTATTTTGGGGGCACAGCTATGGGAACAACGCTCAACAAAGAAAGATAAGACAGGGCAACACTGACTGGAAATAATGGTTTAGGCACAGTTATGCATTGCAACATCTGACTTTAATATTCAATAGTATTTTTGTTATTAGTTGTATTATCACCAAAACAGCACTAGACATTAATATGTCAAACATTTATGCCTCTAATTAATGCAATTACAACATATTTAGAAATGTATCTTTGTCTAAGGGCATTGGAGCAGTGGCTGAATCTGTTGACCCTTAGCAAGAAGGTTACAAGTTTAAACCCAGTTATATCCATTGTGTGTGTGTAGTTTGCATTTTTTTGTTTGTTTGTTTTGTTTTGTTTTTTCTTTGCAAACAGGTTATCCCTGGGTACTCCAGTTTCCTTCCATAGACATATTTTTTGTCAAATCAAGAAACAAATTCAAAATATTACTTCTAACCTACAAAGCACTCAACATCCTAGCTCCATCTTATATTCAAGACCTTATTGTTCCATATTTTCCCAACAGAGCACTTTGCTCTCAGACTGCAGGATTACATGCGGTTCCTAGAGTTTTCAAAAGCATAATGGGAGGAAGATATTTCATATATCAGCCTCTTGTGGAACCAACTTCCAGTTTCTGTCCATGAGGCTGACACATTGTCCAGTTTTAAGACTGGACTTAAGACTTTACTTTTTGATCAATCCTATAATTAAGGTTGGCTTGTTATGCTGCTACACGCTTAGACTTCTGGAGAACAAATTGATCTTATTTCCTTAAACAAATTGTTAAAATTGAATAGTTTTCATTTTATACTATTTCTGTCTTAACATGTGATTCTTGACCTGCCATTGTGTATCTGTTCCTCCTTCCTGTTCCTCTCAAACCCAGCCCGTTGAAGGAGATGGCCACTTGTCCTGAGCATGGTTCTGCTAAAGGTTTCTTCCTCATGAGGGAGTTTTCTTTTCCACAGTTGCTTTTTTTGCTTGCTCAAGATGAGAGTTATGTGATGGAATTAAATTCAAAGCAGTCTGCTCCTCAGATAAATAGTGTTAAAATATTGTATATATATTGTACATATGAATGCTTCTTTTCAGTGTCCTGGGATGACCTCTGTTGTAACTTGGCACCATATAAATAAACTGAATTGGATTGAGTAGACCAAAAACATGCATGTAAAGTTAGCTGTAAACTCTAAATTATTGCTAGAGGACAGTGTGAGCGGGCAAACGTCTTTATGTGACCCTCTAGTAGATTGGAAATATGTTTGGTCTATAAACAGCCGCTCGCCTAATGATCACAGAGCATATCAATATTTCTGCATGACCCTGATGGGAAAAGTGAGTAAAGACGATGTATGTATGAATGGATGTATGGATGAATGTATAGATGGATGGATGTCTAATTTTTGAGAGTTTTTATCTTACCCATTTTACAGTTTGAAGCTGCTTCTTAAATACCTGTTTCCACTCAGACTCATGATGAATGAAATACTATTTGTCGAGCTTAACGTTTTGAAATTTTCCATTCAGCTTGTTTCATCCTTATTTAAATTTAAGTGTTGCTACATTCACTTTATTTTGACAGTCAGTATTCCATTTAGTGTTTCATATTTTTGTCAGAATAGGATAACTTATTATAGTTGTAATTTGAGTTTTCTTTATTATAGCAGACATAAATTTGGTCATGCATGTACCATTAACTGAACAATGTCCAACATGAAACACCCACATCTCCCTCCACCCTCATTCGCCCCACTCTGGGCCCCTGAGCAAGGCCCTTAACCCCCACCATCTGCTCCCTAAACAGGTCTCTCTTGAAAATGAGTTCTCATGGCTCAATGAGACTACCTGTATAAATAAAGGGTAAATGAAAAAATGATTAAAAAGAATCAGTAATTTATTATTTTACTGTTGTCCCCTTTTTTATAACTTAATATTAGGAAATCAAACATATATCAAGGGGTTGGTTGTATTTCTGTGATCAAAGCATTTTCTACATGGTTTAATTATTATTATTTTTTATAAACTTTAAAAAAAAGAGCTGTCTTCTTCGAAGCAAACTTATAAGAACAAACGTGTGTTAAATGTTTTATCAAAATATGTGTTATAACATAAACACAATTATATATATTTTTTCTCCCCACTTAAATACATGATAATCCTATACTTTTCCCCCTACAGACATGGAGCTTATAGCAGCAGTAAGACCTGACCTACAGTGTAGCAGGAGTACCCTAGCACTAGTGTTTGAATGCTGTCCCCCAGGGAAAAGTGCTAAAGTTTTAATGATTCCTTTTTGGTATCCACCACTTTGATTTGGTCAGGGTGCCTGGATGATAAATGACTCTACTTTGGTGGGATAAGCCAGGAGACTGGATGGTTTATTCCAGCTCTTGATTCACAACCCTCATTCAACCCACCCCCTCTACCTACCTTATAGGCAGACAAGCTTAAAAGCTGGGAGGAGAAGGTAGGTGGATAATAATAGACAAGAAAATAGGTGCAAGTCTAGAGGGTCAAAATATGGAAGGGACAGAAATCAAACTCAATAATAGCACTCTAACTCACATTGACAACAAGCTCTGTAGCAATTATCAGTTTGTCTTCAAACATTAACAAATTATCTGCCAAACTTTTTTTTTTTTTTTTGTCCTGTTTTTAAGGACTGAACCACATACAAGCAAGAGCAGTTACAACACTTTTTTTCAATGCATGCATTCAGGACACGGCTACAGCTTTCTTTTACATTATTTGTCACCCATGTATTTTACTAGTAAATATACAGTTTTGAAGAATAGATCAGACTTTTTTTCTCAATATTTTGAACAATTGTGTGTAAATAGGTTTTGTCTTTATGATGCAGTACCAGAAATGTAACAATACAGTACAGTAATTTGACCTACCAGGTTCCTAATGGCTCAGTTTATACGCCACATGCAAATGTGTGCAAACAGTGAAGGTGAGAAGAAACTATGTTTGTGATCTTTCTGTATGACCATTTTATCAAAATAATTAATTGCTGTCAACATAAAGGTGAATACAGTAAACGCATTAGCACTACTCTGATCTAAAAGAGGCTGTGTGTATGTGTCTGTAGGTGGAACATATCTGCACAGAAATTACGAGTGAGTTTTGACTTCAAAAGAGGTTCTGTATTATGGGAATGTTGAAAAAAATGTGTGTTAAAAACAGTGATGTTTAGTGACATGTTTGCATCAGTTAATCCACAGAGAACTACTAGGATGAATTCTACAACACAATGATTATCTTGGACCAAAGACAATAAAGCAAACCTTTGTCAAGATTTTTTTGTTTGTTTGTTTGTTTGTAGTAATTACATAGAGACACAAAAGGCTGTGAGAACATTCATGAAACAGAGCATGCTGTGAAAATTAATGTGCCATTTAGCTCTCATGAATTTGTACCTTTTAGATTATTATTATTTTCTTTAATTATTTAGCTGGGTGTCACATTATACTTTTTACTTTGTCTAATACCTCAATTCCACACTATCGTTTTTAAGTTAAATACATTGTCTATTTTCAAAGCTCAAAATGCCAGAGACACAAGTAATAATAACTAAAAGAAGTGATAAATATGTTTAAAGATGCAATTATGCAATTTCGATTTTCTCCATGTCACGTTTAGTTATGCAATTTAAATTACAAAGGTACCACCCATGAAAATTTCTGCGCAGCAATATGTATGGTTCAACAGTTTCTATTCATACAGTGGTGGATGAAAATGGCACTGTGACAGGCACAAAATATATTCTTATTATTTTTTTATATATATATTTTCATTTCAATTTTTTGCACTAGCTGTAAGGGCCCAAAAAGCAGAATGGTTGACTTCATAAGTGCATAATAGAATTAGACTTCCATTGCTTCACTTGATGAAAACGGGTTATTAAAAAAAATAAAGAAAAACACATTTTATCCCCCTGTAACTTCACAGCTGCACACTTAGTTTTAATGGATGTAGTAGTACTTAGTCAAATTCAAAAGTAAGTGAAATCAGAACGTTGGACGCTCAACTGCTCTGCGCTGGTTAATATTTGCCACCGGAATGTGAAATGTGCACTTCTCTGGAAACCATTGGTTTTGCTTTCCTCCTTCTTTACAGTTTCCTCTCTCTCCCCCCTTATCATACCACTTACTCTATGTCCCTCACATGTTTTCTAAATGTCTACTTTATAGGCATGAGTGCGCTCTTACCACCATGAAGGGGTTGTAATGCTGTTCAGGGTGGCTGTGGCGTGCTTTCATTCTGCCCCTATATATTATTCATATTAATACAACTGAGCCATAAAATGGTCTATGTGCAGAGGGGCAAACATGACACGCTCTCTCCCATCAAGAGGAAAAACTGAAATGTGCAGCACTTGTGGCTTCATAACACACTGCTTATCAGGAGTTGGTATTCAGACTGAAAATGAAAATCTTACCTGTTACTGCATAAGTGCTTAAAACTGATATAACATTTCAATTGGCCTCGTTTACTAACTACTCTTCTTCTTCTCTGCTTCGTCTCCCTCTCCCATTACTTCTTAGGAATAATCATGACAGCAGTGGCAGATTTGGACCGTGAGACACAAGATCGTTATGAGCTTGTTGTCAAGGCAACAGACATGGCTGGACAAATGGGTGGTCTCTCTGGCTCCACCACAGTGACCATAGTGATCACAGATGTTAATGACAACCCACCGCGCTTCCCACAGAGTGAGTGTATCCCGCACATTCTTTCACCTTAGACTTTAACGTTGATGGTGATGTAGGCGAGAGACAAAGTAGTTGGAAATGACAGATGGACTGTTCTCTGAACAAATAAATAAGAGCATAATAAATAACAATGTGTCTTGCAAACCCAAAGTCTACATACAGTAGTTGCATGACTGTCCTGCATGCAGAGGAATTTGCCTAAACTATATTTATCTGCAAATCATACTAGCAGCTCATAAAGTGTATCAAATGAGGAGAACTTGTTTGTTCTACTGTACATCTGATATATATATATTTTTAAATCAATTATTGGGGGTAACCTCATAGCATTTAGCCAACACAATCGATTGTTTACTGTATTTTTTGTGATAATTATTATTTTCTTTTCTGCCTTTATGGCTCATGAATAGTGTCTAATTTGCACATGAACAATCGGTAGCTTTAATTAATTTTCTAAATGTCTAATCTAAATCCTCTACCAACACTGAAACTTTTAATAATAATATATATATTTTTAAATCTCTGAAAGCATATGCAGAGTTTAAACGTTGACCATAGCCATGCTCTGGCTGTGTTTATACATTAGATAGGTTAGTTTTATTTAAAAATGCATTATATAACCTTCTGAATCCTAAAGTGTGCCAAGAATAGGGCATGCTAATACAATTGCAATTTTTCTTCCTTAGTTCATTTTAGCTTTTTTTTTGTTTGTTTTCTCTTTTTCTGTGATGAAGTTGTAGTAAAACCCAATAGCAGCAGTGCATTTGATTAAGCAGAGGGTACAATCAGTTTAGTTGACAGAGAGTGATATGTCTTCACACACCTTTTCATATTTGTGTATGAAACCCTTTCTCATCTCAGTAAATCATATTTGCGCATTCAGAGTGATAAGCCCAGCAGAATTATTGAACCAACACTGCAGGATATGGGGAACAAAATCTAAAATAAGCTTTCATAAATCAGTTGCACATGTGGATGGCATGTGGTATATGCAATGACTGATGTTTAAACTTATTATTTTTTCCTTGTAACAGGAGCGTTTATTGCTGTATATTTAGTTGCTAATGATTTCTGGCAGACCCCAGATGTTTTGTGGGGTCTTTTCTGTCAGTTAAAAAAATATCTGACTTTTAAAAGCACCATTTATTATACAAATGAATGTTCTTAATAACACATGTATAGAGCATATTGTGCAGTGTGTTTGCGTGTACACTGTAGATTAGAATAAAACAGAATATCTTTCATTTGTGCCTCAGTGAAGGAAGACTTTGCTATCAGCAGGAAAGTGATACGCAAATAGAAAATACAGGTTATATAAACACACAATGCAAGTTCACACGTTACAAAATAAATATAAAAACAATGGAAAAACTATAGAAATGTGACAAAAATACAGAGTGAATTTTTTTTTTACGGTTAATAAACAGCATGATTAAAATAGTATATTGTATTGAAATAAGGGCAGCACGGTGGCGCAACTGGTAGAGCTGCTGCCTCTCAGCGAGCAGGTCCCTGGTTCAAACCCCGGTCCAGGGGCCTTTCTGGGTGGAGTTTGCATGTTCTCTCCGTGCATGCGTGGGTTTTCTCCGGGTACTCCGGTTTCCTCCCACAGTCAAAAAACATGCATGTTAGGCTGATTGGTAACTCTAAATTGTCCCTAGGTGTGAGTGAGAGAGTGAATGGTTGTTTGTCTCGTTTGTCTCTATGTGTCCCTGTGATGGACTTGCGACCCATCCAGGGTGTCCCCCGCCCCTCGCACAGTGATTGCTGGACATGGGCACCAGCGACCCCCGTGACCCAAAGTGGAATAAGCGGGTAAAGAAAATGGATGGATGGATGGTATTGAAATAAAGTAGAATGTGCTTGCAATTAATTAATTCATCATAAAAAATAATAACAGCAAAAAATATAAGGAAACTTGTTAAATACACATAATTTAACATGTAAACTTTTTTTGTGCCATGTAAAACTGTAGCTATTTGCCTGTTGTTGCCCATTTATTATTTTATTATTATTATTATTATTCATTTTACCATTTTTTTGTTTTGTTATGAATTCATTACCCGTCTATACAACTTGTTTGAACTCTATATTTTCTCCCCCTGGCCACCTTCTCAATTTATCAGAGATGTACCAGTTTTCAGTGTCAGAGGGAGCAGCTGTGGGGACACCGGTTGGACGTGTCATTGCTACAGATGCAGACATGGGGGAAAACACGGATATGAGCTATCTGATCAAAGAAGGAGGAGAGCTTTTCAAGGTCACGACAGATGTAAAGACACAGGAAGCTGTTGTCTCCATCAAGAAGGTACACCTGAACATAAGCAACGTCACAGTCCTGTTCTTGTTTTCTGTTTACCAGTCTTATGTGTGTGTGTGTGTGTGTGTGTTTTTTAATAGGAACACACAATAGCGACAATGCCTTTTTTTGCGAAGCATATACAACTTTGGGATTATTGTCTTTATGGGTAACACTTTACAATAAGGTACACAACATGTGATTAACTACTAAGGAAAGCCTTACCGGCACAGTAAGAGTATATATGTCCAGGTCTCTCTTGTAAATGGGGCTGATTGGGATTAACCTGTATAAATAAAGGTTGAATGAATGTTGAGTGAAAACCAGAGACCGCATCTCAACTTTAGAACCATACTTTATATTTGAAGCTAAGTTAGATTTGGCGTTGCTTTACTTTGCTTCCTCAACAATTTATTTATTAACCTTTTATTTAACCAGGCAAGTCCCATTGAGATCACAGATCTTTTTTGCAAGGGAGGCCTGGACCTGAAGGCAGCCTACATGCATGTTTTTGTTCTGTGGGAGGAAACCGGAGTACCTGGAGGAAACCCACGGAAGCACGAGAAGAGCATGCAAACTGCACACAGAAAGATCCCAGGTCTAACCAGGGATTGAACCCAGAACCTTCTTGCTGTGAGGCAACAGTGCTAACCACTGAGCCATCATGCTGCCATTGGGCAATTGGGCAGCTTGGTGTTTTTGTTTGCCATTTCATGAATTTTGCATAATTTCAAAGAATACTTTCAGATAAAACCTTTGGGCATCTGCTTTAAGGTTGACTTGAAAGTGGATTTTTTTTTTTTTTTTGGGGGGGGGGGGGGGTATTATACATAAAATCCAAACATTCTGTCACATGCAGTAGTCCTTGGCACACTGGACAAGTAGACGTAATTGGAATTCAGTTGGCAAGAAATCACCATGAAGGCCACGTCTCCTTTTAGAAAACTCTGAGACATATTGTGATAAACGGAGATACATGACTGGTGTTCAAAAATTGCTCACTGGTAATAACCCCCATAGGTCTAGTTTAGTGAAACAATTTAACGTTGAAAATTGAATTATGGTAAATTAGAATCAGTGTTAATGGATTTTAATCCAACCTATTCACTTTATTTATATGTATGCCATTTTAACCATCCTGAAATATATTTATGGGGTTGATGGTTCTTTAATGTAGCCATGAAGGTATTCATTTGTGCTGCTTAGGTGAACAAAAGCCATACATGTTTTATTGTAGTCTGATGGTATGCACTATCAAATCCTGTATTCTCAGTGCATCCTGTGTGCATTTACACTAGCTCTTAGAATGGTCTACTTGAATTTAGATCATCCAAAGTGCATCTTTACATTTTCATTACATTTAGTTCTTTAACAATGAAGCAAATTACTTAGGAACAACATTTAGGCTTTAGTGCAGTAAGGGGCCTTGACATATGTCATAAGTGCTTTATATTTTTAGTTTGTAAAACAATAAATGACAGCAAAGATGGAAAAGGTACATAAGTAAAAATGTCTGTAAATTCAGATTAAACATTTTAGGGTGTTAAAAGATGTTTATTTTATTTATTTATTTATTTTTTGTATGAATTTGGTGATACTGACTAGTTAAAACTATCCATTAAAAATATCTTATTTAGTTTTAGAAAGTTTTTTTTTTTTTTTTATTATTATACACCATTTTGAAAATGTCAGAAATAAGAGATTATCAGATCAGAAAAAGAAAAAAAAAATCTAAATTGGGCCTCAGTTAATATATGTTTGTGTTTGATATTGAGATCACTGAATACAGTTCAGGTCCTGATCACTGTTACCCTATGCAGTCTACTGTAACAGTGTAACAGTAGGATTCAGCTACGTAATTAGTTCATGTCGAAGCATTATTTACCCCGAGCACACCGTGCTTGATTATATACACACCTTTGGTATTTTCCTTACACAAATACCATAAAACTACTGCAACTCACCAATATCACTGAACCTGTGGTAGACTGATTATTCAATCAAAAGATAATGAGTAAATGCAGCACAGTAGCATGTTCCAGAGAAGCAAGTGAGTCAGCCACATGCTGTTTAATGTCTTTAGAAACAAAATTACATGTTCAATGTCATTACCAAACAATTACCATTTTGACAAAAGAGGCAACAAAGCATAGTTAAGCAAATCTGAGGATACTTCACAGAGGGCCTTACTATACGGCAATCACCTTAACAGTGTGGTAATAGAGTTCACTCGTGTGTGTTTGTGTGTGTGTGTGTGTGTGGGGGGGGGGGGTTATTGAACTGTTTAGCTGCAGTTATTTAGTTTCTTCCTTTTTTTCAGATGCTAGATTTTGAGAGCAAGCAGACACACAATGTGGTCGTTGAAGCTGTAAATAAGCACGTCGATCCTCGCTTTGTGGACCTGGGATCATTCCGAGACCAGACCATTGTCTGTGTGAGTGTGTCGGACATAGATGAGCCACCCATGTTTCAACCTGCAGAAGGCACTATAATGGAAGTTCAAGAGGATGCCAAAGTTGGGTCGGTGGTTGGGATTGTCACAGCTCGAGATCCAGATGTGACGAATAAACCAGTGAGGTTTGTAAAATATATTGCATTATCTGAAAATAGTTCAAAGCAATTTTTTTTCACATAAATAATAATAACATATTGTGCACACAAGTTTATTTAAACGTTTTAAAGTCGCAGATCATAAATAAATGTACTTCATATTAATGAATATTAATATGAAATATTACGCATTATTAAAAAGATTAATCAATAATTAATAAATATTAACCAATCATCAATATCTTATCAATGGTTCATTAGATATTTTGCCAATAAAGACTCAATAAAGCACACAGACATAAGTATTAACATAATTGTGCAACTTTAATGACATCGGGCAATAAACATAAATTCTGCATATCGTGTGCTTCCTTTAAATGTAAAAGTATGTGATTTATTATGTTTTTCTGGTTTGCATTCAATATATGTCACGTTCCAAGATCAACGCAGACATAATTCACAACCTTATGTTTCTCTCCACCCACTACTTCACCTCTACTCTGATATTTGGTATTCCAGCATTTAATGTAATTAAACCATGAACCAGTTTTGGATGTAAAATGTTTTGATTTTTAATGAGCTTCTTGTCAGATGAAAAAGGAAAGAATAAATCAAAATTTATCATCATTTTCAGGATATACTAACTTCAGGAAAATCAACAGATGTTAAAATGTTTGTTAGTTAAAATAATGAACAATGTCTTGTGTTTGCTCCGGCCACTTTGTGTGTGTGGAGGGGGGGCGGTGCTTTTGAACAATTCTTCAGTCTTCAGAAAGGATCCTAATAAAGTTTTGGATCATAACAGTTTTATGATCATGGTAAAGTTTCTCTGGATGAAGTTTCAAAGTTGTAAAAAGTTCCTGGATATCCTTATAATATCAAACTGTATCATTTTATGGTGTCCTTGGAGAAAATAGAAAGTGGTAGACTTAATAACAAGAATGACAAAGTACATGCTCAATAATCCAGGTATACAATCCAACATTGTTCAGTCAGGTCATCTGGAT
>NC_056504.1:35983301-35999147 GCF_014905685.2 Nematolebias whitei
AATGTTGGATTGTATACCTGGATTATTGAGCATGGACTTTGTTGTTTTCAACCAGTTTGACAAGACTGTCAACAAGGAAGAGGGCCGGCAATGGAGGAGGGGTGTACCAAAGAGACCATCTTATCACAAGGAGAACTGGTTTGTTCCACTTTGGAGTAAGCTGTTGGGGGAAGAATCAGTTTTGTTGTGCGTTTCCTTGACTGATGAAGCCTTCCGGATCGAAGGCGAAATGTTTCAGCACAAAAAAAAGAAACTGTCCAGATGACCTGACTGAACAATGCTGAATAATAAGAATGTTTTTTTTTGTTGTTGTTGTTGTTGTGTTTTTTTTTTGTTTTTGTTTTTTTATCAAGTGATTCTTGCTGTGACATCTTAAAAGTTGATTATATCAGATGATTGTCTTTCTTGATTCTTCCCAGAGACTGGTGGGATTAAAAAGGACTGTTTGTAAATGTCTCAGATTGTTAAAATAAACAGGGGGGGATGACTGATGAAAAAATCTGATGGAATGACATTACAGAGTTATGGAAGCTAGACTTAGTTGAGACATGAACATTTTTGAGCAGTGGTATGGCTTTGTGCTGAGAAGGAGCAACACAGAAGCCATCTGCTTTGAGGATGCTGATGGAGAAGTACATAGAGGGTCAGAAAGACCTTCACTGTTTATTTGTAGAATTGGAAAAGCATATGACAGGGTGCCAAGTGAGAAGGTGTGGTGTTGCATGAGGAAATCTGGAGTGGCAGAGAAGCATGTTAGACTGGTACAGGACATGTATGAGGACAGCAGGGTAATGTTCAGTAGGAGTGACGGATAACTTCAAAGTGGAGGTGGGATTGCATCAAGTCTTGCCTCTGAGCCACTTCTTTTTTTGCTCTGGTGATGCACCGACTAACAGATGAGATCAGGCAAGAATCCCTGTGGACTATCATGTTTACAGATGACGTGATCTGTGGTGAGAACAGGGAACAGGCGGAAGAGAACTTGGAGAGGTGGAGGTATGCACTTGAATGAAGAGGAATGAAAGTAAGTGGAGAGGTGGAGGTATGCACTTGAATGAAGAGGAATGAAAGTAAGTTGTAGTAGACAGAGTACATGTGTGTGAATGAAAGATGGAAGTAGGTGAAACAGAGAGGCTACAAGGAGAATATGTCACAAAGGAGCAGGATATCAAGTTCTTGGGATCAGCTGTACAGGAAAATGGGGAGTGTGGTAAATAGGCGAAAAGAGAGTCTAGGCAGAATGGAGTGGATGGAGAAAATGTTCAGGAGTGATTTGAGTCAAAAGGGTGTTATAAGACCAGCTGTGTTGTATGGTCTGGATACAGTGGCATTGACAAAACGACAGGAGAAAGAACTGGAAGTGGCAGAAATTAAGATGTTGAGGTTCGCCATAGGAGTGACAAGGATGGATAAGATAAGGAATACGATTATCAGAGGTACAGCACAGGTTGAACATGGGAGATAAACTTAGAGAGGCCAGACTGAGATGGTTTGGACATGTCCAGAGGAGGGACAGTGGGTATATTGGCAGAAGGATGTTAGAAATGCAGCTGCCAGGAAAAAGACAAAGAGGAAAGACAAAGAGGAGATATAAGGATTCAGTTAGAGAGGACATGGAGATAGTTGGAGTGAGGACAGAGTGAGGTGGATGAGGAGGTGGTGACCCCTGAAGAGGGAAATACCAATAGAAGTAGAAGTTTCATCACATAGCAAGAGGTTGCAACAGAACTATTAATATATGTATATATACATTCAGACTAAAATGTAGATCAATGCCAAACTTGCAATAAAATTGGGTCTAACAGAGGAATTAGTGCCAACTCACTTTTTCTGAAAAACAGATAATGGAAATATAAGTACTGTAAATTTTAATTTACCATATTATTATTATTTATTTATTTTACTTTTTTGTTGACTTAACAACAAACTTAAAGATTGAGACACTCATAAAGTGCAACAACAGCATGATGCATAATTTAAGCATTGGAAATGAAGTGACATTACTGAAGCTCCTCTGCCTGCAGCAATTTTACAGAAGAGTATACAGTACTACTTGGTCTGCAGAAGTCACAAAAATATTACTTTTTTTTATACCCTGCAATGGTAAGGAACATCTGTCACTCAAAGGTAAAGGCTTGCTGTTTGCAGGAATTTCTGCAAATGTTATGCTACAAGATCATATAAAATTGTTTATATTTGTTAAAAATGCCATCACAAATATTGTTTTTATCTGTCTAAATTTAGTTTACAAGTTTACGAGGAAACCCCTTTTTTTTCTAAAAATCTTGAAAATGGATTGGAAGTGCAAGCAACAGTGCACCTTGCATTTTTTTTTTTAATATGTGTGCAAAATGTATATTTTTCCATTTGATCACTCTGATGAAACATCAAATTACAGTACTCTACTTTTTTTTATCTTCTCAGAAGAGTTATTGCACATTGAGACAAGGAATACAGTGTTATGCTTATGTGACTGACAGATGATGCACCAACACCCATAAAGTCCTGTGAAAATAACCTTGATTAAAAATACATGACTTCCGAGCTTCAACTTGTAATATAGCACATAACCAAGGTACTACTGGCTGAGCAATTGCTGCTGAAGATATCTTGGTGATGCATGTGCCAAGATAAAGAGTATGTGTGTGTGATTAAGTATGTGTCCGTATTTGAGCAAATAATGAAGATGAATGAGTAAATACCAGACTTGGAAAGATAGACCTCCAGAAGTGGCTTTTAACATGAATCAATGCACTGTTTTAAACTGAATCATAACGAGAAGGATGGAATATGATGGTGAACTGTGAATTATTATTATCATTACTATTGGATGCCCAAGGACTGTTTTAGTTATTGTCATTGAAGGCAATTATGAAGTTAATAATGTTCTTTATTTTGATAATTGTTCTATACCAACATTTTCTTGCACAACACGTAACCAGTGTGCACAAGAGACAAAAGAATGCAGGCTGGTATGTTTTTCAAAGCTAGAGACGTTGAAAGAGCCCATGGTTGTATTTTATGGTTTAGCCAGGCTTTAAAGAGCCTGCTACATGTGTGTGTGTATGTCTGTGGTTTTGTATGCAAATGATTTAGGGGTGAGGAGCTAAAAGAACAGAATCCTTTCAGCTTATTTTTGCTGCCTATCCACTTACTGTATCAACTTTTTCAACGTCAGGTGTTTTATGCATTCATTCGTTCATTCTATATTTCGTTATAAGCTAAAGAGAATCAAGGACTGCTTACGTGGGCATTTGACAAGTTGTGCAATGTGCTGAATATAATTTCAGAAAAAAATGAGCGGGAAAATTAGTGATTTTAATATACAAGAAACTATTTTGTTTTTAACTCAAAGGTATGGATTTAACACAAATTACTGACATTAAACAACATTGCTTTTGATTGAAAAAAAAAAGTACACATGTAATTTTTAAAATTACAGCCTAGATTCATTAAAAATGCTCTGTGTATGTTTTGCTCAATTGTTTGCACATCATTTGCAACTGCTGAGTGAAAAAAAAAAAGTCTGGCTTAATTCATTCATTCATTCATTCATTCATTCATACATTCATTTATAATGCAGCTACATAGAACAAAGAAAATATATTTGGATAAAAAATATATCAAAACATATACAAACCTGAAACTTTGATTAATATGCAGCCCATGATAATTGTGTTTTCAGGTGAGTTCATTTTCACAACATTGTTACTTGAACTCAACAGGTTTCATACATTTTACAGGCACAGATAAAGGTTTTGCAAATTTGTGTATTTGCTAAAGTTTAAGCAAAGTGAGGTGTGTGCTTTAACTTACTCTACTAACCGGTTTCTCTTTATTTTTGTGTATTTTGACCACCATTAAATGAGGCATTATGCATTCATTTAGAAAAAAATATGTCAATATTTATGTCAATTACTGCCAACGCTAAATGTGTTCCACTTTCAAAAGCTGCCCTTTTTGCAACATGTAGTTAGTGCAACTTTTTTATTTTTCAGCAGGTGCAAACGATGTTTAAAAAATTGAATGGAAATAAACACACAAAGCATTTTTAGTGAATCCAGGCTGTAATTTTTTTATTACATTTGGATTTTTTTTAAATTGAAAAGACTGTTGTTTAATGTCAATAATTTGCACTAAATTCAGACCATTGAGCTAAAAACTAGTTTGTTGAATGTTAAAATCACTCATTTTTCCACTCATTAGTCGAGACGATTAATTGTATGCATTTAGCACTTTGCACAACCTGTCACTTGTTTATGTAAGCAGTCCACATTTCTCTTTAGCTTATAATAAATTATAGAATGAAGGGACAGATGAATGAATGAATTAATGAATTAATGAATGAACGGATGGATGAACAAATAAATAAATAAATAATTGTTCCTAACATTTGTAATATTTTTGTCACTGTAAATAAAATTAAAAAATTAAAAAATAAATATTCTATTTGTGTGTGTGTCTGTTAGGTTTTCCATTGATCGGACAACTGACCAGGACTTGATCTTTCACATCGATCCTGACTCGGGTGCCATAACGTTGGGAAAGACTTTGGACCGAGAGACAGCTGGCTGGCACAACATCACCGTGAAGGCTGTAGAAGCAGGTATATATCTTTCTAATAAAAAATGAGTAGAATTAATGCATTTTCAAAGTCATTCAAAAATGTTGTACATTAATCATACCAAATATTCTCAAAGATTCTAAACGTACAGTTGTATATATATTTATGTCTTTATTTACCTAGTATCTACTGCTTTAATATTTCGCCTTTTCAAAGGTGAAATGATAATGATTTGCATCTGTGTGTATACGTGCGAGCATATGTGTGTTCATTTGTCTGTTTGTTAGCTAAATATCATGAGCCTGTGAAGGATTTCTTTTGAAACTTCAGAAAGTAAATATTGAATAAACGTTACAACGGACTTATTTTCAGCCTACCCCATTCAAGATGGCCTAGACAGCAAATTGAACACAAACAACGTGCACTGTCTTAGTCTGTATAATAAAAATCTATGGCAGTGATAAAGAAAACAGACATTTATACAGGGGCAGAAGTGTGGAGAATTCTAATGAAGATGCACCCCTTTTGATAAAATGTAATTTTGAAATGATGGGTTTTTTTTAATGCAAAATCATAAACTTTCTTGAGCAAATAAATATACAAACATATTTTCTTGAGATAACAAGATAATGTGTTCCCTTGGTTACATTGAAAATCTTTGTCTTGGTGTCATGCTGTGCTGGAAAACTGTTTTACATTCTCCTAAATGCTGACTTGACTCATTTTTTCATCTTTATTTCAGTACAAACAATGTGTTTTATAAAACTGGATGTTTTTAAGACATGGACATTTAGTATTTAAATAACAAATAACTTTACATTGTGTTTATTGTCCTCCAAAGCAAACTCTGATTACTCTTTGTGTATATTAGTTATTGGTGGCAGCCATGCATTGCTGTTTTTTTCATACCAGAAGGAACATGTAGTCATTATAGTCTTTGAGCTTACAAATACAACACTGAGAATGAACAATATATATATATATATATTTTGTTCATTCTCATTCTCATTCTATATATATATATATATATATATATATATATATATATATATATATATATATATATATATATATTGTTGTTGTTTTTCTTTTCATCTCACTGGGTCCTTTTGTCATAGCAGAGAAAATGAAGAACATAATAACTTGGGGAAGCAAGGAAGTTATTACTATGCCATTAGAAGTAAACTTGGAAATGGAGGAGGCTTGGTATTTCTCACTTTTTCAATCGTATACAGATGAAGTGATTTTGAAATTGCAGTGAAAGCAAAGGAGATTGGATTGTGCTTCTAACTGGGATCTGCCATGGCACACAGAGGAACAAAGACAATAATGCCGTTAAAAAAAACCAAAAAAAACCTAAAATTAAAATGTACTCATAGTTGTTCTTTCCTCACATTTCTGCACACCTTGATTACTCTAACAGTCAACACAAGCTAAACGGAGCAGTAGGCAGCTTCACCCAACTCAAACATTAAAACAAAATTAGGTTGTCGGAGCCTCTCAGAGTAACGCGAGTTTATTTGTGCTCAGTGTCTTGTGCTTGGCTTTATGTCACAGGCACATTTTAATGTTAATTGAACATTTGAAGTGGTCTCACACCTTTCAGCATCAGACATAAACGCATGCCTGTGCTTGAAAGATAAAGCCTCCTACATTGCCGTCCATGGACTCTACTGTATAGACAAAGACAGTAGTCAGCGCCATTAGAATGATCTTCTTCAATGTTTCTTTATTGCCCCTTGGCTTGCACAGTCCTAAACATGTAAACACACAAACAGGACCAAATAATAAAAAGAGGCAAAATTAAACAACTGAGGCCACAGGAATAGTGGAAATAGGTTAGGGTGGGTTGGTATATAAACTTGTAAAGTGACTGAGACTTTTAAGAAATGACTTTCTCCTTTTCGTCGTCTTTTTACTCATTAAAGCTAATGCCACAAGGTCAAGTTGTCTGAGAGCAGAGCTTATTTCACGGCATAACCCTCAATTATACCAGTTTGTTACAGACCTTTGAACTTTTGTCTTGCATGTGTACAATTACTGGACGATTGGCAACAGCTTCCTGACAGTTCTTACTGTCTGCACTCTAAGATTAACCTCTGTCAAACAAAAAAAGACAAACTAAATGTCAGGTTAATTTGTGTGTGGGCTAAAAATATGTTCAAGTGCATGCATCAGGATGTTCAAGTGCAACAACTATTCTGATATTCCATCAGTTCTAAAAATATGCTAACATGTACCCACAGTGTGTCTTCAAATGAACCCTATTAAAGTGCGCACCTACGTCTACAGACTATCTTCTATGAGAGATGAAGCAGCCTCTCATCTGTGTAGTAGGCTACTTGTCTTCCATCCACAGAGCACAGAGCCTCTTGAGTACAGGAAGAGCATTTAATGCACTGTCACTAGCCAGGTACTCATACTTTCTGGCAGCTTTCTTCATATAAATGCATCAGGTTAAGTAAGAGTGACATATAATTTTCGAGAACTGATAGCAAGTATGATACCACCTTGCAAAACTGCTTTTTTTACCCAGACAGGTAGGTGGGGGGAAAAAACAGCATCGCCCTGAGGGCAAAAACCTACACAAGAAACTGAAAGTCTTTATCTCTTGCTCTGTTGCAACGAAAATATGGTTTTTATGGTATCATTTTCTTTTTTTGCTGTCTGGAAAACATACACAGACTGTTTGACTTTTATGTCGTTTGAACACTATTCCCTGCAAGTCCAAATGAATCAGACTCTTGTTAAAACGTGGTGAAGGGAGATAAATAGGTTCAAGGTTGGAAGATGTGAGAAGAAAAAAAAAAGATCTGATAAAGAAAACTAAATAGGGAAGTACTGCTAGGATGCATGGGTTAAATAAAACAAGGCCAACGTAAAAGGAAAATTGGTAATAAGGCCAAAAAAGTGTGGGCTGGTTTCTGTTTTGTTTGCATTTTGTTCAAAATCTGTTCAGAGGAGTTCATTGTGTTTTGTTTAAATAAAATAAAAATAAAAAATACTGCACATGCTGCCATAACTTCAACAACAATCAGAAGCTATAATAATGTATAAACAGGGAAATTAGCAGCAGATTCCAAGGAGAACCCCAAAGATCTATTTCCAGAAGAGAGCAATACAAGGGACAGCTAATACACTGTGCATAACCTTCAAGCTGTCAGGTTCCTGGTAAAGAACCTGAGCTTGATGTGAAAAGTGTATTTGCCCATAAAAAATAAAATAAAAATAAATAAATAAATAAAATAAAAAAATAAATTAAAAAAAGAGCGTACATTCTTCATTTATATATCTTAAAAATAAATAAAATAAAAGTACTTGCAGGTGTTGGATTGATAATCCATACAGTTCGTATTCCAACTCTTGTTTAATGACTAAGGGAATAAGCTCCAGCCCTCCACCACCCTGAACAGGTGAAATCAGACTTGGACAACTAATGAATGAATGAATGAATGAATGAATGAATGAATGAATGAATGAATGAATGAATGAATGGTAAGTACTATTTTGTCGCCAATTCACTTACCTTGCTAGGCCTGCAGCTGAGTGAATAGACTAGACAGACACAGCTGAGTACATCTGTGTTTTCATTTTACTCTGCTGACAAATGTGACACTTTAAACCAAACAATTTCCCGGAGCAAAGTAGGAGAACCATTTGGTCACCAGCTTTATAACACCCCTGACACCCACCCACACACACTCATTCAGACACATGCATGTATACGAGAACAGACACACTGGCTTACATTCTCTATCTGTCTTCCTTGAAGGAACATCAGCATAATGCTGTGCCTAAGAGACTCCTGCTGTAAGATTCTCAACAGCTGGTCTGTGCTGCACAGATGCAGACCACATTGATCATATGTTAAAATCGCCTTTTTTAAAATGCATATCTGGAATGGGACCACTTTGGCCACACATAACTTGTTTTATATTAAAAAAAAGTTTTGTATTTTTCTTATATATTATGCTTCAGGGTTTTGAGTGGGAAAGGTTTGCACATTTTCAAGTTTACATTTTTTAAGGAGTTATTGAAAAAAAAAGTACTGTCTTATAGTTGCTGTTGTTTATTCAGTCAGCAGCAAAATCAGAAACAGAAGAAAAACAACCACATTTTTGGTGCAAGGTGTAATTCCCACATTTAACCATGTAATTATATATATATATATATATTAAAAACAATATATAAGTATTGTTCAATGTTGGGCAGCATGATGGGGTAAGTGTGTAGAATGAACATATACTGATATATATTCATAAATTAAACGGATTCTTTCATTTTTCTGGACTGTATAATATACGTGCATTGAATAATTAAAAATGTGGACGGAAACGTTAATTATCTTTGACTCACCAACGACAGTGGGTCATTTATTAACAGAATCAAGTTTAACACATCACACATTTACATTAATTGGCAAGAATTGAAAATAACGACAGCTTATTAATCAGTTTTACGAGGATTAAACAATACGGCGATTGTTTTCTCACTTCCAGCAGTACAACAGACATTAACCACACGGCGGTGGTTGAAAAACTTTGCTTCAGACATTTCTAAAAATATCTGGATTAATTTCTTAGCAGATAGAAGAGTTTAAAGATTGAAGTTTAGAGGGAGGGAGATGGTGTGTGTGTGAGTGAAAAGTGTTGGACAGAACGACACCCTCCATTCGACCCAGCTTTCCTCGGTACGCTCGGTAGTCAACTCGACTCATTACCTCTCTGACGATGAATCAGTGAAAGCGGAGCTCCAGTTACGCTACCGGTCCAGCGTCTCCGTAGGATGGCAGAGAACCGTCCGGAGTGATGGCGGAACTTCGTCAACAACAGTTCACCTCACGAGTGGACTTCACATGAGTGGGGTCCATCAGAGTTCCACTCAGAGGTGGAAGATGTCATAATCCCAATACTCGGAAGAGCTTTAAATCATGGCTGGACTTCTGTTCTCCCAAACGACTGGAGCTGCAAACTCTCCACCCGATTCCAACTAAACTTGGGTTGAACTAGAAAGTACCAACATTTAAAGGGCTCTATTTCCGGTTCATTTGGGAGTTTCTGATTGGTCGATGGACCAAAACAGAGGTGTGTTTTGTGATGTAAGGTGTTATGAAAAGTCAAGGAAAAAGATTAAGATTGTTTAAGAACAGACAGAAGATTGTTATGAAGAACTCAGACTTCGTGGAGTCACTTCTCTAGTATCTTGCTGTAAAAGTTAAACATGACATTTCTTTTTCAGTAAACTTGCAGTTGACCGAAACTTGAACTTTGACCAACTTACACACTTGCTCATTGAAGACAGAAAATCAGACAATGCATCATTAACCTGATTTCTTCTTTGAATGAGGATTAACAATCATTATTACTGTTTCACAGTTGATTTAAAAATGAGTAGTTCACTTCAACATTTAAACATTGTTTGAACTAACACAATTTGATTATCAAACATTTGTAAAATAGTAATGATAATCGAGAGTAGTCTTCTTTTACTTGATTAATTCAAGAAAGAAAGTCTTAGGATGGGTCAACCTGTATTTCTGGATTCAAATCAATGAAATGACAGTTTCTGTCCCATATGGTCCTTAAGGTCAGGACTTGACCTTAGGCCTAGTTCACTACAATTGGTAGAGCTGCTGCCTCTCAGCGAACAGGTTACCCTGGTTCAAATCCCGGTCCAGGGGCCTTTCTGGGTGGAGTTTGTATGTTCGGGTTTTTTCTGGGTTTCCTCCCACAGAACAAAAACACGCATGTTACGCTAATTGGTAACTAAATTGTCCCTAGGTGTGTGAGAGTGTGAATGGTTGTTGGTCTCATTTGTCTCTATGTGGCCCTGTGACGAGACCTGTCCAAGGTGTATACCACCTCTCACACATTGATAGCTGAACATGGGCACCAAACTACAGTAGCTTGTTGGTCAGTGCCACAGTCTTGTAATCCTGAGGTTGCGAGTTTGAGCCCAGGTTGCGTCAAGAAGGGCATCCGGCAAATAACAAATTGACAAATCTTTCATGCAAGTTTGCTTGCTGTAGTGACCCCTGAAGAAGGGAGCAGCCAAAAGAAACATTAATAGTAAGTACCTTTGTGTGTGTAAGTTTAACTTTACCACAATTTAAACAAGTCTGAATTTATTCAATTAAAATAACTACAACAATTTATGTGGATTGTTTCCATGCACGAGTAGTTTTAACTATCTGCATGTTGTTACATTTTCTGTGGGGTGCCACTCAAATGTGTTAACTGGGTGATGATAGCTGTGCAAGGTGATTTATTCCTCAGCTGTGTACTCTAATTAACCAGGATTTCCAGACCAGCCCTGCAAGCAACTGGATCACTCATTAAACTCCCACATAATGTTCTCTGTGTTTTTTTTTCTTCTCAAACTCTTTCACACAGAGACAAACACAAACACACATATATGCACAAACACACATTTCTCTGGGTCCAAGGTTTTATGCTTTACTATACATAGAGTTTTGTGTGCAAAATGAAAACTCAGTCAGACATTATCAGAAAATTAAGAATGAAAATTAGGTTTCAAGGACAAACTAAGTTAATTTGAGGTGAGTTATAAATGGACAAAATGCATAATGTTCACTTTAACACCTCATTTTATTAGGCAAAATGCCCTTTGAGAGCATCTGGGGTGAAAGATTTCCTGTTCTAAAAATAAATAAACAAACAAATAAGCAACCTATTGTTAGGGTATTTCACCTTAACTGAGACTATGTGGCAGCTCTGAAATGGAATAATTAGATGTTGAGATGTAACTGATAATTTTGGTACCATTTCAATGCTGATCATGGTGGTATATTGGAAGCTAACTCTGTATCTGAATTGTGTCCCTAATGTTACATATTGTTAAGAAGCATTGACTGACAGCTGTCTATGCATTCTTAAACACGGTCTTTGTCACATTCTTACAGTTAAATTTGACCAGTCAGCAAAACTTGAGCAGCAGGGAACCTCTCTCAATTTCAGCACAAGTGCAGTACACTTGAATGTTGCTTGATGCACAATGTGCAAATGGGCAGGCTATTCAGCCCAACATAAAAAAAGCTCCACCATAGCAAGAAGATAAAAGGTTTCAAACAGTTGAAGAACTGGTGAGTTGCAGTAATCTGTGTAAAGTGAAAAGTGGCCTGTTGACTCTTGTATTGGATGAAGTAAATCACTGTTGTTGAATTACTAAAAATCTGTTTGAATTAACTCTGACTTCACTTAAGGACTACTCTAACCAATATTGGACTCTCAGTCACTGAGTTTCCAAGCACTACTTCTCTGAGTGACAATCACACTCTTTGTTAAAATAGCAACAATATTCAAGGAAACACATTCACACCTGCCACAATGCCTTTTCTTTTTATCTTATGTAGATAACCACTCCATGGTATCCTACTCACCACTGAGCATTCGAATTCTAGATGTAAATGATAATCCTCCTGAACTGGCTACACCATATGAAGCCTCCATATGTGAAGATGCCAAACCAGGCCAGGTAAGTTTATTTTATTGTTTTTTCAAGCCAATTTATATATAATATTTAGATGTCAACAAACATATGGGAATCAAATTATTTGGTACATTTTAAACAAGGAATGTAGAGCTTATAGGGATCACATGTTTTAATTAAGATACAGAGGTCTTGTTGTTGTTGTGTTTTTTTTTACAATAATAGATAAGGATCTGATATTGTCTTGTGGCAGAACACTTTTTATGTATGTTTGTCTTTATGTATGTATGTTTGTCTTTATGTATGTATGTTTGTCTTTATGTATGTATGTTTGTCTTTATGTATGTATGTTTGTATTTATGCATGTATGTTTGTCTTTATGTATGTATGTATGTATGCGGGCAGGCGGGCGGGGGGTGCGATATGGGGCAGGGCGGCCAACCCAGGACCCAAAAGTCCAAGGTTATGACATGGTGTCTCTGAGCAAAACACCCAATCCCCAATTGCTCCCTGGGCACTTACATAGCTGCCCACTGCTCCACCTGGGTGTATCCCAGTTGTGATGGGTTAAATGCAAAGAACTAATTTCACCATTGTATGGGAACATACAATGATGACAACTCATAGCACTTACTATGTATGTATGTGTGTCTGTATGTATGCATGTATTTACAAATTAAGAGGCACATGAGTATGCACACATCAAGAGCCACCTTTTTTTATATATATAGGGCCATATGTCATTGGGTATCATAGTGTCTTGTATATATAGCATTGTGAGAAATTAACAAAAAGTAATGTTTTTAAAAAGTATGCTTCACAATGGCAGTATTGCATGTGGAAAATGTGTACTATTATATTTTGGCTCATGTGTTTTGAATTGAGAGTTTCCGTACCATCAGCTGAACAAAACTGTTGTCAGTAAAATAAATGTTTTTCATAAATTTGAGGTAATATTCATAAAATTACTTTTAGTTCATGTCCAGGTAATATTCCAAATTAAATTAAAAAGTATACTATTATCTATCATCCATTATCATGGAATCATTTATGATTTGGCAGTTTCAGCTGGTAATATTTCTGCATTTCACTTTGTCAAAACTTTTCAGCAAATGATTGCACTTTATAAACTGTATATTTATGGTGTGACTTTATATAACTAAAGAGTCATGCAAACTTGATTGTTAAATACTGTTTTTTTTTGTTTGTTTGTTTGTTTGTGTGTGTTTTTTTTTTTTTTTCATTTGAGGCGACTGTCTAAATGAAAGCATATACTGTCCAAAAGTAACCTTGAGGCAGTAATACTGATATGTGCTTTCATAACATCCAGGCTTGATTACTGCACTGTGCTTCTTTTTGGAATCAGTCAGACCTCCATTGCACATTTACAACTGGCTCAAAATGCTGCAGCCTGATTTTTAACTGCACAGGCAAAAAAGAGAGCACATTATTCCAGTTCTGGCCTCTCTTCACTGGCTCCTGGTTCACTTTCAGATTCATTTAAAATGCTTCTGTATGTATTTAAATCTCCAAGTAGTTCTGTCCCCTCCTATATAGCTGATCTGCTGCAGCCATATGTCCCACAGTGCTCTCTGAGGTCAGCAGACCAGGTGCTTTTATTGCTTCCAGGCACTCGTTTTAAGCCCAGAGGTGACAGAGTTTTCTATGTTGAAGATCCAAAATTGTGGAATGAGTTAGAATCGGAATCAGAATGCTTTTATTATCCTTGCACAATGAAATACTACAAAATTACTTTCCATATAGCCATCCTTGGCTAAGAACAGAGGGGCGGGTGGTGGTGGAGTACATTACCGCCCGCCCCGCTGTTTTTAGTTTTATTTTATTTAATCCAACACCTTGGATTGGGTGAAATGGAAATGAGAGCAGCAGGGAGGAATGGATCTTGCACTGGCAATCCACTTCTCCTCCTACCATCCTGCCGTAGATTCCACAATTATGTAAGACTTTACGCAGCTTTTAATGGCCATGTGCCATTGTCTACATGTTGTAGACTTCAGGAAACATCACAAAGAGAGAGTTAGAGAGTTTCTTTATTTGTCATTTACACCGCATGTGGTACATGTGGTAGAACGAAATTGTGTACACAGGGTCCCAGTTGCATCCAACAATGGATGTAAATGGGATTTGTTTTGAATATTTATGCTGATCCAACACAGGTTTCTTCTCATTGAGAATGGATGTGCCCCTTTGACAATTCACATGCATCTTTGTGCCTAGCTGTCTGCCTTACAAGCATGTAAACACCTGTACATGTTCACAACAACATATGATTAAAAAGAGCACACTTTACATTTTACATTGGACTTAGGTTGTTTTGATCATTTTGAGGAGTATTATATGTTATGTTGTATAAGATTAAATGGGGTTCAGTTTTATTGTTCTGGATTAAGCCATAAATACTAAACTTGTAAAAAATGTTTAGTTCCAGTGCTCTTTGAGTGCAGAAAACTGAATGGAGTCAAATTTTGGTGCAATCAGGCGAGTTTTAGTACATTGTAGTTTGAGTAGACTGAGGAAGTGTGCATGGCAGCGCACACATTTTCACAGCGAGTCACAAGTTTGCATATATTTACACGTATTTTCATGCAACATTGATTTTCTTACATCACAATGTGTACATGGAACATGGCAAATACAACTTTTTTGTTGGCATGCACCATTCATACATGAGGCCCTAGGTCTGTCCAGTGATAACAATTAAAACTGAACAAAGTAATTAGGATATTTTATTCACCTTCCACAGCCAACAGGCCTTCGCCTGAGTTAGACCCAATTATCATGGGTTGAGCAAAGGAATAATTAAAACAGCACAGCTTTAAAGTGCGGCCTCCATGCAGGAAGCTGCATTTACATGTGTAATGAGGCTCAGGCCTATCCTCCCATTGATCCTTAGACTCTTAACCACTTATAGCCCCCCAGTGTCTCTGCTATATTGTTGGTTTGTGCCTCTGTAGAGCAATGTCTGGTCTGATCTCCCTCACTCCCAGCTCCTTTTCCTATCTGCAAAAGCACACATTAACCTTCAGCTCCTAATCTCACAAAGATTATTAGGCCTATAGCAAAAAAGACCTTTGCAGATTTTCTTTCTTTTTTTTTTTGTATGTTCTAAGTGTTTTTAATGTTCTCATTAGAGAGAAAGGCAGTGAAATAGTTTACTTTGTAACAAAAACCAAAATTCCATCTAGTAAACTAAGACTTCTTTACTTTTGTTTATATATTTATTAACCTTTATTTAACCAGGCAATTCCCATTAAAATCACAGATCTCTTTTGCAAGAGAAGCCTGGGCCTGAAGGCAGCCTAACATACTGTACATGTTTTTTTGTTTGTTTGTTTGTTTTTTCTGTGGGAGGAAACTGGAGTACCCGGAGAAAACCCACACAAGCGCGAGAAGAACATGCAGACTCCACACAGAAAGACCCCAGGTCCAACTGGGGATTGAACCCAGGACCTTCTTGCTGTGAGGCAACAGTGCTCATTTAGTTTTTATCCCCTGCTTCTATGTGACGCTATGGGAAGTGTTGCTTACTTGCAGCCACGTCTGAACAAAAAAAAAAAAAAATTAAGCTGGAAGCACATTTAAGAACCTCCGAGCTACCACAGTCCTCTGAGTGGAGCAAAGAGCTGCCATCTAGGGCACATGGGGATTAAGAGCCTTGCTCAAGGGCCAAGGGTGGAGCAAACAAGGACGGAGGCAGATGTGGGTGCTTCACCTTTCCCACTTTCAGTTTTGATCTTGGTTTGGGGGTCGAACCGGCAACCTTCTGATGACAGGCTCACCTTCTCTAGTCTCTGTGCCACCACTCCCCCATA
>NC_056504.1:36004147-36005954 GCF_014905685.2 Nematolebias whitei
TTCCCACACCATGTGCCGTTGTGTCCCTGGGCAAGACACTTAACCCCGAGTTGCTCCCGGTGGGACTGGATGGCGCCTTGCATGGCAGCCTACCGCCACCGGTGTATGAATGTGCGTGTGAATGGGTGGATGGCTGGTACTGTAAAGCGCCTTGGGGCCCCTCATAGGGGGCTGGAAGGCGCTATAGAAGTAAGCTCCATTTACCATTTACCATTTATATCTTAGATCCCTATTTACTATTCTTTTATACTTTATATTTTGCTATTTTTGGGAGTAACTGTGATCCTGTGTACATAATTTATTTCCACCTCATGTACCACATGGGATGGAAACGACAAAGTTGACTTGAGCTTGAACTTGACTCGGCTTGAACTTTATGAATGACAGATTTAAAGAAAATGTCTGTCCAAAATTACAAACAGAAAACTTTTTTTTTTTCCAATTTTTTATTTGTTGGTTTCTTTTTTAGAGATATCAGATTTGTGTCATGAATTGAGCCACATGTATTGCTTCTCAAACTAAAACTAAGTTAGAAACAATACATTTGGTTAAATTCATGCTAAAAATCTAATTAATCTCTAAAGAAGAAAACCACAAATAACAAATTGGAAAAAAGTTTTCTGACTAACCATGCAGGTATTACCTGAGTTTAGGATAATGCATTGAGAGAGATTACTCAAAAGAGCGTTTTCACTTTTCAAAAATAATGAATGTCTCAAAATATATGCCCTTTGGTAGGAGTAAGTTCCAAGTTTCTGAGTTGAACCTTTCACAGCACATTTTAAGTTGTTTTATGTATATTTATTTATTTATGTATTTAGATGTTCATTATCTCTCTGGTAGGTTGAATTTTGCTGTGACTCAAAAAGTCACCTCCTTCTCACAACCTTCACTTTTCAGACACCTTTAGTGCAAATGGGCCCTACTTTTGGAAAGTCTCCCCTTCAAGCTTTCAAACGAAACAAGAGATTTAAGGGGGTCAAGAAAGGGTACTCCTAGATAGAAATCTAATTAGGTGATTGTGTAGAAGGAGCTTCACTAGGTGCTCGATAAACTCCCACACACTCGCTTTTCTTCTTGCTCGTTTTTCCCTGTCTCAGCGCTCAGTTTTCACTCACCCAGCGACGCTACCTGAGTCCCCTGCTGAGGGCACAGTCACAGAGAGGAGATCAGGGCCCACTTACTACAACTTCACAGCTTCATAGTCTTCAGTGAAATGAATAGATTCCCCCTTTAGTTGTTAATAAAATTTTTGCTTGTAGCTTCTCTGCATTCCTCATTATTATTTTCACCTTCAGACTGAAAGAAACCTGTCAGTGACAGGGCTTCAAAGAGTGATACGTATGGAAAGATCAGTCCTGTTTTGGCATATTGTGCAGTCCACTCATCCATATTTTCACTTTTCATTGTAGGTGACTGGATGTATAATGGTTTCTGCTTGATGTGATTGTTTTGTATTGGGTGAGTGCACTCTCACAAAGAGGTGCTGGATGGAGTTCCAAGTACCTGACAGGTGTGAAGAACTAATTTATTTCAAAGTATGTGTTCCCCCCACCCCATTTTAATTTTATTTGTTTAGCCTCAGCTGTACTTTAATTTCATTTCAGAAAGTATTTCTTGTAGTTGCTCAGTACTAGTGTTAATGTTTCTGATTTTGTATGGGATATCTTTGACTTAATATTTAGACATCAGTGCAACAGTTTATGATTGTGACTGTTGAAAGAAAAATAATTCTGAATGGGTTACAGTTTGATATAAAGTATATCTAAGGCAGTGGCAGCTGGTCGAGTTATCGGCGGGGGGGGGG
>NC_056504.1:36006054-36034508 GCF_014905685.2 Nematolebias whitei
CTATAACACCAAAATAGACATATATAAAGAGTCTGGGATTGTGATGTCAGCCGACATGAACAACGCAATGCATTTTGGGAGTTTAGAACAGGGAAGTGTGCGGTGCAATTTTGTTTACATGTTCATAAGTGAAATCACAAAGAAATTGTGAATGCTTGCTGTGTTATCAACTGCCACAATCGTTCTCGTGATCGCATTGCAAATGGAGTGCATTTTTTCGGCTTTCCAGCTTGGAAACAACACAGTTGAACAAATGTTGCGGAGCTAACAAAGAGACGTTGCATGGCATGAGTTTGAGCTGTAAGACGGACAGACATCACCTTCAGTAATATTTCCTGGCACGTTTGTGTGTTCACGGCATTTTCACAAAGGTAAGTGTTAATCACATTATGTTTCAGTCCTATGTGGTGATTGATTTCTGCACATATTGGGATTAGAGTTGTTGGATGGTTGCTAGCTGGCTTGCTAACTTTACACAAGCTGCAGAGTTACATACAATACATAATCCACACATTATATCTCTTTTTCAGGCAACCAGCTTATGAATTTCTTGAGTGTCATCCTGACTGGGTTCCTTCTTTTCATCTCGGTCACACAGAAGTGAAACCAACACAAACTGTGTGATTTAGCCTTAGGACAAAGAGACAGTAAAGTGCTGTGGGAGGCAACGCTGTACCTGTAATCCCACTAGATCTAGCTGCTCAGACATCAGAGATGTATGAAACGGCACCCCCCAGGTGTAGCTGCCCAGGGGCCAGAGGTGGATGAGGCTGATGAAGCTGTCACAATAACCTTGTGAATTGAACATGAACTCATGCAACCATCGTATTTTGCATATTGTGGATACATGATGGAAGAATAATTAAAGTTTTTAGTGTCTTTGTGTCACAACAATGAGCATTGTAAACAAGTAGATCATATTGGTGGTTTAAACAAAGACATTAGAGAATGTATTTTAACACAAAATCTGAAATGAATATTGCACCGAAAATGCATTTGTACATTGTACCCAACGTATCGCAGATTAAACTGGTAAAATGGCAGTGTAAACTTCAATATAAAACACTGAGGAATTAAAAATTTTAAAAAAGGTAACAAAGTGTAACAAAGCCTCCAACCATTTCACCTCTCTTTTGTCTGTCCAAACAGGTCTCACTCGTAAATGAGTCTTTTCGGCTCAATGTGACGTATCTGTTTAAATAAAAGTTGAATGAATGTGTACCTAAATATTCAACTGTAAACAATCACTGCAGTTCAGATTAAAACTGGATAAATTGGCAGTGTAAACTTCAATATACAACACTGAATATACAACCACCTGAATGACAACCTCAGCTGGAGCAACAACACCACCAGCCTGATCAAGAAAGCTCATCAGAGACTCTACTTCCTCAGACGGCTGAGGTGAGCTGGTCAGGGAAGCTCAGTCCTTACCTCCTCCTACAGGTGTGCAGTGGAGAACATCCTGTGCTCCAGCAGCAACATGTGGCATGGAGGCTGCACAGCTGCAAAAAGAAAAGCTTTGCAGAGATTGGTGAAGGCTGCACAGAAGTCTGTTGGAGTCAGCCACCCCACCTTCACAGACATCTACACCTCTAGATGCAGGAAGAGGGCTACCTGCATCATGAAGGACCCCACTCATCCAGCACACACACTTTTTGCCCGGCTCCACTCAGGCAGGAGTTTGAGGAGCACTACGTGTAGAACCACTAGACTGAGGAACAGCTTCTACCCTGAGGCTGTTAGACTCATGAATCTCTAACCAGGACAATCACTGAAAAAAAAAAAATCACATCATGTTGCTGCTCTGTTTCATGCTTCTTTGTTCATTCGTACTCATCTGCTCACACAGACTTGTGTTTGTGCTGCTGTTCGGCATATTGTTTGTTGTACTACTAGTGCTTTGTTTATTTTGAGTTAACATTTGTCTTAGTTCATATATTTGATCTTATTACTGTTTTTATTTTACATTTTATACTTTTGTTAGATGTTACTGGGATCCTGTGTACACAATTTCATTCCGCCACATGTGGTGGAATGACAAATAAAGAAACTCTGACTCTGACTATCTCTCTCTCTCTCTGAGGGACTAAAAATATAAAAAAAAATAAGTTGCATGTGCAATGTACACTTGGCCATTGGAAACCCATGGTTTAAGCGGAAGTTCATTGAGGTGCTTAGAGTGCAAAACCGAAGACACAAAACGTGTAAAATTAATATAGTTTTAATATAAAATACTACAGTAATAATAATAACAATAACAAATAATGAAAACAAAACAAACACAAAAAAGCCACGTTTTACTCTAATCACCAGACACATGTCACAGTACTGTTTTGTCTAGAGACTACACTTAGTGAAAGTAAATATTGTCCAGTGCAGTCTAAGTGAAATACAATAATATAATAGAATCAGAATCTGAATAGTCTTACTGTTTAACACTAGGTGCCATAAACACCATGTAAGGGTAGTGTTTTGAAGGTGTTCAGAAATAATATAACAATACCATATAGAAAATTATTAATGTTTGATTTTTTTTCTATAAGCACATTCAAATAAATGTTGTAGCAATACCACTGATTTATCACAGAGCCCAATACAATAACCTGGAGGCTAGAGCTAGTATGCTAGCTCCAGAAACAAACATACTAACAAACTCACCAGTTCCCACTTTTAGAAAATACAGCCACCTGAAGGTTTTTTCACAGCCATTTAAAAGTTGAGAGGCATATCAGTCATCTGTTCCCGGACATAAATAAATAAATTTAAAAATTATGTTCCGTTACCGGAAGCATGATCGGTACCATTCAACCGTGTGCCTGGGCGCAGGAGAGGTGCGCCAAGAATCTTCCTATCTCTTGTAATGAAGAGGAGCTAACTGCACATCTACAACTTTTAACGAGAGTCTATGGGCAAAGATTCTAGCGCCCCCAGACAGAAATACATAATCAATTAGCAACAACTTTTTTTTTAAATTAACAACTATGTCATCAATCAGAGCCAATGTTTTTGAACGAAAAAACTTTACCCACCATTAACTATAAAATATTTATCATACACAAATAAAAAATATGCATATATTTTTTAGTTTTTATTATATTTTTATTTTATTAATTTATTTTATTGTGTTATTTTATTCTGTCTTCAAAATAATATGTGAGTGGATTGAGAGGTGGGGTGGTGCCCTAGTGCCCCCTACTGATGAGCCGCCTCTGATCTAAGGACAACAGGTAAATCTAAAGAGTGATGAGAAATTCAATTTGAGACCAAATGTAAATTAAATTGAAAAACGTACTTGTGAAGTATTCAATGATTTGAACAGTTACTGAAATGAAACCATGTAAAATGGTAAAATTATGTTGTTTGCTAAAGTATTAACAAATTTGACGTGGAATTTGACATTCGCTAACAATGTGTTCAATAAATTTAAGATGCCAAAAATGTGTGAAAATACTGCTTATGGCAATGCCAAAAGTAGAAGAGTATAATTTTACCCTCTGACACATTTCTCTTAAATTAATTCCCATGGATTTAACAATGTGAACATTACTTTACCTGCTAACATTACGCGCAAATTCAGCAGTAACCTTGGTAATGTACAACTAGTGGCCAAGCCATATACAACCAATGCAGTCATAAAACAACACAGCAGCATTTACAGATTAAAGAACTGAAATCTAAATGGTTTATACAAATAAATAAATAAATAAATAATAGGTTTATTCTATCAAGCTGACATGTGGTAAACAAGACTGTAAACTGATAAAAATGTGAAGTAAGAGAAAACTTACTTTAGCACAGTGATATAATAAACTGTATTTGTTTACATCATGGTGTGATATCATAAGTCTCATACAAAATTAAAGCTATCACATTTACACTATAACAAACTCAGAACATGGAAACAATTGAAATAGTTTTGTGAGAACACTTGCAATAATATTTGATGTTTCTGCATTTTTCAAATACAATTTTTTTTTCAGAGCATCAAAGAAGAAGCATGTAATTTACCCTGAAATCAGTGAGCAGCATTTTGTAATTAGAAAGTAAGCCACATTGTCCTAAACAGCCTTCTTGAGCTGTGGGTATGACTAAGCCTGTTGTGTGGCTGTGCTGCAGCATCAGCACAGAGAAGCCTTTTTTTTTTTTTAAGGTAAGCCTGTGGTCCTTAAAGCTCAGTCCCAGTAAAGCACAGGCTCTACTTGGGACATACAGTATTTCAGACACGTGTGCAGAAAACAAACACAAATAAATAAATAAATAAATAAATAAATAAATAAATAAATAAATAAATAAATAAATAAATAAATAAATAAATAAATAAGCAAATAAATAATACTAAAAACATCTAACAAGAACCTCAAGCCTTCAAACCTGTAAAATAGAAAGGTGAATAGAACAAGTATGGTACACAATGATAATAAAGTGTGGTTGTGTGTGCTGTTTGCACACTGGCTGACATGTTTTATATTCCATGTACATCTCATGATCATAGTTTTATTCCCATTTATTCCAGTTTTTGCTAATGTTTTACCATGTCACACCTGGATCCAGTTTGCTAATTGCCAATCAGCTTTTGTTCATTCATCCTTAGATTGCCTCAGTATATTCAGCACAGTGGCCTTAGTTTTTTAACAAATCGTTGTGATTTTCTTGTCTGTTAGGCATAACTTTAGATCAGCTTTTTTTTTTTTTTTTTTTTTTTTTATCAATTGAATATATCCTGCTGTTGGAATGTTCTTGATTTTGTTTTGTAATAATAAAATATTTTATTGTCTTGTGTTTGTACGTGGATCCTACACCTACTTTCCCACCATAAAATAGTTTTGAATAAGCAAGAGAGTGACTTTTTATTCACAACATTTAGGTTTCATTTTCTAGAAATTTAGGAGGACATATTGTCAACTAGGATCTGCAAAATAATCAACTTTAGTGCATCATATTTATTCTAAAATCACTTTAGCCTAAATTAAAAAAATGTATGTGTACTTAATGTACTGATGGATATTTATGTGACACCAAAGTTATTGTAAAAAACAATTGAAATTAACGATGTTCAAAATGGCAACATACAAAAATAATATTGACAAAAACCCATGTAAATGGGACTATCATCATTTTTAGTGTGGTGCGTGTGTGTTTGTGTTTTAAATGTTTCAGTATTATCAGGTCTACTTTTTTAACAATAAAAATACACTATATTTGATGATACCAATAATTTATGTAAATATCTTAAATCTGAAAATAAATTTAAAAAAATTTCATAATAGTAATAATATGTAACAAGATCTGCAATAAATCTTAACCTAGAGATTGCTGGGTGGTAAGAAAGAGCAGCCACATAACTGGGCTACTACAGCAACAGTAATTAGAGAGTCAGGTAGGTACTTGGTGTGTCATCTGGACAGAGAAACGTTGACATGGAAAAGTGGTGATGGAATAGTGTAGTGCATGGAGCTATCCAAAGAAAGAGGTTAGTCAAGAAGATAATATGACAGTGAGAGGACTGAAGAGACTACACAGGAATATAAAGAGATGCAATATAGAACAATGTGGAAGATAGCAGATGCCATATTTGCTTTGAGGATGCTGCTAAAGAAGTACAGAGAGGGTCAGAATGAACTTCATTCCTCTTTGTGGATTTAGAAAAAGCATATGACAGGGTGCCGAGGGAGGAGGTGTGGTATTGCATGAGGAAATTGCAAGTGTGGCAGGGAAGTATGTTAGAATGGTGCAGGGCATGTTTCAGGACAGCAGAGCTGTGGTGAGATGAACTGTAGGAGTGACAGATAGCTTCAAGGTAGAGGTTGGTTTACAATACATCAAGGATCGGCTCTGAGCCTCTTCTTGTTTGCTCTGGTGATGGACAGACCAACAGATGATGGCAGGCAGGAATCACTGTGGACTACGATGTTTGTAGATGACATTGTGATTATGGGTGAGAAGAGGGAACCGGTGGAAGAGAACTTAGAGAGGTGGAGGTATTCACTTGAAAGAAAAGGAATGAATGTCAACTGTTGAAACACATAGTACATGTGTGTAAATGAGAGGGAGGTATGTGGAACAGTGAGGCTACAAGGAGCAGAGGTCACAAAGGTGCATGACCTTAAGTACTTTGGGTCCACTGTCTATGAAAATGGGGAATGTGGTAAAGAGGTGAAAAGGAGAGTCCAGGTAGGATGGAATGGGTGGAGAGGTTTCAGGAACGATTTGCTGCAAAAGAGTGGCAACATTGGTGAGACCAGCTATGTTGTATAGTTTGGAGACAGTGGCATTGACAAAAAGACATGAGAAACAACTGGACGTTGCAGAAATTAAGATGTTGAGGTTCTCCTTAGGATGGATACGATTAGGAAAAGCATCAGAGGTACAGCACAGGTTAAACAACTGGGAGATACATTTAGAGAGGACAGACTGAGAAGGTTTGGACATGTCCAGAGGAGGGACAGTGGATTTACTGGTAGAAGGATGCTAGGAGTACAGTTGCCAAGTTAAAGACAAAGAGGAGATACAGTACATGGATGCAGTTAGAGAGAATGTGGAGTTGGAGTGAAGAAAGAGAATGCAGAGGACAGAGTGAGATGGAGGATGATGACTTGCTGTGGCAACCCCTGAAGAGGAAAAGCCAAAAGAAAAAAGAAGAGGGCTTATACATTGTGTCCAGAAAGAGGAAAAACATTAGTCCACTGTGATATAAAAATATCATTTATCAGTTTGTGGTTTTTTTGCCCACTGCAGAGTAATAGCATGAGAAGAAGATGAATTGTCACTGATAGAGAGCACATTGTGAGCATTGCGTTAAGTTGAAAACATCTCCTGGGTCTGCTTGATGTCTGTTCAGTTTACATGGATTCCTACTTCATCTTATTGTGTCCACATAGACTTCTCAAAATTGGATCAGTTATTTATTTTTTTCTTTAAATTGGTATCACTATTATTGAATTACAAAGGGCTACATTTACCACTAGTCTTGCTTTTCTCTTGTTCTGCTTATATTCATACTTTTTGTTTATCTCTTTCTAACAGCAAACATGCCATCCTCAGATCTGTTCTTTATCTTTCATAAATAAATGTTATCATAATTTTGCATTTCTAACACAGATACATTTTTTTTTATAATGCTGCGTCAACTTTATGTTTAAAAGAAGTTTTAATCTCAGTGTGACTGTCACCCTTTTGATTTTTTTTTTTCCTTTTGCATCTTGCTCCACCTTTCTCCTTATGTGATGAAAAAGGCATTTGAAATGCTAAGTGATTTAAATTCATTCTTTGTGCCTGTTGAGTAGACTTGAATATAAATCCAATCTTTTATTCTTGTTCCTTTTTTTTTTCTTTTTTTCTGGTACATCTTTATGTGCTCAGCTTATTCACACCATCAGTGTAGTGGATAAAGATGAACCACAATCTGGGCATCGATTCGTCTTCACTTTACCTCCTGAAGCCACCAGCAGTCGTCACTTCATATTATGGGATGTCAAAGGTAAGCGAGCGAGTGTTCTTTTGAGCTTTATAAAAACTGATTAGGCACATTTTATAGTGCTGTTAATACTAACATTTCCATTTTTTGAGCTGATACTTTAATCAAAAGTCTGTGCTATATTTTATTGAAAGTGTAGTACTGTAGTACTGAGCTGATTAAAAAGAAGATACATTTGGCAGCATTACATTATTATTATGTATTTATTTATTGGTGGGGTGTTATATAATTATGTCTGTTAACAAGCATCTCAACAGAAACACTTCAGGACCAATTCATGAATGTGTCTAAAAAGTTTTGAGCCCTGTGCTCTCCATTTATCAACCATATTGTTGACATTGGCCTAAAAGTCTTACTTCTTCCTGATTCTACTAATTATTTCTAGTAACTTGTAATATGGATGATTACTGAATTCTCAAATTATGGGGGAGTGGTGGAGCAGAGGTTAGAGAAGGTGGGCCTGTGATTGGAAGGTCGCCGGTACGATTCCCCTGACCAACAACATCAAAAATGTGTGGGGAAAAGGTGAAATACCCACATCTCTCTCCACCCTCATTTGCCCCATTCTGGGCCCCTGAGCAGGGTCATCAACCCCTGGCCCTCTGCTCCACACAGAGGGCTGTGGTAGCTCGGTGGTCTGTGGTTGCATCAGGAAGGGTCTCCGGCATAAAAACAATTGCTAAGTCTTTGTGCGAGTCTGTTCGCTGTGGTGACCCCTGAAGAAGGGACCAGCCAAAAAGAGAAGAAGAAGAAGAAAAGGTGAATTCTTAAATTTCAGGCAATAACAAGCGGACATGCATTTTTTTTATTTTATTTTATTTTTTATATGCTGTATATCAATTCATTGCTGCCACAATTTCTAAATATCAACCATCAATGGATAACCATTAATTCAATTACAATAATGAAATGAGAATTGTTCAAGATCCTATTGGAGCTTGTAAAAATAAAAAAAAATGTAATGGTGTTGTTGATATACAATATTTTCCAGCGTATAAATTGCTCTGGAGTATAAGTCGCATCAGTCAAAAAAGGCATCATGAAAAGGAAAAAATAAAACATATAAGTCGCTTCGGCATATGTCACATTTATTATACACCACTGCTGACCCATCGTGTTTATTATGCGTTTATTTAATAGTCCAAACAGAATCATTTTGCCTGGGCGGCATGGCGCCATCTATTGCAGCCTGAGCCGTTAGTTCTCCAGCGTTCCTCTGCCTGCACCAGCTGAGTGAAGCAAGTGCACATGGGAGGACTTCGAAATTTAAACCATCAGTCAAAAATTGTGTTATGAATATGGAAAAAAAAACGTATATAAATCACTTCGGTGTAGAAGTCGCAGGACTGACAAATCTATGCAAAACAATAAAACTGCAACTTATACACCAGAAAATAGGGTAGTCAGCAAGTGACTGCAAAACATTAATTTGAGTAAATGCTTAACGGTGTTACTCAAATAAGCAAGGTGATACTGATTTAGATTGCAAGATGACATTTTCAAAACCCTTCAAATATTAATTAATGATATTATATTTTCTATTAGAGTAGTTCAGGTTGTTCAGATACGAGATGGTTGTATTTCTAAATAAAGGCAACACTGTGTGATTTCTTTGATTTATTATTTGACTCATTGCAATGGTGTTTTGAATAAACACCATCTTTTTGGATCCTCAAAACTCAGTCTTATATTCAGAAATGAGTAGAGGCCACCCTTGTTGTTTTACTTGTTCTAGCAAAACACATAATGTATTTTCTAAAAAATAAACACAAACAAAAAAAAACCCCACAAAATAAATAAAAGTAAAAACAATGATTTAAAATTCGTAATTTTTACACAACACCTGTTTATGATTTTCTTTTTGTCATAAAAACCTACACTATATCCAATATTTTCACTACATTTATCCTCAATATGTAAGAAAAAATAAAATAAAATACAGTCACCCTGTTCCCCAGAGATGACTTTGCTTTGTCGGAGATTTTTTTTTTTTTTTCTTCCTTGTATATATTTATTTATTTATTTATTACACATGCGCTTGCAAATTCTTCATTTAGAGATGTGTATATAAGTAAATGTGACACGTGGCTAAATTATGATTGATCTGACACCAGGGAAATGTCAGGGGAGCAGCCTAAGCCAGGAAAATGTCACGGTGTGAAAGTAGCAGGGTCTGCTATTGTCCTGGTCATGTACATTTGAATAGAGAGACACACGCACAAGCCTTGTACACCACACATATACATTTGTTACCACACATTACACTGGACAGGCAGGGGCTAAGCAAACGTATGAAATAACCCATGGCTTAATGCAAGTTTTTAGGTACAATGATCAAAATGTGCTATATGTTATACCTGACATCTAAATTTACCCACTAATGTAATGAGTATACTACAAGCAAATTTAAATGTAATTACTAATGAATTAATTCATGTGTGCATTACTGTATATATTCTGGTGAAAACCAAACAGAGCACCGCCCAGACTTTTAACCCACTCACTGGTGTATTTTTCATGGACACATTTGTCAACATGTCACTTTCAATCTGTCACTTCTTCTCTCCCTCATCATGCCCTCACATTGTATTTTGTCTCCAAGCCTTGACACATAATGATGACGAGGCTTCTTTTTTTTCCCCATGTTGCCGCACTTTATGAAGTTTGTGCAGCAGCAAAATAAAAGAAGTAGAAAAATATTTATAATAATTTCACCCACCTCAAAGTTTTTCTACTTTGATAAAATGCCTTCAATTTACCTAAAGAACATACAGCAACCATTTATGTGCATTGCTTTTTAGTGTGTAATTTAAAAACTGATTAAATGCATTATCAATGAACTGTCAATTTCAAATTTGTGACAGGATACCAATTATCACCACTAGTTTCTTAAATAGGAGCCTTAAAAGAGGGCAAAAATTACATTAAATACAAACATATCCCTTTTGTTCGAAAGACAAATTTTCAATCAATATCCATTTTTTATTTATACAAGAAGTGACTTTCAGTGAACATTTAAACATGAAACTGTGTGGTGTAAAAGTCAAAAGAACAAGTTGTTAGTTGAAACATTCCTGAACATAAACAGCAATATGAAAATTGTTCTACATGTGCCAGGGGAGTTCTAGGGTGACATAGATAACAGTGATAAATGTTCTGGGAGATGGATTACTTGGTATCCTCTATGCAAGTCTTCCCACCAGCCACCGTGACTCTATTTTTCAAAACCTCATCTTTTATTTTCAGTTACATTTATCTAAGTCTCAAGCAGGGAGCTCATATACACACTACTGTAATTTAATTTCAAACAGAAGCTGTCTCTCCTTTTTCTACTCTGCTCTGTTTCCTTAATAAATGCTTTATAAATGTTAATGGCAGAGAATCAGTTCACTTTTCTGATGAGATTTTATGAGTTAAAGAGGTCAACTCTTAAGTAAGGACACCCTCTGTCTGTAGTTCTTGAACTATGCATTGTGAAAAAAAAAGTATTTTTATTTGAGGATCTGCTCAGTTTCTTCAAAAGTTATTTTAAATATTACAGTATATATAGTACATAGCTAGGTGGCACAGGTGACGGTCCCAGGATAATTTTCTGGCCTTTGATTTTTCCGTGTTTGAAAATTCTTCCTGTGCACACGGGTTTTCTCTCCAGGTACTCTAGTTTCTTCCCACTGACCAAATGCATACGTTAGTGTAACTGGTAAATACATTGTCTTTAGGTGTGAGTAAGAGTGTGAATAGTTGTTTTTCTTTGTTAGTCTCTATGTGGCCCTGCGATAGACTTGCAACCAGTCCAGGGTGCACACCAGCTCTCACAGAATGACCACTGGAGTTAGGGACTAGCTCCACTACGACCCAGAAAGGAAAAGTGGGAAAAGAAAATGGATGGATTGTACATAACTAAAGCCATTTATACCAAAATTATGTATTATTTGTACATTGTCAAGCCAAACTGATAATTGTAGGTAGCAAAGTTAATCACTGAACTGATGATTTTCAATTTTCCACAACCAAATAAAAAGCAGTCGTCTGTAAGAAAACACTTGTTTTATGATACAAACACGAAGCTGCTCGTGTAACTCTATTTTATTTTGTTTCTCTGATCCTGCCCTCTGAACATGTCCACAACTGAATCTTATCGCACACCAAGACAACACAGCTGGCATTCGTACCCAGAAGACAGGATTCAACCGCCACGAACAGAATGTGTACTTCCTGCCTATTCTTGTGGTTGACAGTGGACCCCCCTCCCTCAGCTCAACAGGCACGCTGACCATCCACGTCTGTGGCTGTGACACAGGTGAGAGCGACACTGGAAGCTGCTACATTAACATCACTGTCACCTTCTGCATCCGCAGCACCAGTGCTAAAAGGTCAACATGTCATTGTTTTGCTTTGCAAACATTCCTTATAAGCTTAAAATTATAGAAAGCAAAACTAAACTAGGCAAAAAAAAAAAAAAAAGCAGACCCTTTAGAGAGATTTCAGGTTGTAAAATACTCCTGGCAAAAACATTAGTTTT
This sequence comes from Nematolebias whitei, assembly GCF_014905685.2. Taxonomy (NCBI): domain Eukaryota; kingdom Metazoa; phylum Chordata; class Actinopteri; order Cyprinodontiformes; family Rivulidae; genus Nematolebias; species Nematolebias whitei. The sequence continues at coordinate 36,018,054 of NC_056504.1, forward strand.
ATTTTTGATGAGGTAATGCTTAACCCTTGAAGCTATGACACTGGAGACAAATTAGCAGATAAAATGTTCTTTTTTTTCCACCACACAGAAGGAGCTATCCAGTCTTGTAATGCAACGGCCTATGTAATGAGTGCAGCTCTCAGTCCTGGGGCTCTTATAGCACTACTGGTGTGCATGCTCATCCTTTTAGGTAAGCAAATAAATGTACTCATGTTCAAAACATGTGCATGCATATGAATGCAACGTCGATGTATAAATGGGTGTTTCATGAATGGCTTGATACATTTATAAACAAAATTAATTTGGTCATATTTCTGGTATAACTGCTTAGCTGAACTACTGCAGAAGGTCTACTAGCTATATTTATATAATAATGAGATATTCTAGAGAAAAGGTAAGACTACAGGGTGCATGCACCTCATGATGGTAATTTATATCCTATGTTCAGAATACATGCAACTAGGCATGTGTGCCGTAATGGGTTGACCCCTTTTAGAAGTTATCCTTTAAAAAAAAAAAGAATAGCGTAAAAAAAAAAAGATACACTCTTCATATTTCTTTCATGTTCCTGTTACACATTTTGAGTCTGCTTTTATGAGGAGAAGGCTTTTGTTTAAAGCAAAGTGCATATGCTGCCTGGATTTATGAATGATATCAAGGCACTTTGATCCACAGAACACAGTCAATGACAGAATGAATGGGAGTGGAGTGGAAGTGGAGATTGCGGGGGGGGGGGGGGGGGGGGGGGGGGTAGAGAATGCAAACAGGCAAAAAAAGCTGCTTCAGCACTTGTATTACTCTTTGCAGGAGGCTTTAAATAGACAAGGCTTCTCAGACAAGCTGTGATTTTTATATAGACGTGCACACACTAACATACCCATGCATACACATGCCCATCCTCTCAGATACCAGAGATGGTTGGTATTGAAATATTTGAAAAATTTATGAGTCTGCTTCACTCTCTACCCCCCACTGTAAGTTTTTACATCCCACTCTTTGGTGACAGCAAGCAGCAACAATATTGTTAGGGTGTTTTGTCTCTCCCGCTTATGGCTCTGCACATTTTATTTTGTGCCGCCAGTAAATGATGGATGATGTGACACTATCTAGCTCTAAATGTGACTAACATTGTTCTCTTTTTCTTTTAAGAGCTTCTTTAATGAATGTTTTTAAAAGTCTGTATCCATTAACCAAATCATCTACTACAGTGAGCTTCAAAAATCTGAGTATTATTTATTCAACATAGCGTTAAAAGCCTCAACAAAAAATGTTGTGTACAAATCTAAAGTAACCTTCTGGCTAAAAGAAATGGCTGGTAGAGTGACTTTTTGTTTTGGTGATGTGCGAGAGTGCATCCCTTCAGTAGCTTCAGTTGAATATAGTTTTGTTTTTTTGTTGTTGATTTGTTTGCCCTTAAAATTAGTGCAATGCAAGATATACTATATAAAAATAAAAAAAAATAAAACAAAATTAGTTTCTTGTTAATTTTTATGTTTCCACTGATACTGTTCATTCGTACTCATCTGCTCACACAGACTCATGTTTGTGCTGCTGTTTGGCGTATTGTTTTTGTGCTGCTAGTGCTTATTGCATTTTTAGTAACATTTTTCTAAGTTCATATCATAGACCTTATTACTGTTTTTCTTTTACATTTTAATACTTTTGTTGGATGTAACTGGGACCCTGTTTACACAATTGTGTTCCACCCACATGTACCACATGTGGTGGAATGACAAATAAAGAATCCTGAATGCTACCATGTTGAATACAGTGGTACTAGTGTAATAATACGAGTCTCATATACTTTGTACCATTCTTTTATCAATTTTGTCTTAACATGCTTTTTATGCAAAGGCACAGGGGTTACACCTTGGACAGGTCACCACAAAAACGGCGAGACATATAATCATTCCTGTTCTCATACGTACAGTATATAGTGGCAATTTAAAATTACCAGTTAACCTACATGGAGGTTTTTAGTCTATGGAAAGAAACTAGAGTACCTGGAGAAAAACAGAAGCATGCAAAAGCCACACACAAAAGCCTTTTCCAGATTTGAACCTACATTTTTGGACCACTGTGCCATACTGTACTAATTGTAAAAAAAAGTACCCAATGCACCTCATCAAAGCATTGTAAGACTGGCTAAGATGTCACATATTTTAGTATCCATCATGCAGCCACTGAAGTCTCAGAGTAGTAAGGGTCAAGATAACTGGGAAAACCATGTTTTGACAACTATCATGTGGCATGAATAATAACACGAGCATCAGGCATATGACAGCAATCGTATTATCTCAAATGCATAAAGCACAGCACTTCACATTGCCTTTCCTTACTGTACATCCTGCACAAACGCCCAAACTGCTTGAGCACAAATGACAAATCACTCTACATCTGTATTTGCTGCATTACAATCCATTTTCTTTATGCACCATTATTGTGTGCACATTGTATTTTCTTTATATGCGCACTCTTGTGGCACACACAGCAACTAATCTGCTGGCCAGCTTTTTTTTTCTTTCTCCAGAGGCTGGACCACCTCTATTACATCAATTGCTGGATGATGAGAAAAACTAAAAACAAATTTCTGCCTAATTACCTTACAAACAAACAGTCCCTCTATCAGTTCCTATGTAGACCTGATGTGATGAATCCATTTTATTGCACTGCAGCATCTGCATGCATCCATTCCAATTACCTCCCATCTGCTTGTGATGAAGTCCCACGTGAGGGCAACCAGCGCAGCCCAAGGGGAAATTAACTGTCTTGTCAGGAACACTTATCGCAACATCTGTACACATGGGTATCAGCATTGTATAGATACAAGTAAGCTATGCACAGGTACATATGCTTTCCACAGACATATATTTTTTTATTTGCAGTGTTTTATTGACATTTTTTAAGGCTTGCAGACCTACTAGGTAAATAGTTGTTTGGTTGGTAAGTATTTAGGTATGTACAGGCTTAAGGTGCACTTGTTAAAGATGAAGGGTTTTGTATTTTTATCAGAATTCATTGTAATGACACACACACACAGCTTGAGCCCATCTACTAAAAAACGACCTAAAACATGACGTTTTCCACCCTCTATTACACTTTTCATTAGAGTGAATTTCGAGTAATTGTCTTAGAGCTTGTTTAGTATGCACCGCAGTATGTGCCACAGATTACCTCAAACCACGACTTTTTCTTTAGTCTCGTGGCAATTAATTGGGTCCATTCATTGAGAAGAAGAATAAACACAATGGTTAAAGACTTTGCTTCCCCAGTGGAGCCCAGCCAACAATGTAAAATGAGAACAACATTATCAATCAAAGGTTCTGCAAAAAATTCACTTTGAAAACCAACAAAGATTTTTAGTCTGGTCGCATATCTCGAGCTTCACTTGGATGTGTTTACGCTCCACTTGTAGGTCATTTATACCAAATAAAGAAACTTATTATAAACAGAAATATATCTACACATTTCATTACATATTTTTATTTTAAGTTGATGCTTTGGGGGAAAAAAAATAAAAATAAAAACGTGGGATTTTTTCCTATGCATACCAAACATACACTAAGATATCAACCTAGTTTGCGCCTTAAAATAATCGATCTACTGTATATTGTCTAAATGTTGTATTTAAAGTGTACAGATGGGGATCCTGATGGGACAGTGCAGCCTCCGATGTAATAGTTGATCTTTTTTCTGTTGGACTGTTATTTTTGGCAAGAGGTATCCATTCTAGAAGATTTATGGTGCTTACTTCCTAACGATATGTCTAAATTATGTTTAATTGGCATCTCTTTCAAGTAGTTACTCACTGTTCTTGTTTAAGGGAGAAAAAAGGTATTCTATGTGTGGGTATGGAGCGACACAGTCAATAGCTGGCTTCTGGAAACTAATTTTGCTGCCAATCAAACAAAGTAACTACAAGCTAAAAAATAAAACACCTCTTTGTCTTTTATCAGTGATTCACAGCAATAGGAATTCTTACAACTGATTCTATCTCTCTTTACCTTTGACATTTACTAAAAACTAACATGTTAATGATTAAAATGCATATAAAAAAAAAAAACGTTCATTACCAACTGAGATCTAAAGATGAAGAGCAGATAGTACATTTTCTTTTTGCTTAGTCATCAACAAAAAAGTGAAAGAAATAAAATAAAAGTTTCACCTAACACAATACTAACCTGTCACCAGAAAATTGCAAAAAAATAATTTAATTTAACTTGAATTTATTTAAAATAACTGCCTCATTTGCTTTTTTTTTTTTTTTTCTCGAAAAGTTGCTGTTTTTTTAAGATACTAAATCGCCACAGTATGAGATCTATGCAGCCTTGCCAACTGAATATTTTGAAATCTGAATTAAATATGTTGCCTTTTGTCATACATTTTAATTTTGTTATCGAACAAAATCAAATGCTAATTTAGAGGCTACAATTATGTAAGAAAAATATTCAGTTTTGAACTCTGAAATCAAAGCTACAATAATAATCTCAAATGTTTCACATAAAAAATAGTTTTTTTTTTCCCAAATTCATCATGCAAAGTGCATTTTGAGATACAGTTTACTATGTTAATATAATGGTAATTGTTTTCTCACTTTTTCACTCACATTTTTTGTTTCTAGTAAATCCTCTTTAGGACAGCTGGGTTGACTGGTTTCTATCCCAACCATCAAAAGAGCAAACTCAAAAGCACAGAAGACAGAGAACCATGGTTTTATACATTCATATTCAAAGTAAATTCAGAGACACCGACTGACCCAACGTGCACTTTTGAGCTGTGGAAAGAAGCTGGAGTAAATCCCTGCCTGCACAGGAAGAACATGCACACTCCACAGGAAAAGGCCTCGGCAAAATAAACTTTGAATTAGAAATGTTTTCTGTAAAGTGCAGTGCTGACCAATTGTACTTTATGTGCTTGTGCGTGTGTGGCATTGTATTTATTTATTTATTTATTTAGCTTTGAATTTGATTATTTTATTAACATTTTCAAGTTTTTCATTGAAACACTAACAACTCCTAAACCATGTTCACTTTATGCTTTCTATATTAACAATTTTAAATAAAATTACATGGGAACCCGTTTCCCTCCTGGTGTTTTATCTTATCATAACATGCAAGAAAAAAAAAAAGAATAATTAAAATAAAATAAGAAAATAAGATTAAACCTCCATGTGGTGTTGTGAGGATGTTGAGTGATGAGGCATGTTTCAAGTCTTTGTTGTAGCATGAATACAATAATTATTGTGTGATCATTTTTATCTGTTTTATTCTCTTTCCCTCTTTTTCAGTTCTTGTCTTGCTCATCCTAACCCTAAAACGCCACAGGAAGGGCCAGAGGATGACAGAGGACGAGGAGGACATGAGGGATAATGTCATCAAGTACAACGATGAGGGTGGCGGGGAGCAGGACACGGAGGCATATGACATGAGTGCTTTAAGGAACCTCTATGACTTCCCTGAGGCCAAGACTTGCGATTCTGGTCCAGACATCCGTTCGCTGCCACAATGGATTCAAGCAAACAGAGTGAGTCTTAGTGGCGATGGAGCAACAGCAGCAGCAACAGACTTCTCCCTGTTCAAAGGCTACATACGAAAAAAAGTGGAACAGGCTGACGCTGATCTGACGGTGCCGCCGTATGACTCTTTCCAGACATACGCCTTTGAAGGCACCAGTTCACCTGCACTTTCACTCAGTTCTATCCACACACTGTCGAACACCTCGGAGCAGGATTTCTCTTACCTCCATGACTGGGGACCACGCTTCAGGCAACTTGCAGGCTACTATGCTCCAGGAAATCGTGAGGAGGAAGGGTCCTAGCACAGCTTCTTATCTATATTGATACAGTTAAACTATGTATTTTCCTCCCATTTTCTAACTGCTCACTCTCTGGCACTCTACTGTCTTCATCAGAGCTAAACATGTGTACTCAATCAAGATAGAGTACCAGCCCTTTATTTTATTTTGACAGTTTCAACATGCAGGCTTTAAAACCATTTAAATACATTTTGTTTCCTGTCACTTTTTGTCCACTTTTTCATGATTAAGGTTTTCAGTTTGTAAGTGCTATTTTAGTAATACCATTGGAAAGTAGGAACGTGAAGCATTTAGCATAAAGTTGTTTTCTAAAACGAAAAAACTTTGTGATGAACTTTGACAGTAAGAAGGACAACATTCCTTATACAGGAGTCAACAAACAAAAAAGGCCCCTATATAAAAGAGGAACATTTATTTATTTATTTATTTATTTGCATATGTATTTATTTGTGCCCCGATTACAATGGCAACAATGACAAACTCGTATTAAGTGCTAACAAACAATGGGGGAGAAAGACATTTCAATGAAGGAAACTACAAAAAAAACAAAAACTGCTTTTCCAATATTTTGGTGGAGAAAAAACTAACAAAAATACATGTGGGCTGTATGGAAAATTACACTGTTAAATAAATATTTGTATTTATTTTCTATGATAAGTTTTGTAAAATCAAAGGGAATACAAATAAGATAAACAACTGTAAAGGAACAGAGAACTGCAGCATCATGAGCTAGCAGTTAATGGTAAGTCAGAACAGAAGAGACTGGTATACTTTTGCTGTAATTTAGCGATTTCTAAAGAGGGAATTCTGAAGGTGGGGAACTGAGTACAATTGTGTGGTCACGTCTTTTCTTACCTGCTCCGCAGCCATTGGTAAGGCAATAAGGCACAAACCACAATAGTGATTTAAAATTAAGAAGAAAACAGAGAAAAAGACTGTTTTATAGAGTTGGCTGATAACCAGCTTTGTGCCACGAGGAGCCAACATATTGCAGATTTTGTGTGAATGTGTATAATATGTTGAATTATTTTGTATTTCAAGATGTTTGGTTCAGTTTTTAATATTTTGTTTACTTTTGAGGGAGGGGTGGGGTATTTGTTCCTTCATAACGGTTGTGTTTAAATAGTAAGGACAGGTTTAAAGGGCAACACATGAAGAATTGATAACATTCACTTGATATCCCAACTTATTCCATGTTGACCTTAACTTGCAAATGTATGGAAAATATAATACAAAAAAAAAAAAAGACCAATAAATATTTAACATTTTTTGGTAAACCTCAATGAGTGTGATAGTCTAACTTACTCAGTAAATATGTTCAGTAAATGAGATCGCTGTGACAAAGTGAAGAATATACCCCGGTATTAGTAATTGTTGTGTGTCAATTGTTTGCTGAAGACATCTACTGAATTATGAACAGAGATAGTTTTTGTTTACACCAGGGGTAGATTCAGAGCATGGTTGTCGATGGAAACAAACACACCATATGACAGGACTCAGCCAAACAAATAATTTTATCTCAGTTTGTCTCCCTCCTGGCTGTTTTCTGCCAAACCCCTGTAATTGTTATAGTCACCAGAGAATGCTGAAGCATTCAAACAGGCTTTCATCTGCTCAGTAAGACACTGAATTCACCTTCTATGACTCTCCTGCCAGTGAAATTTGTTTTGAACACATATTATCTAGGATTGCAATACAAAGCAATTTTAGCTAAATGACAATAACTTTCACTTTCATTGCTGTTATAATCAGGTATGTTCTCTTTTCAGCACAAAAGTGATGGCAAAGTTGCCAGCACTACTGCACTTAATGGTGTTACAATAGCTGTGTGGTAACAGATATTCAATATTTTCATTATTTGTTTGAATATCCTTTGAAACCATTGGAATCTGTTGGCAGTGCATATATATCACGTTGAAAAGTGAAAAGTTATTAAGTTAAAATGAAACTCAAATTGATTTTACCATTTCAAATACATTTTACCTTTCTGTCTTTTTTAGTATGAGGAATGCATTTTTATGCTGTATTGAGCTAAACATTATCTGTATACAGGTTTATTTTTGTATTTTTATAAACAAGAGGTTTGGTCTTTTATTACTGATCATTTAATATTCTTTGCCTAAGAGCATTTACTTTCTAACAAAACAAAAGTTGGATTAATTCTGGGGCAAAGGAAATACACTCATGTAGGTCAGCACGAGTGTGTTCATTACTGCCCTAAAAGTAGGATTGGACTAAAATACTGTATGTGCCTTTAATATAATTCTGTACCGCACAGTGCTGCCTAGATGACAGCAGAACATGTGACTAAAGCTGTGAGGTAATATATGGTACTGCAGAAAACAAGAAGGATCCCAATGTTGTAACTGTTCTATAGTATTGCCACAGCAAACAATCCTTTTGTCCATCTTCAGTCACTGTCAGAGCATGTCATTCATTAGTGATGACTTGCACATGTGAACATATGAATGTGTTGCCATCAGTCAGAATAACCCCCACCCTACCCCAACTCCAAGGGCAACAAGAAGCCAGCCATTAGTTATGCAGATGGACATTTGGTGATTGACAGTTCTCTGGGGAATAACGGTGCACACATTAAATATCCTCTTCTTTTCCCTTTGTACTTGGCTTGATAATGGCAACTGATTAAACAATGGGGGAAGAGAGGTGAAGGGGTTGCACGTTGGAAGGGGGACAATGAATTGTGAATGGCACAAAATATCAGTCATATGTAGCTCAACAGCTATTAATTATTTTAATTTCCAGAAGTTTTGCCTTCAATGTGGTAAAATCAAATCCATCTTGCTAAAATATGCTGCATAAACAGACCTGGCTTACATTCCAAAGTAAGTGCAGTTCACTGACAAGCTGACAAAATAGCATGAGGAGATTATTTTACTTAGATGGCAATTGACTCTTTTTACAAAAACAGCACTCAAGTAGAAAATTGTAGTGTGTGTTCTTTAGTCATAAAAATGTCTTGTTTCCAATGTTCAGACAGGAATTTCATTCAAAGCCTGGATAATGATCATGACGTTCTCTGGTATTTTTGCCATAGTCTTTGTTGTGTTAGGATATCATCAGGGTCTGCAAACGTGTTCATTTTTGAACAAGAAAAAAATGTGATTTATTTGTATTGCACTTTTAAAACTAAAATAGAAGTGAACAGGCACTTAAGACGAAACACAAAGGAACACAGAATAATGTTACAGTAAAGACAAAGTAAAATAAAAAAAATAAAAAAAGAAAGATTAAGCATGGAATGATAACTCAAGTTGCAGCAGACCTGGAGCATTTCCTACAGCAAGAGGTAAACAACACCCTGGACCAGTTCAGGGTTTGTGACAATGTTCATGCTTAAATACTGACATATGAAAAATGCATCATATTAATATATATATCTATGCTATTATATTTACAATGTTTAGTGTATGTTTAACAAAGGCTGAGCTATTTGCAATGCATATGCTAATTCCTTAAGAGAGTCAAGCAAACAAATTGTCTTGTGCAACTTGGAATATGTTTAACATACAGTACATTAAAAGTCATTTAAAATATATATGAAAAATAAAACTAACAACATACAAAGTATATGCCCTGATTCATGCTGAATATTCCAGGTAGAAAACTCTTAACAAGGTTAAGTCAGGTCCTCTGGATGGGTTCTTCTTTGTTGAAATATTTTGTCTTTTATCCAAAACGCTTCTTCAGACTGAGGAGCTGCAATCAAATTCAGTCTTTGCTGGTGACAGCCAAAACTAGCTGTTCACAAAAAGGACCATTAGTCTAACGACTGTTAGTGTCAGTGCCCTGATGGCCGCTTGCTATTCACAGAGGGCTGAGTGATATTCAAAACAACAAAATTGCAAAGGGGTGACGGTAAGACACAGATGCACCTGCCCTTGTATAACAATGTTTGAATTCTCTTCATAAAATTGGCTTCCTTTATGTCTCTTTTGAACCAACATTTCTCTCTATCAAAGATGTGCACATCTTCATTCCTGGGAGTGACCCCTGGCTTGCAGATGAGTTTAGACTGCAGTCCTGGCCTGATGATGCTGCTCTTCTCTGCTGGACCATCATTTTGGCCAGTGGCTGCTTTGTTTCTCTGATGTAGAACTGATCACAATCCTCCTGACACTGAACAACATACACACTCTGTTTGTGCCAGTGGACTGGGTCTTTGGGATGAACCAGTCTTTGCTTTAATGTAGTTTGGGTTTTGAAAGCCACTGGGATATCATGTTTAGAAAATAAACTTCTCAGTTTCTCTGAAACTCCCTCAGCATACAGAACGACCACTGGTCTGGGTATGGGGTTGGGGTCCCCCTTTTCATCAAATGACTGGTTGGAGTCCTGTTTGAGATTCTTATCTGCTTTCAGTAAGATAAGAAACATCCACATAAGGACATGCACACTGATCCAGGGCCTGTCTTGTGTGGGTTTTCTTCTCCTCTCTGGCTCCTGAGTTTGTGGGGATGCAGTCTGCTCTGTGGTACAGAGTCCTGATGACTCCTAACTTGTGCTCCAGTGGTTGATATGAGTCAAACCACAAGTACTGGTCTGTGTGGGTGGGTTTGTGGTAAATATCAGTTTCCAAATGTCCTCCATCAGAAAATGAGACTTCACAGTCCAAAAAGGCCAACTGTCATATTTTACATAATGTGTGAACTTTATATATTTGTCCACAAAGTTGATATGATCAGTGAAATGTTGGACTTCCTGACAATAAATTTTAACCCAGCTGTCATCATCATACCTGAACCAATGACGGTGGTGTCCCTGAAAACGACACCAAGGCTCTCTTTTCTACTTCCTTTATGTACATGTTGGCAACAATTGGAGATATTGGGGACCCCATAGCACACTCATATTTCTACCTATAATATTGCCCCCCATATGTGAAGTAGGTTGACTTCAGGCACCATTTCAAGAGTTGGCACAGTTGCTCAGTGGAAAAGGTTGTCCTACTTCTAAAAGTGGTGCCTGATTTTAACCCTAAAAATATCACATCTATTGTCTTAGCAACACATGTAAAGAGTGATGTGACATAAAAAAGATTATTGTTTCATCAGTCTACATGATGACATCCTTAACCTCAGCTGCCCATTAAAGACCTGAATACAGACTCCAGATATTCAGAAAAATTGTAAGTCACAGAGTTAATCATGCTAACAATTGGTCTTATTGGTACATGTTGTTTCATTTTGGGTAAACCATATAGACTGGGTTACAGTATGTGGCACACGATATGGTCAATAGCCTTGTCCTGCTTCAAATGTTTCATGCACTCTTATCAACTTCTTCTTGTAACCACTTCCTGGATGTCTTTTCAGTAGCTCATACTAAGGAGTGTCATAACATTCTCATGATAGTCTTTCAGGTTCAAAATAACTGTGTTCCTTTGTCTGGTGGGAGGCTGATTATGTTCTTGTTCTTGCTAAGAGTGGTGGGTATGTCCCTCTCCTCACTGGTGATGTTGGACGATGATGGTTTGGCATTGTGGAGGCAGGCTGAAACTTTGTTCTTAAGTTTGCTTCAAACTCTGGTGGACCCCAAACTCTGGCCAGACCCAGATCAGTGGTCATTCTGTATGTTACAGGAGTTTCAAAGAAACTGAGTCGTAAGTTTTTCTAAACATGACGTCCCAGTGGCTTTCAAACCCCAAATACATTACAGAAATGACTTGTTCATCCCAAAGATCTGGTCCCCTGGCACAAACACAATAATATTATGTATGCTGTAAAGAACCAGAAGGACTGTGATTCGTTATACATAGGGGAGACAAAAGCAGCCACTGGCCAAAACGATGGCCCAGCACAGAAGGGCAACATCATCACACCACAACTCTGCAGTCTAGACTCATCTGCAGGCCAGGGGTCATTCTTTAAGGAGTGAAGATGGACATAATAAATCCTTAATAGTGAGGAACATTGGTTCAAAAGAGGCATAAAGGAAGCCAGCTTTGTTAAGAGAACCCATCAAACGGGCAGAGGCCTTTGCGTCCAACTATCACCCTCTTATAATGCTGTTATTATGAGTACCACTGCGCCCTCTGAATAGCAAGCGGCCATCAGAGCACTAGCAATCAATCGTTAAGCTGATGACCCTCCTTTTGCATGTGAACAACTAGTTTGGCTGTCACCAGCAAACTAGATGATCCACTGCAAAAAATAAATAAATAAATAAATTAAATAAAATGGTACTACTTATAAGAATGATTTTGCTTGCAGCTCCTCAGACTGAAGAAGTCTTCTGGATAAAAAAACAGTGTTTCAACAAAGAAGAACCCATCCAGAGGACCTGACTCAACCTTGTTAAATTAACAACATATATAATCCCGTTGATAAATTCTACTCTGCTACTGTAGGCTGGAGGAAAATTAATGCTACACCCAGAGGACTCCCAACTGTAGATAGCATGCAAGTGCCATTGTCCAAATCACCAGGAAATTCAACAAACACTTTTCCTCCTGGAGGCAACACAGCTTGTGCCACCAACAAATAAAAGCACATCTTAAGACGTTAATATGATATTGATTTTTATATTCTTTTCAGAGTCTCGAGCAGATTGTTTAAAATCACGATGGTCCTATTGGAAGAACTGCAATTACGCCTTCCGTTGTTATTAAAGTTCCAGTCTGCCAGAAAAGCTTGAGGAGCAAAGGTTGTGCTCTGGTCTTCTGTGGAATAAAACACAATGGTTTTATAGTAACCAAAAAAATAAAAAAATCAGATGTCAAACAATTGATGAAATTTGCAGTAAAGTCAGGGTTTGGGTTTTTCTAGTTTATTGATTTATTTTATAATAACGTGTAATTCAAAAGAGACAAATGTAAACTTTGTTTTTATTTATTTATTTATTTTATAAGAAACTGTTGCAGTTATGTGTTAAATGCTGAAATTATCAGGAGTCAACCATACAAAACATATAACAATGTTGAGGCAGGTCCTCCTGAAGGGTTCTTTGTTGAAACATTTTGTATTTTATCCAAAAGACTTATTCAGTCTGAGGAGCTGCAAGAAAACTAATTCTTATAAGTAGTACCTTTTTTTTTCTGGCTTTAAGAGGACATTTGTTGACGTCAGTAAAGTACAGCTATTAAACAAAAAGGCAATTGAGATAGATCATGTACTAGTGTTTACTGATCTTGTTATTGAAATAATATTAAAAAGTAATGACTAAAACTTTTTTTTTGTAATATCAATAACAATGTTTTGGTTAAGGTAACAACATGGAAACGGAAACAAATGTACTGTATGCCTTAAGGGGAAAATTAAATTATGATAAAATGGTATAACCTGCATATTCCTGAAATTGTAACTAAATTCCACATAGCAGCAGAAACACAACTTTGCTGGCACAAAATTATTCATATTTTACTAAATATAATGTGTTTTTTTTATGTAAATTGGCTACATACCTCTCTGGAGACATAACTGAAACAGATGGCTTGTTTAAAACAATTTAAAAAAACAATTAATCTTCCTCAAGAAACTGAAATCTCACCTTTTTTTTTTTTTTTTCTTTTTGGTGAACCAGCAAAACAATCTAACTACTAAGTTCACACAACTGAAAGGGGGCTCATTTAGTGTCATTTCTTTGTAGATGCCCTTGAGAGACGATTTTTTCTTTCGGCTTTTCCCTCTTCAGGGGTCGCCACAACAAGTCATCCTCCTCCATCTAACCCTGTCCTCTGCATACTCTGTCCTCACTCCTACCTCCATGTCCTCTCTAACTGCATCCATATATCTAATCTTTGCTCCTCTTTGGCATTCCTCTTTGTTGTTTTTTTTTGTTTGTTTTTTTTTTCCTGGCAGCTGCATTTCTGACATCCTTCTATCAATATACACACTGTCCCTCCTCTGGACATGTCCATACAATCTCAGTCTGGTCTCTCTAAATGTATCTCCCATTTTTTTTCAACCTGTGCTGTACCTCTAATGATCTCATTCCTAATGTTACCCATCCTTGTCACTCCTAAAGAGAACCTCAACATCTTCCTTTCTGCCACTTCCAGTTCTGTCTCCTGTCTTTTTGTCAATGCCACTGTCTCCAGGCCATATAGCATAGCTGATGTCACCACTGTCTTGTAAACTTTTCCTTTGACCTTTGCTGACACCCCTTTGTCACAAATCACTCCTGAAACTTTTCTCTATCTACTTCATCCTGCCTGGACTCTCTTTTTTCACCTCTTTACCACACTCCCCATTTTTCTGGACAGTGGACCCCAAGTAATTTAAGTCTGCACCTTTGTGACCTCTGCTCATTGTAGTCTCACTGTTCCACTGGCCTCCCTCTTATTCACACACATGTACTCTATCTTACTACGGTTGACTTTCATCCCTCTTTTTTCAAGTGCATACCTCCACCTCTCCAAGTTCTTTTCCACCTGTTCCCTGTTCTCACCACATATCACAATGTCATCTGCAAACATCATAGTCCATGAGGATTCCTGTCTGACCTCATCTGTTAGTAGGTCCATCAACAGAGCAAACAAGAAGAGGCTCGGAGCAGATCCTTGATGCAATCTTGCCTCCACCTTGAAGTTATATGTTCTTACAGCTCAACTTACCACTGTCATGCTGTCCTCATATATGTCCTGTACCAGTCTAGCATACTTCTCTGCCGCTCCAATGGAATTCTTTCTGACCCTTTCTGTACTTCTCCCTCAGCATCCTCAAAGCAGAGATGGCATCTGTGGTGCTCCTTCTTGGCATGAAACCATACTGCTACTCACAAATAGTCACCTCTCATCTAAGTCTTGCTTCCACAACTCTCTCACAGATCTTCATTGTGTGACTCATCAGCTTAATTCCCCTGTAGTTGCTACAACTCTGTACATCATCTTTGTTCATAAAAATGGGTACCAGCACACTTCTTCTCCATTCCTCAGGCAATTTCTCACTGTCAAATATACCACTGAATATTTGAGTCAAAATATTCTGATGCATGCTCAATAATCCAGGTAGAAAATCTAAAAAGTTAAGTCAGGTCCTCTGGAAGTTCAAAAAATACCTGGTGTCTGTACTCATCCCTTTAGTTGGCAGCTCAGAACATCACATACAGAACACCATAGACTTTGTGGATAAGGTGAGGGATGTCATTATGTAGAATGATGAAACAATGGTCTATTTTGAAGTCACATCACTCTTTACTTGCATTCCTGTTAATGAAGCAGTAGAGGTGGTCGGTTTAAGGTTAAAATCAGACGCCACTCTGAGCAGCAGTACCATGCTTTCCACAGAGCAATTGTGTCAACTCTTGAAACTTTGCCTGTAGTCAACCTAATTCACATATGGGGAGCGATATTATAGGCAGAAACATGGGTGTGCTATGGGGTCTCCAACAAAGTTCATGTTCAATCATCCAGGTACCAAATCCAATTATGCTCAGTCAGGTCATCTAGACAGTTTATTTTTTCTAGAGATGTTTTACCCTCTATCCGGATGGCTTCATCAATCTGAAGAGTTCCAGGTAAACAGTTTCTCCACAAAGCAATAAACTCCTTAAATGGACCAACCAGTTTGCTGGAGATAAGATGGTTTCTGGGGGCTGCCAGTCCCCTGTCAACTCCTCCCAGACAGGCAGCCACAGCCAAAGTGGTTCAAGGCAACAACGTTCATGCTCAATCATCCAGGTACCAAATACAGTAATGCTCAGTCAGGTCATCTGGACAGTTTATTTTTTTCTAGAGGCATTTCACCCTCTATCCAGAGGGCTCCATCAGTCTGAGGAGTTCCAAGTAAACTGATTCCCACAAAGTAGTAAACTCCTTAAGTGGACCAACCAGTTTGCTGGAGATTAGATCGTTTCTGGGGGCTACCCTGTCCCCTGTCAACTCCTACCAGGCAGGCAGCCACAGCCAAAGTGGTTCATGGAAACAAAGCTCATGCTCAATCATCCAGGTACCAAATACAATAATGCTCAGTCAGGACATCTGGACAGTTTATTTTTTCTAGGGATGTTTCGCCCTCTATCCAGATGAGAATATTTAATTAATTTAGGTCTAGTAAGTGTTATGTTAGTGTCCCCTTTAATTTTGTGATAAGTGTGTATATATATGTGTGGGTGTGTGTAGGTGTGTGTGTGCATTTTGAAGTTATACTACCCATCCACCCCACCCCCAACCCCCGTGGAGAAAACTACACCATCCACCACTGATCTACAGTTTGATATGCTCAAAAATAATTAATTTTTATGTTTGCTTTTAATGTGACAACATAACATTTAGCATGTTGTATATAAAATGGAAAGGAAATTAACTTTAAAGATTTTTCTACCTGGATTATTGAGCATGCATCAGGAAATTAACTTTTGTTTTTCTCCAGTAAGGAAACATAAAACTTTACCATAACTTTGTTCATAGAAATGTCAGTGCTATTTTAATCAGTTATTCATGAGCACACAATGTTATAAGGTCATCCTACTGAAAGTGGATGGTCTCTGAAGATGCTACTTCAGCTATGTTCATAAGATGATCCCTATCTGATCTTGCATTAATAAGATACAGCCTAATTCAGGTATGGTCATCCATGTGGCCAAATAACAGACATAAGAAGGGTAATATATTTACTGAAAATGGAAAATGAAAAACAACATTAAAGGTGTGAAGTTCAAGGCTCGCTGAACCAGGCAAGT
>NC_056504.1:36039508-36048441 GCF_014905685.2 Nematolebias whitei
TATAATTTGTCAGAAAATTCAGAACACTCAGGTGGAGGCCTCAATAATCGCCTGGATCAAAGACTACCTTACGGACAGACCACATTTTGTGAGACTGAAGGGTTGTGTGTCTAACAAGGTGGTCAGTAGCTCAGGAGCACCACAGGGGACTGTACTCTCACCATTCCTTTTCACTCTGTACACCTCAGATTTCCAGTACAAAACAGACTCCTGTCATCTGCAGAAATATTCAGATGACTCTGCAGTACTCGGGTGTATCAGAGATGGACAAGAAGCTGAGTACAGGGAACTGGTGGACCGCTTTGTGGCATGGTGTGGAAACAATCATCTCATCTTGAATGTGAACAAAGCAAAGGAGATGATTGTAGATTTCAGGAGAATCAGGACCAGATCCAACCCTATTTTCATCATGGGAGAAGAAGTGGAGGTGGTGGAGAAGTATAAATACCTTGGGGTTCACCTGGACAACAGACTGGACTGGAAATGCAACAGTGAAGCGTCTACAAGAAGGGACAGAGCAGACTGTACTTCTTGAGGAAGCTGAAGTCCTTCAACGTTTGCAGCAAGTTGTTGCATATTGTCTATAAGTCTAAAAAAGTTAAATCTGGTCATATGGACATTCAAAAAAATTTTTTTTTTTTTTTAAATTGTAGTGAACTTAACCTGACGTCAAAACTGACCAGATGGACAGAAACTGTCATTTCATTGATTTGAATCCAGAAATACAGTTTGACCCATCCTGAGACTTTCTCTCTTGAATTAATCAAGTGGAAAAGACAATTCTCTATGATCATTACTATTTTACAAATGTTTTGATAATCAAATTGTGTTAGTTCAAACAATGTTTACATGTTGAAGTGAACTACTCATTTTTATTTACTTAAACAGTAGTAATGATTTTTATTCCTCATTCAAAGAAGAAATCAGGGTAATATGCATTTCTTGATTTTTCTGTCTTCAATGAGCAAATTTGTAAGTGTGTTAAAGTTCGAGCTTCGGTCAACTAAAAAGTTTACTGAAAAGAAATGTCATGTTTAACTTTTACAGCAAGATACAGGAGAGGTGGCACCACGAAGTCTGGTTTTTCCATGATATCTTTCTGTCTGTTCTTAAACAATCCTTGACTTTCCATAACACCTTACATCACAAACCACACCTCTGTTCTGGTCCATCCACGAATCAGAAAGCTCTCAAATGAACCGGAAGTATAGCCCGTTTAAATGTGGCAACTTCCCAGTTCAACGTAGAGTTTTGAAGAGTTTTGAGAGTTCCAGAAGAGTTCAGAGTTCTTGGAATCCAGAATGCAGAGCGTTTGGGACAACCTGGATGCAAAACGCAGGCATTCATGGTTGCTGCTAAGCCAAACAAGCTGAACCAGAGACGATTTTGGGAATTATAACTTCTGTTTGGATAACCTCGCACGACTCTCTAGGTATTTGGCTGTTCTCAACGGAGACGCTGAAAGTGGCTGGAAGTAGGACTTCACGCCGAACTGATCTATCTTCAGAAAGGTAAAGTCGACCTTCACCAAAAGTGTACTGTTGGGACGAGCTGAAATCTGAAGGAGCGTGCACATTCTGGTTAAACAGATAAATTCCCTCACACATCTCTCTGTAAGATAAATCTCCATTTTCCATCTTTAAACTCTCCTTTCTCCTAAAATCATTACAGATATTTTTAGAAATGTCTGAAGCAAAGTTTCTCAATCACCGCCGTGTGAATTGATGTCTGCTGTTCTGCTGAAAAGTGAAAACAATCGCCGTATTGTTCTCACTTCCTGTAAAACTAGCCATGTTGTTATTTTCATATTCTGCCAAATTAATGTAAATGTTTGATGTTAATCTTTGATTCTGTAAATAAATGACCGCATTCATTTTGATGGGTCAAAGATAAATAACGTCTCTCGTTACATTTTTGTTAAATTCAATGCACGCATGTTACACAGTCCAGAAAAATGAAGAACCCGTTTAATGTATGAATATATCTCAGTATATGTCATACTACAAAATGTAGAAACGTTTCGTCTCTCATCCGAGATACTTCCTCAGTCTGAGGTGCTATATTCAGCTCAGTCTCTTAAATAGCGCCTTCTCAGAGTGGATCAACCAGTTTTGCTGCTGACAACCAAAACCAGCTGATCACATGCTCAAGAAGGACCATCAGCCTAACAATGGATCATTAGCACACTGATGGCTGTTTACTATTCACAGAGGGCTGAGTGATACTAGCAATCACAGCATTGTAAGAGGGGGACAATTGAACACATAAGCCTCCAGTCTTCTGAGCTGTTCTGCTTCAGCCTCTTTAATTTTGTTGTTGCGGATTGCTGACAGTAGCTGTGAAAGGAGGAAACCAGACCCAGACCAGTGGTCATTCCATATGTTGAGGGAGTATCAGAGAAACTGAGACGTATATTTTCTAAACATAACGTCCCAGTGGCTTTTAAACCCCAAAATACATTACGGCAAAGACTGGTTCATCCCCAAGATCCAGTCCCCCGGCACAAACAGAGTAATATTGTGTATGCTGTTCAGTGTCAGGAGGGCTGTGATCAGTCTTACATCGGGGAAACAAAACAGCCATGGCCAAAAGGATGGCCCAGCACAGAAGATCAACATCATCAGGCCAGGACTCTGCGGTCTACACTCATCTCCAGGCCAGCGGTCACTCTTTCAGGGATGAAGATGTTCACATCCTGGACAGAGAGGAACGATGGTTTGAGAGGAGTAAAGGAGGCCATCTTTGTGAAAAGAAATTGTCCATCGTTAAACAGGGGTGGAGGCCTACGTGTTCAATTGTCCCCCTCTTACAATGCTGTGATTGCTAGTATCACTCAGCCCTCTGTGAATAGTAAACAGCCATCAGTGTGCTAATGATCCATTGTTAGGCTGATGGTCCTTCTTGAGCATGTGATCAGCTGGTTTTGGTTGTCAGCAGCAAAACTGGTTGATCCACTCTGAGAAGGTGCTATTTAAGAGACTGAGCTGAATACAGCTCCTCAGACTGAGGAAGTCTCTCGGATGAGAGACGAAACGTTTCTACATTTTTTTGTTGTTTTGCTTTTTTTTTTTTTTTTTTTTGAATGTCCAGAGGACCAGATTTAACTTTTTTAGACTTTTCTACCTGGATTATTGAGCATGCATCAGGATATCTTCTATAAGTCTGTTGTAGAGAGTGCCATCTCTTCTGCCATCATCTGCTGGGGGAGCAGCACCAGAGCAAGTGACTTAAAAAAGATCAACAAGCTCATAAAGAAGGCTGCTCAGTTCTGGGGACTCCTCTAGAACCTTTGGAGATGATTGTTCAAAGAAGGATTCTTCATAAAATGAAGAACATTATAGACAACTCTCAGCACCCTCTTCATCAAACTGTCATACAACAACAAAGTGTCTTCAGTCAGAGGCTTCTTCAAATCCGTTGTAGGACAGACCACTACAAGAGATCCTTCCTGCCCACAGCCATCAGCATATACAACAACTCTTTAATGAAACCAGGATGATGAGTTACAACAACATTTAATTTCCCTCTGGGATTAATAAAGTATTTTTGAATTGAATTGAATTGAATACTTGTGCCTACGTTTGGAAAATAAGCTAAGTACATACAAAATACAGACTGTCCTGAACTCACAAACTTCAGCAAAACTTTTACAACACATTTTCCTATATTAACAGAAAATGAATTCATGCCCCATGCCCCTGTCTATGTTTATGTTTTCATTTAGATATTGTAAAAACTCAGAGGTATCACAGTCATAAGTATTCCCACATTTTAGAATGGTTCTCTGCAGATAAATATTAAAGTCAACATAATAGTTAGATGAGCTTCTTTGTTGAGAACTGCCAAACATTACCATAATAAGAAAAATGTAATTAGTAATAACACCTAGAAAGTAGAAGCTGCAACAAGGGTTACAAACATACTAATTCCCTATCGAAAAAAAAAAAACGATTAGACAATTTGTGGTTCTGTGAGGGATGTGCGGCTTTGAATGAGCCTTTACAGCTTTGTCAAATGAAATAATGTGCACCGCCTATCTGGGTATTTTTGTACGTGCTGGAATTATGGGTTTATTGAAGCTGTATAATTGCATTTTATTGTTTCTTTCTTTCAACTCTCCCTTTCTCTTGTGGCTCATACCGCATTCGCCCTCAGCGGAAAGTTCTTTTTTTCTTCTATTTTACTTCTGTACAGCAAATTTGATCTCCTTCCATTATGCAAATCAATTTAATTCCAGCTAAATGTAGAGTGATTGGGGGAGACTTGGAGATGAATTAGAAAAAGATCAAATGGAAATACAAACCAACAAAAAAATCGAATGAAGCTTCAGATTTTCCCTTGGTCTATTTTTAACAGATTAAAACATTTTACTTCTTTTTCAGTTTGGCCTTGTCATTCATCACAAAGTCCTCGTTGATTTAGATAGGCAACAGATTTGTCTATAAACAATTGGACCCTTTTTGCAGTGTTGGAAGGGCTTAGAGATAAATTGGGGTTTGGGATAAACTGTGTCAGTGATTACCTTTAGAGTCTTGTACAGTAAGTCAACAATATAAATCTTAGCAGGATGGTGAAGCAGCATCAGCCAACTTCAAAAGCCAATTACTTTCCCAATGACCTGACTTATGTAATATTTACAGTCATGCAGAGTGTTCTACTTTTTTAAAATTCTATGTTGCAGAAGTAATAACTTGAAAAATAATAATTTTCATATTATATTTTAGATATAATACATCTATATAAAATAAGGCCGAATCTTTTTTGCAGCATTTTTTTTTATCTCTCAAAAATAGTTTTTTTTTGTTGTTGTTATTTTTGTTTGTTTTAAAGTCCATTTTTAATACGCTTCATTTTAGTTTGATTTCTGCTTCAAAATGTTGATTTTTTTCTTTTTGCTTTGATTTTTATTTAATAGAAATCACTCAAACATAGTTTGACATTTGACAAAATGTTTCATTAAATATTCCTTTGACTTTTTTTTTTAATAATACTTTTATTCTTTTCCACTTTTATGGGTATGTAATCTGAAAAGCCAGAACCAGTGATGAGGTAGAAGGTCCTCGCCACACAGACCTGTTTTCACTGAGTGGGTGCGTGCCTTGATGAATGTGTGTTATTGTAAGTAGAAATGTCTTTCAGTGTGTATGTATGAGACCAAACAGATGCTCACTTGTGTACAAACAGTCTCAGCTGTTCCAGTCTATGTTGATTCCAAGCAAACTGCTGCCCCCCCCCCCCCCCCCCCCCACACACACACACACACACACAGACACCCTCAAAAGACACGCATATGCTTACAATAGGTGCCATTGGCAAGGTTATTACTCAGTCTCATGAGTCCTTACAATCCCCTTTTGTTCTCTACTTTTTGATATATGCTCTTTTTGTATGAAAAATAATGAGGACCGCTTCACCAATACTTTAAACAGGTTTAACTTCATTGTCATAAAGTGTGGGAGGATTTGGTTTCTATTTGAATAAAATAAACTGGCTAAGTGCACAGTGATGTTTGAAATTAAATAGGACATATGTAATGCATTTGAATGAATCTTTTATGTAACCAGGTAGATCTCATTGAGATTACAAAACAATTTTTCAATAGAGACCAGGCCAAGAAGGGAAGCAGCAGATAGACAATTACCAAACATCAAACTACAGATAAAACACAATTAAAATACATCATGACAAATAAAGAAAAATCAAATTAAATGCTACTTGCATAAGAACAAAACTGCATGGCAAATTACAATTTGTGCAAACTTGTGAATAAAAACAAGTTTGCCAAAATTTGATTGCTTGTAGGATCACATTTTGCAGCTTTACACAATTTTATGAGCTTTACATATATTTGAGGAATGCTGACTTATTGCACTCAACAGTGTTCTTTCAGTGTATTGTTCAGAGTTGTAGACTTTGATTTTTACTTTGACTTACAGAGAAGTTCCCCACATCCTGTCACTTTATAACAAGCCCAAACCTATGTTTTCCATGAGCATGCTGGACATTACAACGTGCTTGTTCTGAAATGCTACTGCTGGCTTTTGGCAAACGTAACACAGTTTATTGTGGTCTTCTCTGTCTTAATGGCATTATTTAATGGTGACTACAATTGTTTGGTCATATGCAGCTTTACAGTGGAATCTGGTGCCATGTTCTTTTAAGAGGAATGACTCCTTCCTTTTGTAAAATGTTTTAAGTCATGCTTCTTCAGACCTTCAGTTCATTTCTAGATTTTTTTTATTTTTTATTTTTTATTTTATTTTATTTTATTTTTAACACTGTGAATGTTGTATGACACAACCACAGGGTGGACTTTATAAGCTATCAATTTCTTGGAAGATTGACAACTGCCCCCACCCCCCTACACACACACACACACTAGAATGATGAACTATCAATGTTTTATTAATATTATCATTTACATAAACTGTTACTTTTTTTAATTGCTGCTGATGTATTTCCTTCTAGGCATTGTGTTAACTCAAGCCTGAACGCTCCAATTTGGTCAACTGCCAAAACTTCCATTTTCACATAGTTGCTCACACTTGCTGTTGAATATTTAATAAAGTGGACCTGATTTGCAGCAGCTTGTTGATACTTACACTTATAATCCCAACAAAAAAGTCAATGTGGAAATGCAAATTGTTTTTCACAACACTTCTTCATTTGAGCCTAAATAAATTATATATATTTTTTTTTTATTGAGTATATGATATTGTATCTTTTCAAATTTTTTTACAGTCAGTTTTTAAATTATGGTTTAGTAAATAAAACTTTTAATGATTATTTATTTATTTTATTATTTATGTGTTTGTTTGTTTAACTCTAGAATGAGAACTTTCAGTACTACCATAGATTTACTAATAAAAGCATCTATAAAAGATTAAAATTTTAAATAAAATCCCAAGATCTTGCATCTGATAAATACCCTCAAAAGGTTCGTCCTCAACTATCTTCACCCTCTGGTGAGGTCTTCATTGGATCTGCTGCAGTTTGACTTCCAACCTGGCATTGGGGTGAATGATGTCATCATCTATCTCCTGCTTTGACCCACCTGGAGAAGCCTGGAAGCACTGGGAGGATCTTGTTCTTTGATTTGTCCCGTGCTTTTAATACCATCCAGCTTGGACTTAAGAGGGATATGCTGGAGCTGTCAGGAGTAGACCACCTCTCCCAGTGGATACAGGACTACTTCACTGTCCACCCACAGTATGTGAGGACATGGGGCTGTGTCTCTGACAGGCTTGTCTGTAGTACGGGGGTTCCGCAGGGAAATGTACTGGCACCATTACTGTTCACCCTCTACACTGCAGACGTCTCCATCAAATCCCCAGGCTGTCATCTGTAAAAGTTCTTTGATGATTCTGCCATCGTCCACCTCGTTGCAATGAGGACGATTGGAGTACAGACAGTGGACATGGGGCTTTGTGGACCGGTGCATACAGAACCACCTCCTGATTTTTGTGGGGAGAAAAAAAACAAGGAGCTGGTGGTAGATTTCCACAGGTGCAGACCCACCACACTGCCCCTGGTGACCATCCAGGGAGTTGATATGAGATAGTGAATGTACCCGGGTGTTCACCTGAATAATAAACTAGACTGGCGTCACAACACTGATGCTAATTACAGGAAGGGTCAGAGCAGACTACTTGCTAAGGAAACTGAGGTCTTTCAGAGTACAGGGGACACTCCTGAATACTTTTTTTTTATTTTACTCTGTGGTGGCATCAGCCATCTTCTATGGTGTAGTTTGTTGGAACAGCAGCTTATCTACAGCAGAGAGAGTGGTTAGATAAGCTCATCAGGAAGGTCAACTCTGTCCTAGGCTGACTCAACCCAGAGCAGGTGGTGGGAGACAGAAGAACTTTGGCAAAAATAACAACACTGTTGGACAATGTTTCCCACCCCCTGCATGAAGCTGTTACAGAAGTGGAGCGCTCCTTCAGTGACAGACTGCTGCATCCTGGTGCACAAAGGAGCATTATCGCAGGTCCTTCCTCCCAGCAGCTGTTAGAATCCACAACCATCACTGCTCCCAACAAATTAAATGTGTTTACATCCCTGCAGTCACTTCCACAGCTTTCCCATTTGTTGTAAATAGTCTGAACTGCCGTTTTATTTTTCTTTGTGAAAATACACATGTTTATATTGTCCTTACTGTATTCTCTTATTCATGCTTTTTTTTATTTATTTATTTATTTTACCTTTGTATGGATCTGCATGCTTCGATTTGCCTGCATCCCTACTGCTGAATCCCCCGAGGGACAATAAAGGTTATTTATATCTCTATTCTATTTTTTTTTCTAAGTGCATTGTCACTGAGGCTAAAGGTATATCAACTTTGTTCATATCAGAGACCTTGGCATCAGCCAAGATACTTTATTCATTTTACTTTTTCTTTTTAAGATGTAAGCTTTTTTTTTTTTTTTTGTTCAGTGCTTTCAAGGTGGCACACTATTGTGGTGTACTTTGTATTATATTAAATTAATCAAGACTGAATGGTGGTGTTGCTTTCATCAGTTCAGGGTAACATCTGCATAATGTTTATGTGTAATACTAAAGTCAACAAATTGAGGCAACTCTGGTCCCACTTTCAGACGCACATCTCTCTGCGCATGACCAGCTGGACCCTAGAGTCTAATGTAACTTGGGGGAGACATCTGTTTTAAATTGCTCACTGCTCCTACAGTTGATCTTTGCAGAAGCAGGGGCTCACTACTACAGTGTAGAAACAATCCCATTTTCAGTTAAGACTAAGCTTTAAATTAATTTAGACTATTTTAGATGACAATACAATAAGCACTAATGGTGGTCTCCAAAAATATATATTTGCATTTTATTATTTTATTTTTATTATTATTATTATTGTTATTATTATTATTATTATTATTATTATTATTATTATTATTATTATTATTATTATTATTATTATT
>NC_056504.1:36048451-36053353 GCF_014905685.2 Nematolebias whitei
TTGTTGTTGTTGTTGTTGTTGTTGTTGTTGTTGTTGTTGTTGTTGTTAATAATTGTATTTATGTATTTTGTAATACCAAGTTTAGGAGTCTGAAAGGTGATGCATTCATGTGCTGTGTCATTTTTGTAAAAATAATTTCAGCTTGACTTGTTGGCTCATTAGATTTTCAGAAAGTTTCAGACAAAAAGGAAAACCCCTTATGTTTCACTTGTTATCTATTTCGTTATCTCAGTTGAAACGTAATATGATAAGTGAAGGAGGACACACTGAAAACATTTAATTATTCATGTTTGAGTATCATGATTTTTATTTTATTGTAAGGCCTATTTAAGGCATATGTGAATGCATTATTTTAACTCGCATACAGAATCCAACAAATAAACACTACATTAGCTTTTTTAGATGTCCAAAAGTTATTAAAACAATAAAATAAAATAAAATAAAAAATGCTTACATAAAAGGTGCAAACAAACTATAATCAAGTCTTTGTTTGTTTCTAATCAAAAACATCATCTGAGTTTGTTTGTTGAACACAGAAAATAATTATTACTCTGCAAAGGCTATAAAATGCTTGTCAACAAATGACTGTCTTTAACTTAAACTGCATGGACTGCTATCAAGGATGTTCCATTTTAAGTTTTTAATTTTCACATGATTTATAAATACCTTAATTGGACATGTATACAGAGTGGTTCCTCATCAATGGATGACATCTGTCTCCCTGTCTCTTGCAAAATCTGCCATTAGGCCTATGATTTTTGACCTGAAGCACTTTGAGCCTTCCAAGTACTTCTTGTAATTATAGTCTGTGAAGGCGACTGACCACTTACACAGTGGTAATGAATCTTTAGTTTACTTCTGTTCTCAAACTGTAGGAGAAGCTGTTGCTTTATAATGTAAATGGATTTTTTATGACGTGCTGATGGATCATCTGCTGCAGAGTAGGAATTCATTGCAATATGCCATCCAAGGTATAACCGAGATTAAATTTTCTGAATTATTGCATTACAAGCCCCAGCATGTGAAATTGTGCCAACTTTCATCTACCACAACAGAAGCCGAGACACTTAGCTGCAACATTCTGAACCCCTGCTACTGTATTTGTATCCAGATGAGACGGTAATTGCTATGATAAGTGCAAATAAGTGCAATTAACAAAGCACGGTAACTACGTCTCACCTTTGTGTCCCTTCCTCCCTCTGTTATTTTTTTCTTCTGTCAGTTCTGTCCTTAATGATCCTATAATTCTGTTCAACTAATCTGCTGTAGATTAGAATCTGGGACCAGGATGACAGCAAAAATAAATAATGGTCATTAGTACATCATTAACTAATGCAGTACAAAAAAAAAACAACTCCCTTGTTTCTTGTCTGTGTAAAGCCTCTAAGGGTCCTTGGCTATTTAGATGTGTTTGCCTCAATGAGATTTATAGATGAGTAAAAATAGGGTTGGGAATGTGATGTATCACAAGGGTTCTGACGTTTGTGCCACTGTGCTCATATTGCTCCCAAGAGAGTTTCATCTGGCAACTAGCCACGAGCCACCCCTTCCCTCCATCCTTTCCTCCCTCTGTGATTTTATAGTTCTGTGGCAAAAAAGCTAATTTCATTCATTTTTGAGAAACACTCTGTTACACAGTGAAATAAGTCTCTGTAGCGTTCATCAGGATGGAAAGTTCTTGGTGAGGAGATGTTCTTCTCTGTCACATAACTTTTAAATACAATTTGACTTTTACAGACACTTTTTTTAAACCATTTTACATCAATAATTTAGGTTTGAATTACTCCTTACATTGTTATTATTTTTTTATATATTTTTTTTTTATCTCATGAAATATTCTATTTTATGTTTTTGTTGCTAATGCATTTATTGTTGCACACATTTGCATTTTTTTTAATTTTAAAATCTATTCCTTCTTCTTTTCTTTTTTCCTAAATTAAATAAAAATAGTTTTATTTTGTTAATTTTATAATATAGATAATTTTAGGCAATGTCTTCTCATTTACTTCTTAATATGTCTGTAGTTCCAATTTCACTCGTCAAAGGTCATCATGGAAAGTTATCCTCCTCCATCTCACTGTTTTTATTTGAGATGTTTCTACGACTTTAATGGAGTCCACCTGTAGTAAATCCAGTTGACTGGACTTGATTTGGAAAGGCACACACCCAAAGTCCCACAGTTTTCAGAGCACACATACCAAGCATGACGTCAAAGGAATTGTCTGTAGACCTCCAAGACAGGACTGTGTTGAGGCACAATTATGGGGAAGGATGAAAAAAAAATCTGCTTTGAGCACAGTGGCTTCCATCATTCATAAATGGAAGACGTTTGGAACAACCAGGACTCTTCCTAGAACTGACCGTCCATCTAAACTGAGCAATTAAGGGAGAAGAGCCTTAGCCCAAGAACCTGGTGGTCACTCTGTAAGAGCTCCAGCATTCCTCTGTGGAGAGAGAAGGTTCCAGAAGTACAACAATCTCTTCACCAATCCACCAATCATGTATGGTAGAGTGGCCAGACGAAAGCCACTTCTTAATAAAAGGCACATGGTAGCCCATCTGGAGTTTGCCAAACCATGCATGATGAACGATCAGACAATGACAAACAACATTTCCTGCTCTGATGACACAAAGATGGAACTCTTTGGTGTGACTACCGGGTATCATGTTTGGAGGAAACCAGTTACTGCTCATCACCATGCCAATGCCATCCCTGCAGTGAAGCATGGTGGTGGCAGCATCATGCTATGTGGATGTTTATCAGCAGCAGGAACTGGCAGACTAGTCAGGATAGAGAGAAAGATGAATGCACCAATGTACAGACATCCTGGATGAAAACCTGCTCCAGAGCTCTCTTGATCTCAGACTGGGGCGATGGTTTATTTTTCAGCTGGACAACGACCCAAAGCATATGGCCAAGATCTCAAAGCCGTGGCTTCAGGACCATTCTGTGAATGTCCTGGAGTGGCCAAGTCTGGGTCTAGACATGAATCTGATTGAACATCTCTGGAGATTTCTGAAAATGGCTGCACAGATGACTCCCACCCAACCTGATAGAGCTTTAGAAGTACTGTAAAGAAGAATGGGGGGAACTGCCTAAAGATAGGTGTGCTATGCTTGTGGCATCAAATTCAAAAAGGCTTGAGGCTGTAATTGCTGCCAAAGGTGGCTCAAGAAAGTTTTAAGCAAAGATCGTGAAAGCTCGTGTAAATGTGAATTCTTATTTTTCAATTTTTAATAAATTTGCTAAATTCTTAGAAAAATAACTTTTTTTTCACGTTGTCATAATGAGGTCCTGTGTGTAGAATTTTGAAGAAAGAGATGAATTCAATACAATTTGGAAAAAAGTCTGTAACATAATAAAATGTGGAAAAAGTAAATTGCTGTGAACACTTTCCAGATGCAGTGTCTGCAAACACCATCAGCCTGACATCATTGCTGCCTTCATACATCTCCTCCTACATGTCTCTGTGTGAGTGCAGCTACAGCGTGCGCTCTCAGGACATTATTACCTGCAGTGTTCCCTCAATGAGGACTGAACTGGCAAAAGGGCCTTCTCCTACTCCGCTCCTGTTTTCTGGAATATCTTACAAAAAGATCTGAAGCTCTTGACCTTGACCTCTCTAAGTGTCTTTAAGAATCTGTTGGACTCCTGGCAGGGACCAATGCAGACATGTTCCTGTTTTTAGTTTTCTACATTTGCCTTAGAATCTAGCTGTTTTTTTTGTTTGTTTTTTTGTTTTTTGTTTTGTTACCTTTTCCTTTTAGCCATCCTATTTGTAAAAAAATACAAACAAAAAAAAAAACCTGCAGTATGACTTTTTATAATTGTTTATTGTTGTTGCTGTAGTCCATTGTTGTCATCTTTCTTTGTTGAAATCAGGTCTCTCTTGTAAATGAGTCCTCGAGGCTCAATGGGATTTACCTGTATAAATAAAGGTTGATTGATTGATCATGTTTAACAGTTTTGTAGTTTATTAGTTTGAGATTTACCAACCGTCTTCTTTGCTGTTTTGGCTC
Organism: Nematolebias whitei; assembly: GCF_014905685.2. NCBI lineage: Eukaryota > Metazoa > Chordata > Actinopteri > Cyprinodontiformes > Rivulidae > Nematolebias > Nematolebias whitei. The sequence continues at coordinate 36,052,472 of NC_056504.1, forward strand.
AGTAGTTTGTGGTAAAGAATTTAGTTTTAAACATGTCAAAAATTATCTTTATTTAGAGGCTTTTTACTGTTGTATGCGAGGTCAACCCAGTTGTAACGAGAACCCAGAACGACACAAGACTGAGATACAAAAGAATGATGTTTATTTGCAGTGGAGTTTAAGATTATATACACAATATATACAGGGGCCTGGAACTGGAACTCCTGGAAGAGGGAAATAGTTTGTTCAGGCTCAAACCAGGTAAGTGACGAGGGAACAGTTTTGATTTGCTGTTTTCTGTCTTACAGTCTTGTTGGTACTGGAGTGAGTTCAGAAGTCCCAAGAAGTATGAGTCCCAGCCACAGGTTCTGTTCTGATCCAGGATCCGAAAGTCAGGTTCTCCGTGAGGCCCGACAGTGTGTCGAGAGGATAAGGCAAGACTGGTTCTTCCAAAACGAGGAACTGCTGACATAGAAACACAAGGTAAGTTTTCATAAACACTGGAGAGCATAAAAGGCTGAGAGCACTAGTACCGAGAGGGAATCAATGCTCCAGCATCGAGTAGTCTTGACTGCAGCCTTAAGTAGGAGTTGAAGCTCATCAGGAAGATGACCGCCAGGTGTAGGTCGTTAGCGGCCATCTTGGAAGCTGCAGCAGAGCTACTCTCACATTACCCCCCCCTCAAGAATCGCCTCCAGGCGACCTGAGGCGCTTTTCGGGGTGAGCTCTGAAGAATGTGGTGATCAAACTTGGGTCCAGAATGAATGAGCGGGGAATCCAGGATCTTTCCTCGGGGCCGTATCCCTCCCAGTCCACGAGATACTGGAAACCCCGACCTCGACGTCTGACGTCCAAAATGGTGCGAACCGTGAAGGCGGGATGGTTGTCGATAAGTCGGGTGGG
>NC_056504.1:36053363-36071730 GCF_014905685.2 Nematolebias whitei
TCCGTGAGGCCCGACAGTGTGTCGAGAGGATAAGGCAAGACTGGTTCGTCCAAAACGAGGAACTGCTGACATAGAAACACAAGGTAAGTTTTCATAAACACTGGAGAGCATAAAAGGCTGAGAGCACTAGTACCGAGAGGGAATCAATGCTCCAGCATCGAGTAGTCTTGACTGCAGCCTTAAGTAGGAGTTGAAGCTCATCAGGAAGATGACCGCCAGGTGTAGGTCGTTAGCGGCCATCTTGGAAGCTGCAGCAGAGCTACTCTCACATTTACACTTAGTTTCCATTAAATGCATTTTAAACCACCAGATTTATCTGGTTGTCATCACTGGATTAATTGAGATATAATTGTTGCCAAAGATAAATTCAGCATTCTCTCTTCCAGATTGTCACTGACTTATGAAAACAAATCAAATTTGCTTTAAAATTGCAGATCACATCTGCATGTGTTAATTTTAATGCTTTAAGCACAGCTTTTTTTTTTTATTCTTTTTGTAACCGATTCGGGGGAAAAGACCACAAGGAGAAAAATACAAGTTCTCTCTTGCCTGTATTTCAGCCTTCAAACATTGCAACCTCTTAAGCTAATTACTCCAAAGCATCCTATTGTTGATTTTGAGATTTGAAGATGATCGTAGTTTTTATCTTTGTGAAAAATCACGGAAACAGATTATTTTCTTCTCGTTAGATTGCTCCAAATTCAACATTTTTAGCCAATTGCCTCAAAATACAGTAACTGTTGTATGTTTTACTTTCTAAGACATACAGCATAAAAATGTTTAAAATAATGTTCTTTATTTTTTTAAACAGTAATTGTGGATGGTGGTTTATGGTTTCTTGAAACTGTTCTGCATCCAACTGCCATACTGGTGTTTAATTGCTTTACAGGACTAGAGCAGCCAGAGGAACAAGATGGTACAGACAGATGAAATGTAAAGATATGAAATAGGTTTATTTACAGGAGAGGGTTGACTGGACTGGAATCTGTGACCAGTGGGACTGAGCCAAGTAGACGGGACTGGATTTAGCACAGAGTGGACCTGGCTGATTCTTGTCCTTATTTCAGGCTTGGAGAAGGAGTTTCCATACAAGCAGGTGAGTGATGAGGAGCAGGCACGAACAGACGACGGAGCTGAATTTCCAACAGTTTACAGAGACGGAGGTCTCAACGGAGATGCCATTGACAAAAACATAGAACCAACCGGCCACAAAACAACGTCATGGACAGGAGGACCAACTGAACCACTGATTCACCTATGAAACCAAGCACAAGCAAGGTTTCTATTTTCATCAAACAAGTTCTAAAAATCTCAAATGGTTTAGTAAACACAAACGGAAGCCTTCACCAGATGTGATCACACAGATCACTGCCAAGTGTTGGATCAGCTCAGCCTCTAAACTCTGGTGGTAATCAGCTCTAACAGATCACAAGGATGTAGGACCTGCACTCTCACGGCTCACCTGCTTAAACAAAGGGACACAATTAAAGTGCAAATACGCAATAAAATTGAATCCTCACACTAACAAACTAAACAATTGCCTTAATATTGTAGTGCAGACAAAGCTAGGTACCAAAAGAGCATTCCTACTTTACAGCTTAAATATTTAATAGATATTTTAATCTAACACTCAGTAATCAGTGCCACAGTCTTGTAATCTTTAGGCTGCAAGTTCGAGTCTAGGCTGTGTCAGGGCACCCTAGGTAAAAAATATTTACCAAATCTTCCATGTGAGTTTGCTTTTTGTAAAACCTGCTGAAGGGAGCAGCCATAGATACAATACAATGTCAAAATAACACCAAAGTAAAGAATAAACAACGCATAATACCATTTTAATACTATTACCAGTATCATTTAAATCTACATTTTATTTTTATTTTTATTGTGAGAACCATGTTTAATTATGAATTAAAATATAAGTGTAGCTGTCTGGAGAGGTTTTTTTTTTTTTTTTTTTTTTTTTTTTTAAAAGATTAGTGCCCTGACATTATTTAAATTATTTGCCAAAACACATAAAGAAGACATCAGCTTGTTAGGAGTGTGTGGTTTACAAAGGGTTTTCTCTTATCTTTTGGTTTTCAAAAGTGTTTAAAAAAGCTAAGATAGTATAGTTTGGCATAATTATGTTTCCCTTCTGATCAAAGCTGTGCGATCCCATTTGCAGGCCAGACATTGATCAGCTGCTCATAAAACCGATGTCAGTTGCTTTGATTTATTTTTGACTAACTTTTCTGTGTAATATTATTTTAATGACTGTGATTATTTGTGTTTAATTTTTACCCCATTCAACACATTTTTTCCTTATTATTGTTACGACTGCAAAACAGATGTTCATAATAAGTTTTAAATCAAAATATTTTAACTTTAAATCTGAAATGTACATAAATATCCCTACATTGTTTGGGTAATAGAAGAGTTTATTTGTTAGTTTATTTTTTTTATCATGCATCCAATGTGATAGTTATTTGTTTTGTTAATTTAAGCAAAAACAAATATTAGAAATGTTTCTATGAAAAAAAAAATATGCACAGCAATTTGCATTGCATAAAATATCTGACTTTTTCTAGTGACAAAACAAAAAGAACAGACTAGATTGCAATACTCTTTGCCCAGGATACTGGCTGTTTGGTGAGTTACTTGCTAAATTGGTACTTGAATAGGAAAAAGTGTCATTGCACAGTAATCTATGTGCAGTGGTCTCATACTTGCTCAAGGGAGTACTGCAAGTATGAATGAATACAATGATATAAATCAGTCTCTAACAGGGGACAGTTCCAATGCTTAGACTGAAGACTGCAACAACGTAGTTTCAAATTAAAGAAGACCCAAAATAGATACGTATGTATTATTAACTAATAGTATTTTTCTCACTTTTTTGTATTTATACAATATATTTTGTATTGCATATCTTATCTTATTATAGTAAATATCCGATCAGCAATTTAAACTGAGACATTTTGTTCTCTCATTGGCGAGAATGGTATACACTGACACACACTCTTCATTTTATAGTATTTCAATCACTTTTATTAGCATTAACTCATCACAATATTAAATTACATGAGATTTTTTTTAACAAAAAAAAATTAACAGAGGTTTGTTACCACTATGTTTAATATTTATAACATATATAGCATACATGAAATGAATAGAGTAAGAAGGGTGTCACTGGCCTCTCACTTTACTACTTGTTCAATTATGTTGCACTCGTTAAATCAGGGCACCAGCTGGTCACTTTATTCACCAGCATCAAATTAATGTATTCACCCTTTAATAATCAGAACTCAGTCATTGAAGTTGAATCTGATAATCACAGGACGTTTTATACTATAACATGAATATTCATCCAAATGAGACCAAAATTGTCCTTTAAGTTTTATTTCAAAAATAATTAATCAAACTAAACAAAATCAAACTACATGAATTATAAAGGAAACAGATTTGTAGAATAACACTTTAAAAAGTAGTAAAGTAATTATTAAAACAATGATGGACAATCTAAACCATAATTAATCACCCAAGGATTAATTATCTTTTATCTAAGGCAAAATTAATTATTTGAACAGGAATTATTTTAGGATTTAATATCCACACACATTTAGACAGAAGTTTAAATATTTGATCAATAGTTTACGTTGGATTTTGGTTGAGGGAATTTATTTTAGTATGACCAGATTCAAGTCATTTTTTATCACTGCAAGCCAGGAAAGGGTTTATCAAGTTGCATCAGCTAAAAAAAATGGCATAACCAGATGTTGCATTCGTGTCACCAGGTTTCTGCTCCTTATCCGGTCAGTTCGAGGGCACAAGTTTACTCATCTTTTCGGGGTTTTACTGGTGGATCATACCAGGATACACCGCGAGGAGAGGACTAGCCAGGCACAGACACTGCCCAAAGTAGCCGTAAGTCACTATGACTCCTTCAGGGGATGGTGAGGACGGCAGCTCATGAGAATGTGTGCGGGCAACCTTCAGCCATTTTACACTTTAAGCCGAAAACGTGAGTCTTACCGTAAGAAAAACAACGCTTCTGTGACATGTCCCTGTGTCATTTATTTTAATGTGTGTCTAATTATTTAATTGATCTCTCTAAACAGCTGATTGGCTGGAAGCAGTTTAAAAGGACCAATCTCTGCCTGCTGGACGAGCGAGGAAGGCCAGAGGAGATGTTGGTCTTATGGTGGTTGGCTTTGCTCTCCAGTCTCGCTCCCACTCCGGTCGGAGATGCCAGTAGTTGCAACTTGTCACTGACATATTGAGATTTTTGTTTTTGGGACTGGGAGTTACTGGTTTAGTTTATGTTAGCGGTTTTTGGTTGTAGGTTTAGTCCTCGGATCATAGTGTGAGGGGAGTGGCCCAAAATCCGATGGTCAACTGCTGACTGATTCCTGGTTTCTCCCTCTTTTTTGTTTTCTTTTGACCAGAGCTCCCAGTTTGCATATATGTTCAGGTGATTAATGAAAGTCTTGTCTAAACCATACAATTGTCAGGGCTTCATATGTTGTACATCCTGTCATTTACTCTTGGACGTCAGGACCATAACAACTTCAGCTTCAGTAGTTATTGAAGCTCTACTTAGCTTCTAACAAAAATTGCAAACGGAGCAAACATGTTTATTTGCTCAGGAGTAAACAAAGATGGACATCAGATGACCACATCCGAATGGGGACAACAGAAGAACCGCAAGAAACTGTGTGTGTACCATCAGCTCTCAGAAGTGTTTTGGTGAACTCTGGAACATCATGACTCCACTCTGAAGTAAACAGCTCCCAGCTCAAAAACACACAGGTGTCCCACAAGGAAGAGTTATTTTCTGAAAAACAGGACAGAGAATTATGTTAAACACATTATAATAACACATATGATGTCATTATAATGATTGAAAACAATAATCAACAGTATTCATGTTCACACCTGTCATCATCAAATAAAACAAACTTCATTAATGATTTTATGTTTTTCTCTCTTAAAAGCATAAAAGAAAAGAGTAACATTAGTCAGACTGTAGCTGATTGAGTCCAAGGACAATGCAAGTAGGAAAGCATCAGATATTATTCAAGTTTAGAGCAACTTTAAAGAAAACAGTTCATGGTGGGTCTGGAATTCAACCCAAGGGTCAAGGGTTATAGTCAAGGGAGTGCATCTTCATGCTACACATAATACCAAAAATTGAACATGTCATGGTTTGTGATTTTTGTCTGTGTGTGTATAGGGGTGGGGGGGATGGGTAAATGTGACATGCTAACAACATAACCAGTAGTCAAATAAGTCCTACAGCAAACATAAAACTAGCATGAGCATGAAGTTGCAGCCGTCTCTTTGTCATGCAAGATGTTAAATCAGATTGAATCAGAAGAAATACAGTTTATTAGACATATTTCCAGTCTCAAGGTAAATACAAACATGTACTGAATTATTTGTAAAAGAAAGCTTTTAGGTTAAATCTGGTGTTTCATGATGGCTACTTGCCTTTTAGGATTGCAACTTTCTCCTGGACTCTGAGTGGCTTTTGCTGTATTTAAAGCTAACATGTCTTGTAATAAATGTCAGACCTTCAGAGGTTATTTGTTTGGAGACTTTGCATTACTGTGAGTGCATGTTTGCTGATGAATTGATAGCAAAGCCACAAGTGCTATATGGGACTTGTACCACAAAGTCTTTTGTTAAGAGTGTAGTTTTATAATAAAAGTCTATGCATTAAAAAGCATTTTAGCCATAAATTGAGAGTAAGTCTCAAAGCTGCCTGACACTGACTTAATTACTCAGCTATCCTTCACTTTTGCACCACTATGTCTTACTGGTTATTTTTCCTGCATTAGCTTTGTTTATGAGGAGCTGCCATGCTTCTACAACACTCTCCATACCTTCTCATTTTCTCCTTTGAACAGGCATCTGACATGAATCTCATTAAAGTAAAAGCAGCACAGGAGGTATTAAATATCAGCTCTATTATTATAATTTTTCAATCACTGTGAAGATTGATATGTTGCTGGAGAAAGCTGTTTCTCTTTCGCGCTCGCCTTTTCATCCATCTCTCCTGGTCTGACTGACTCCTTAGACCCATGAAGAGGCTGGGTGGCCCCTCATTAAGCACATTCTGGATTACAGCTCCTGGCTAGAGCTATTTCCAACAACATGCTAGCGCATTGTAATGAGCCTCTCTGTGTGCTGTGCAAACACACTCAATCTCCCACTTTAATCACTGAGGAGGGGATAGGCTACTCCTCGAGCCATCAACTGCAGCAGTGAAGGGAAAGGGGGATTTGCAAGTTCCTCCATCCTCTGATGACAGATAATCTCCTTGGGAGATGAATGTTCTGTCGCAGGGCTTTGATTGACACGTCTTGCATTATGAAAGAGTGAGTTATGAGCAAAAGCTCGAAGAAATGCCACAGCAAGGAGAAGTGAAGCAGAAGGCGTTTGTGGGTGAACATCCTTCAGATTTTGTGTCTTTTTGTTGGACATGCAGTTCCAAATAATTTATATGTCAAACAAGATAAGTAAAGATTTGCAGAGATTATGTGATGTTCACACAACATCATTTGAATTTGTTCATGGGAAGACTTTTTTTTTAAACAGGCCAAAATTTAAAAAAAGAAAGATTAGTTTGTAAAAACATGTATTATAAAGACTTAAAAATAGAGAAAATAATGTTGAAAACTGTAACTGCTGAAAAGTTTTTGTGAACACTATAAGCAAAATTTGACATAAATAAATAAAATAATGTCTGTATAAAATCAAACTCATGGATTAAAAATGTATGAGTGTAGAATAGGAAAAGAGAGAATAAAGTAAAGAAAAGAAAAAGCACCCTGCAGGCAGAGTGTCTGCAAACTGACATGAGACAAGTGCTTTCTAGTACCTGAGCCAATCGCTCAACAACAGCAGCCCAGCAGTCACTGTCTACTGCCAGGATGACACAGAAATAAATAAAATACAAAATGTGCCAAATGGCAACACTAAACATGACTGGTGGTGAAATGGGATGATAGATGAGATATTGTGTGCAATTAGGTGAGTTGGAATTTGATTATTTTGTTAATTATTTCAGTATATCTGCATATTTATTTTATTTTATTTTTCAGTTTGACACTTTCAGAAGCACTTTGGCAATACTTATCAAAAAACAGCAATAAGATGAAACAGATTGAGATACAAATAAATAAGTTTCCTTGCTAGGTGTTTATTTGGTAATGGTAATGCATTCATGCACAATGCAGTACATATTTAAATGCAAAAAAAATGTTGGTGAAATACAACAGACAGAAAGATCAAAAACAAAATGAAAACTTACACTGCTTTTTTTTGTTTGTTTGTTTGTTTGTTTTTTGATCTGTTGAGCATTTTGCCTTTTAAATTGTGCAATTGACAAACTCATATGAAATCCCTTTATGAGGTAAACACAATCTGTTCAATACTAATTATAGAAGATAAATAGATATTTTTTTTTTTAACATTTAATGTTAAAGTGCTGGCGCAAAGGTTGAAGAAGGTGGGCCTGTGCTCGGAAAATCAATGGTTTAACTTCTGGTACCGACAACGTCAGAATGAGGGTGGAATAGGTAAAGCACCCATACCTGCCTCCACCCCCATTTGCCCCACTCTGGGCCCTTGAGCATAACCCTTAACCCCCACCATCTGCTCCCCCATAGCAGCTCTCTGCTCCACACAGAGGGCTGTGGTAGCTCGGTGGTCTGTGGCTGCAACAGGAAGGGCATCAGGCGTAAAAATAATTGCCAAGTCTTCGTGCGACGTAGTTAGCTGTGATGACCCGTGAAGAAGGGAGAAGCCAAAAAAAAAGTGTGCTAAAGTGCTATAAAGTTTGCAAATGGCAAACACTGCGGACCTTTAAAGAGAGCCATTTATTAAAATGTCTGCTATAGATATGTATTGTGATTAATGACTTCACAAGCTGCTGTACTTTCCTCCTCAGGAAATACGGCAGCACAGACTGATGTCTGACTCTTCTGTATCATGTGTGGTGATAAGCAACGAGGGCTTTCTGCTTTTTATTCGAACAGTTTATCCAAGTGGCAGAGACACACTGCAAAACTCAGTGCGCTCATTTTTCATCTCGCTGATAAATCTGAGGTGATTCAACATGATGTTCACATAACTCTAGGCTTACTGGCACAGTGTTTAGTAGAATAAATCATACTATGATAAACACGTGAAAAATATGATTAGGTGAATAAAAAAAGAATGGGAACATGCTTCTGTCAATTGCAATGTGTTTTTCTTTTGATGGCTGCACTGGAGTTCATTTACAGCTCATTATGATACAGCTAAGATTTGTGGGGGGTTTGTGTTGAAAGGAGGCCAACATAATCTGTCATTTAAACAGGAAATGACACAGAAAATGCCCCCCCCACCCCCCCCCCCCCCCCCCCCCCAAAAAAAAAAAAAAAAAAAAATGGTATGCTGCCTGCCTAGCTCATGGTTGTATTCCACTCTGCACAGGCGGTGCTGGTGATGGATTGATGCCAGCTGGAGAGAGGCAGTCCCAAATCAATTAAGGTGAGTTCATGAAATTGAACAGCTAAATCCTGGGTGGGGCAAAAGTAGATAGGGTCTTCTTATAGATTATTTATTTATTTTTTACCAGTAATTTGATCATCTCTGTGTACCCTTTTAAATCTGAATCAGAGTGTTGGTAATAATGAGCTGCTGTTAGATTATTACGAGGGGGGGAAAAAAACGTCTAGATCTTGGGTTCTTTGTGCTTTGTTTATTTGATATGTGGTTGTCGTTATTATTTTGCCATGTTTCATGGTTTTATTTGTCGATTCATTGTGGTTTAGTTTGACTTGTTTTTCACTTTCCTCTTGAGTCATCGATCATTTCCCCTCTTGACGTTCCCTGTATGCTCCTTGTAGTTTAGTTATGTAATTTTTGCTTACTTTACCATGAGCGTTTTAATTTTTAGTTATTTGTTTGTTTGTTTAAGTGATTAAATAACCTATTTTATTTTGACCATTTCTTGTCTTGAATCTTCTTGGGTCCCTGCACATCAAATCCATTACAAAAACAACAAATGCACGACAAACATCACCATTTATATTATCACAAATTTCACTCCTTGGTCTGTTGCCTTCATACATGTCCTCCTACATGTCGTCAGTGCAGCCACAGCGTGCGCTCTCAAGACATCGTTACCTGCAATATCCCCTCAGTGCAGACTGAATCGGCAAAAGGGCCTTTTCTTACTCCGCTCCTGTAACCTGGAACACCTTACAAAAAGATCTGAAGTTGTCCACTTCGACCTCTCTAAGGGATTTTAATACAAAAATCAATTTAGACATTTTCCTGTGTTTAGTATTTTACCCCGTTTCATAATGTAGCTTGTTTTTGTTTTGTTTTAAATCACTACTTTTATTTACTTTTCATTTTACATGCTTTTCCTCAGAATCAGAATCGACTTTATTGTCATGGCACAGTTAAGCACAGCGAAAATACATTTCATTGCAGACGTCCAAAGGCAACAAGGGTAGACGAGGATGCACGGGGGCTGCAGCTTCGTTGTGAAGTGCTGCCCCTATCGCATAGATAAGAAAAGGGAAAAGAACCATGAGAAAAGAAGGTATTGAAAAAAATGTCTCACACTGTGTCCTTAAGGCAGCAAATAAAACTACCTCAGCACAACAAAAGCAAAAAAAATAGACATAAGGCATTTTGTGTGGGAGGGGGTTCTGGGGGGGCACGACAAAGGCGGTGAGATTGCCCTTGAACACTGCCAGAAAGTTCCATAGTTCTGATAAGATGGCACAGCATCAGTCAGCTCAGCTCGGATAAGGGTCCACAGGTGTTCTCGGGGGTGTGGGGAGGGAGCAGGAGCAGAGCTTCATGATTTACATATCCTACAGGAGCGATTTGAGATAAGTCGGCCTATCCAAGCTCAAGCGAGGAAGCCATCTTCAGATAAACAACAATTGCTTTGGGGCAGACTCACTCTACTGATTTCCTGTCTGTCTTTTTAGTTCTGTTGGTACACTCAGTGGCAAATCCAAACAGACAGATGTGTGGTCATTTCACCGGTCCGTGCTTGTAGCTCTCTCCAACGTTGATTCCTTCATGCCAGCGAGTTCCAGGCTCAAAAAGCATCTGAGTCTGAGCACTTAAAGCATGGTCCAATCCTTCACATAGGCAGGCAGACTCACCGTTGCCAAAAACTGCTGCTGGCGTCTTCCTAATTTGTCGATATCCCAGGCACCCACCGATTCTAAAAAGCAGATAATCCTGTTGTCATAATCCAATTATGTATGCATCATGTGTCCCTTCAGGGCATGAGGGTTCTCTTACACCCTGTTTTCTCGATGAAAAAAAATATCAATTGCGTTGAGAGACCAACTGATCAGATCCATAATTTAAAATTCAGAAGATGTGTAAAGAGAGGCTCTGAGAGGCTCAAGAGCAAGTCAGGAAAAAAAATGTTATGGCTGTTTATTGTTGTGTGTACTTTGTGGTTTTCATTAAAACAGATCTCTCTTGTAAATGAGTCCTTGTGACTCAATGAGACTAACCTGTTGAATGAATTAATGAAAAAATATCACATACCTTACTGCTTTGTAGCAATATTATGAATAAAAAATTGAGAATAATCTAAAGGAAAGTACAAACTACGATGCATTTGGGAAGTTTTACTTCCCTCAAATTCAGTTCCACTCCCTTCTGTTCACTTTGCCCTCCTATAAGAAGATAACATTTGATTGACATTTGTATAGGTCAGAGGTTAACTATCTGTAACTCCTCACCTTTAATTATGTATCAGTGGTATTATGTATATGCCCGTTTGCTTAGGACCCCATTTGGCTTGACAATGTTTCTTATGCAAATCAGGTAGCAATTATCTGCACGATCTTTGATGCAGGCCCTGTTTGTTCCTAACAATGTTTGCGATACTGAGCATGTCATTCAGTCCGTCCTGACAAGAAATCTACAAGGTGACCACCCTCTCATTGTATCTTTGTCCTCCCGCCCCCTGCTCAGCACTCAACAGAGTAAAGGCTCAATAAACTAAATGTTTACGGATGACAACAAGCCAGGCATGTGCAATTGCTGTGAAAGTTCACATATGTCTTGTTGCTGTCAACTGAATAATCAACTGCTTTGAGTGGGAAAATGGTGCTTTTCTCAAGGCATGTTTACAATGAGGTGCGTATAAATTTTGTATTTTACTGAATTATAGTAACACTAATATTAAACACTAATATAATATATAATACTAACACTAATATTAAAAATATTAATGCCGTTTAACTTGCGATACTTAGTGTTCATAAACAAGCCACTGGAAATTATCAGTAACAATATTGTGTAGTTTCACAGAAGTAATACAGCTGCAACACTCCTAATTTACATTCCTTTTTCATATATGCACCTGCATTGAAGCCATTCTTTAGTCTAATGTAAAATAAAATAAAAAGACCCAATGTTTTCTTGAGCTGCAAGGATGATTGATTCTATTGTTTTTATAATAATAATATAATAATGCATAGTCTGTGTCCCATAGGCAATATGTGGATGTGGATGGCTAATTATAAATGCCAGTGTAGAAGCCCACAGAGCTTGCCAAGTTTATGAGAGATCACTGAGCCCTCAGCAGAGCCAGAGCAACTCACATAGTGCTCTGAATATAAAATGTTAATTCATGCTGCAGGGAATACAGAATTGGGCGAGAGAGCTGTTGTATTACCATCATCTTCCCCCTCTCTCTGTTTTCTTTATCTGCTTGTCTCACTCCAACTCCAGAAGTGACTGTATGTACTTTTGTTTTGGCACTATGTGTTAATTCAACCAGTTTGATGCATTTCCTGTTTATTTGTTTACTGACACTTTCACTCTTGACTGTTGGCCAGGCCCATGAACTCTTTAGGCCTTGACAGTAGACAGCTGCATAAAGCCACATCATTTATTGAATATATGCTTGTAATACACCAAAAATGGCTTAACCTCGTGATAGAACAAAAAGGCTCAAAGGGCAGTGGCTGTCAGAAGTTATAAATTTGCTGTGAGAGACATATCCTAATTGGTGAGGGAAAGCAGTACAAGTGTAAACCATTGTTTGCCTTGTTACCAACACACCATAGGGTGTATTTACTGCTTTAAATATTGTAACTCACTGAGACATTTGAATATTTTATAGTGTACGCATGTAAATGAGTAACCAGTCTAATTGTACTTTTTTTCATTTTATGTTATATCTATTTTTTTAGTTAACTCTACAATGTATTTTTCCAATTTTATTTTTGAAACAGTATGTGTTGAGTTATAATTATTATTTTTGCAGTGATCAGATTTGTGTAACAGAAAAAAAAAAAAGGTCAAACTTGTCCTCAAATCAAGCATAAGTCAGTGCTTGATTAAAAATTGTAAACTAGGATTACAGGAGCAAACGCTGTGCCCTCTCCTCCTGGCATACACATACACACAAACTGTATGTGACACGTGAGCGCAAAGGATTCAACTCAATCCCTCTGGAAAATTGCAACCTGCTGCTCGACGTCAGTGAAAGTGAATTTCATGGTTAACTGTCTGCCAATCTCATACTCTTTCCTCCTTTGTGCAGCTTTCAACAGTGATTGATAGAACTCAAGTCAACCATCACCAAACTACATCTTTTTTTTCCTGTGAGCTACGTTAACCTTTGTTGCAATTATTGTTTCCAGGGCAAGGTCGTAAATTTAATCAGACGTGTGTCTAAACAGCAAAAACTGCATTTTTTTTAAGTCATCTTTGTTGTTGTCTAAGAATGGAGATGAAACAGGTAAACAATGTAAAAAATAACTTGTGCATGTCCATGTGTCATATATTTGTGTTATACTTGTTTGTATGTGTGATGGGCAGTGTCTTACTTGTTTTTCTGTATGCATATTGATTTATCTGAACAGCCTAAATGTTTTGCTGTGTTTGGGTAGGGAAACAATTATGTACTGCATATAAACAGTCGTTGTTGTGAATGATGTTAGTCTACATCATTATGGCACGTAAAATAACTTCAGTATGAACTGTAATGCCTAACAGAGCTCTGATAACATGAAAGTGATAAAGTGTTGTCTGCAGTACTCTGACACTCATAATCAGCCGTTTGTGATTGTGTAAGGCTCATAAAGTGCATGTGCATTTGACTTATGTCTGTGTGAGTGTGTAGAAGAAGATGCTTTAAAAATGCACACAGGTGTATTTGGCTAATAGTTTCATCTGTATTAATACAGTTGTGTGGAACAAGAATGAATGAATAGTTGAATGAGTTCAATCTCAGGGCCATCTCTCTAAGCCAGAGTCCAGCATTAATAGGCATCACAATAAAGTGCCCTGAAGATGATGCCCTAAAAGAACTGTTAATCTCAAGTCACTTTACAATGTATAACTTCAAAACCTTTTCACAATGACCTGATTTCCAACACCTATACTTTTCTAAGACATAAAATATAAAATTATCAGTTAGAAGCAAACTTTTGTAAAGTAAGAAGCTGATTGAAAACAGACGGCAGCACTGACCCACTTACACATATAGTAAATGTGTTTTATTAAATCTAAGAGTTCAACTGCTGCTTTCAGTTTATTCTTGCTCTGATGTCTGCTACTCTGGTCAAGAGCAGAACACATTTTTAGTTCAAGCAAAAGCAAAAACACTGTGCATATGGACTGCCTCAAAACAACTTGCATTTTACTTCCATTTATCCACTTTATTTACCTGCTTAATCCTGCTCACGGTGGCAGGGTACCTCTGCCCATGTCAAGAAGTCAATGGAGTGAGAGGTGCAGCATTCTGGACAGATCACCTGTATCACCAATGACAACCTACAGTTTCTCTTGAAGACAGAGTATCCTATAAACATAAAAACAAAAAAAAAATATCCTCTTTCGGCTGCTCCCTTCTTCAGGGATTGCTACAGCAAGCTAAGTCGACCGAAGACTTGGCAACAGGGGTGATTCTAGAAACTGACCTTTAGGGGTACTTAGCCCCCAGTCTTGACAATGACTCTTAGCTTGAACAACGCAGTAGCCATTGACATCAGAAGCATTTGTAAAGTGGAGGTGGGGTGTGGGGTGGGATACATTGTTGGGGGTCTGGGGATCTGCCCCCAGAAATTTTTAAATAAAGTAGATGCCATTTCCTGCATTCTGGTGTATTTTAATGGGTTTTTAAACATCTAAGTTTGGCTACATAAGTAAATACTTTATTCAATAACTTGTTTAGAGAGTATGTACAACAAGAAGCAGTGCTAAGCTAGTAACGTGCAATACAGATGTGCTAGCTAAGATGCTACAGACTTAGCACTCTGCTTTACAATACATAAATTAATTAATCCATCCATCCATTATATTTACCTGCTTCTTTCTTCTTTGGTCGCAGTG
Organism: Nematolebias whitei; assembly: GCF_014905685.2. Lineage (NCBI taxonomy): Eukaryota > Metazoa > Chordata > Actinopteri > Cyprinodontiformes > Rivulidae > Nematolebias > Nematolebias whitei. Next base: position 36,067,722 of record NC_056504.1, read on the forward strand.
GTCACTGGTGCCCTTGTCCATGCATTACTGTGCAAGAGGTGGGGTACACCCTGGACAGGTCTCAAGTCCATCACAGGGCCACATAGACAAATGAGATAAACAACTATTTACTCTCTCACTCACACATAGGAACAATTTAGAGTTACCGATCAGTAGAGCTGGGCAATATCTCAATTTTTTATTTTTTTTTTTTTTGTGATATAAGATGAGACTATATCGCTGTAAACGATATACTGTAATCTTATACTTGAAAATATGCCTGCTGTCTTCGTTCTCGCACGAAGCCCCCTCCTTCTCCCTCCTTAAATACAAACCCAACCCACAGCCGCATTCTCCACCAGCTTCCTGCTTCTCCAGAAGGTGGGCAGGAGACATTTCAACAAGTAAACACACGAGATATGAAGAGTAGCTTAACTGCGGAGCAAAAAGAAAAGAAGAATGGTTGTTCTTTTGGATATGGTTTGGATTTAAATTGTCAGATGAGGGGCTGAAAGATGATTTCTGCAGACAATGCCGAAAACAAGTCCCGATAAAAGGTCGGAACTACAAATCTTTTTCACCATTTAAAACAGCGCTATTAGTGGAGTATGAAGCGTGTGTGAAGCTGCAGCTACAGGTCCAACAGACTTCAGCCTCCTTCCCTGAAATAAGCCACAGTTTGAAACTCCTTTAGCCGCAATGTGCCTCATGAGAGGAACAGTGAGGTGGCACAACATTAATAAAGCAGCAGCCTATCATATCGCTAAAGACACGGTTCCAGTCTCAGCTGTGGAACAAGACGGCTAACGCATTAGCTGTCTTGTTAGCCACTAAGGACCGTGTCTTATATATATATATATATACATATATTGCGATTTATCTTAAAATACTGAGATATTCATTTTGGTCCATATCGCCCAGCCCTACCAATCAGCCTATTTTTTTTGTCTGTGGGAGGAAACCGGAGTACCTCTCTCTTTCAATTTTATTTTGTCCTCTATTGTTAACATCCTCCCCTTGAGACTGTTGTCACTTCTCTTTAGTCTGGTACTCATCGTGGCTGCGCAGCTGTAATAGATTTAGATTCCAGCCAAACCTTTGGCAAACTATGATCAGGGAAATAGGGTGGGATATTTTTTGTTTTGAGAAGTTATCACAAAGACATGGATGTTTATTTATTTAGTTAGTTTTGTCAGAATATGCATTACGGCCACAGTGGTATTCCTGCCCTTTCCTTCTCTTCTTTTATCACAGTATTTTCAGTGACAGTGTTCCCCCCTCCCTCCACCACCCCTTTTACAATGTTGCTTTTGGACATAGTGACTGATGAAAAAGCAAAGTCTGAATCACTGGCTTTGGGCCTCAGGCTGTGGGTGGTGAGCTGTAGAAGGTTAGCATATAGAATACAACAAGGCTTCTTTAAACATGACTTTCTTCTTGACATCTGGGTACCTTACGTACAACTAAAAATCTATGTGCAATCACCGGTAATGAGTTTTAGATTTTAACTTTTGAAAGAAGCGTGTTAGGAAAAGTAGATTTTTGATTATATTTCAGAACATTTTGGGTGTCTGTATTTCCCATTAGCTCAAAGATATACAGGTCCTTCTCAAAAAATTAGCATATTGTGATAAAGGTCATTATTTTCCATAATGCAATGATAAAAAATGAAACTTTCATATATTTCAGATTCATTGCACACCAACTGAAATATCTCAGGTCTTTAATTGTTTTAATACTGATGATTATGGCATACAGCTCATGAAAACCCAAAATGCCTGTCCCAAAAATTTAGCATATTTCATCCCACCAATGAAAGACAAGTGTTTTTAATACAAAAAATGCAAACCTTCAAATAATCATGTTCAGTTATGCACTCAATACTTGGTCGGGAATCCTTTTGCATGAATGACTGCTTCAATGCGGCGTGGCATGGAGGCAATCAGCCTGTGGCACTGCTGAGGTGTTATGGAGGCCCAGGATGCTTCGATAGTGGCCTTAAGCTCATCCAGAGTGTTGGGTCTTGCGTCTCTCAACTTTCTCTTCACAATATCCCACAGGTTCTCTATGGGGTTCAGGTCAGGAGAGTTGGCAGGCCAATTGAGCACAGTAATACCATGGTCAGTAAACCATTTACCAGTGGTTTTGGCACTGTGAGCAGGTGCCAGGTCGTGATGAAAAATGAAATCTTCATCTCCATAAAGCTTTTCAGCAGATGGAAGCATGAAGTGCTCCAAAATCTGATAGCTAGCTGCATTGACCCTGCCCTTGATAAAACACAGTGGACCAACACCAGCAGCTGACATGACACCCCAGTGACTGTGGAAATTTGACACTGGACCTCAAGCAATGTGAATTCTGTGTCTCCTCTCTTCCTCCAGACTCTGGGACCTTGAATTCCAAAGGAAATGCAAAATTTACTGTAATCAGAGAACGTAACTTTGTACCACTCAGCAGCAGTCCCAGGCGAGATGCTTCTGACGCAGTCTCTTGTTCAAGAGTGTCTTGACCTGGGGAATGTGGCACCTGTAGCCCATTTCCTGCACACGCCTGTGCACGGTGGCTCTGGATGTTTCTACTCCAGACTCAATCCACTGCTTCCGCAGGTCCCCCAAGGTCTGGAATCGGCCCTTCTCCACAATCCTCCTCAGGGTTCGTTCACCTCTTCTCGTTGTGCAGCGTTTTCTGCCACACTTTTCCCTTCCCACAGACTTCCCACTGAGGTGCCTTGATACAGCACTCTGGGAACAGCCTATTCGTTCAGCAATTTCTTTCTGTGTCTTACCCTCTTGCTTGAGGGTGTCAATGATGGCCTTCTGGACAGCAGTCAGGTCGGCAGTCTTACCCATGATTGCGGTTTTGAGTAATGAACAAGGCTGGGAGTTTTTAAAAGCCTCAGGAATCTTTTGCAGGTGTTTGGAGTTACGTCGTTGATTCAGATGGTTAGGTTAATAGCTGAGTGAAGCTGACACCCCACCCACTTCCAAAATTAAAGCAAATAGTCTGAATGGTTAGTGCTCCGTTAGTGCTGGTTTGTGCCGTTAAAATTTTCGTTAGTGCTGCTTTGCTTTCTGAGATATTAAAGATTAATTTTTAATCTCATTAGAGCTCTGTAGATATTTAAAAGTGATTGTGTATCTGCTCCCCAGTTGTTTCCTGCCACTGCTTTCATTGGATTATTTTCTTACACTTTGTTTCCACCTGATTTAAATGTGTTTGCCATGTGTATGACCTGTCTAACCATAAACCTAGATATTTAAATTCACTAACCATTTTTAAAGGTTGTCCATATAATAATAAATTTCCAATATTTATCTTCTTTTTGTTTATCATCATGTAGCAGGTTTTGCTTATTGACAGTTTGAAACCCCATTCATAAGACCTGTTCTCTATTTGATTAATTGGTTTTCTTATGCTTTTAACTACATGTGGCACATTTCTCCCCCTCATCCATTTTGCTCCATCATCTGCATATAGTGCTGATTTGATGCCTCTGTCAAGCTTTGCAAATATGTCGTTAATCTTGATGTTAAATAATATTGGACTAATTACACTGCCTTGAGGGGTGCCGTTTTTCACTTTGAAGTCTCTTGATAATTCACCCCTAACTTTTACTTTAATTGTCCTATCTTTAAAGAAATTGGTAATCCAGTTATACATCCTCCCATCTATTCACATTTGTTCTAGTTTTATTAGCAGCCCTTCTCTCCACATGGAATCATAAACTTTTTCTATGTCAAAGAAAACTATGATCATCATTTCTTTCATTTTTTGTGTTTTTTTTTCCATATCATTACATACTTTTACCAGTGCATCTACTGTGGACCAACCAGTTCTAAAACCACATTGATAATTACTAACAAGTTCTCTTTTTTCCAGGACGTACATTAATCTGTTAACTAATATTTTCTCCATCAGTTTACATATATCTCCAAGATGGCCGCGCTCAGAGCAGTTGCAGCTTCACAGGCTCCCGGTACCACCCCAGTTTTTAGAAGTTTTGATATTGACTCTGTGCCTGACTCCGCGC
>NC_056504.1:36086730-36100721 GCF_014905685.2 Nematolebias whitei
TGTGTGTGTGTGTGTGTGTGTGTGTGTGTGTGTGTGTGTGTGTGTGTGTGTGTGTGTGTGTGTGTGTGTGTGTGTGTGTGTGTGTGTGTGAGAGTATATATAATTTTTTTAGCCCTTTGTTGCCATTAATCCTATCCAGTCAAATTTAATCGGTTTATCAAAAATGTAAAGAAAAAGCTAAACTTTACAACTTTTTTTTGAAGTATTTGAAATTGTACTTGTTTTTTTTTAAATACTAAACCCAAAATACATGCTTGGTTTTAAACAAATTAGGGGGAAACGTTACATAACCATTAAGTCAAGTGAAGTTTAGTGCTTTTTAGATAATCCTGATAGTGCATGGTACTGAGCAGGAGATGAGTGGAATGTTTCTTAAAAGCTTGGAGAGTTCATCATTTTATTAATGGAGCATTGAAATACAGTTCTTAGGACATAAAAAGCTGTAGCTGTTCAGTCATTTTTAGGTCACACTGTCCATAGCTATAGTAGTTAACATTCTTGCTATTCATTTTAAAACCCAATGTCTATATAAGATTATTATTATTATATATATATATTATTATTAGTGTAGTGAGTCACGTGGGTACGTGTCACTAGTTGTAGTATGACAAATATATGAGATATATGCATACTTTTTCACGAGTTCCTCATCTTTCTGACTGTGTAATGTCGTGCATTGAATTTTAACAGAAATGCGAACGAGAGACGTTATTATCTTTGACCCATCAAATGAATGTGGTCATTTATTTTCAGAATCAAAGTTTAACATCAAACATTTACATTAATTTGGCAAAATATGAAAATAATAACAGACAAGTTTCACAAATAATGAACTTCAAATCACTCGGCGGTGATTTGAGGACTTTGCTTCAGATATTTCTAAAATATCTGTACTGATTTATGAGAGAGAGAGGTGAGTTTAAGATGAAATGGAGATTTATCTTACAGAGGAATATGTGAGGGAATTAATCTGTTTGACCAGAACGTGCACGCTTCATCAGATCTCGCTTGCCTCCGGTACACTTTAGTCGAAGAAGAGACCGTTACCTGGTTGATGATAGATCAGCTCGATAGAGAATCCTCCAGACTTTTCAGCGTCTCCGTTGAGAGCAGCTAAAATCCTTCGAGAGTCGTGCGTGGGTCGTTCAAACAGAAATTATAATTCCAAACGTCTCTGGATCATCCTGAACGCGTTCTGCATCCAAGAACTCTGAACAACTCTCTAGTTCTTCATCTCCTCAGCCTCTGGAACTATCAGAACTTCAAACTCCACAGAACCGAGAAGTTTTCACATTTTAAATGGGTCGACTTCCGGGTCATTTGAGAGCTTTCTGATTGGTCGGTGGACCAGAAAGAGGTGTGGTTTTTGACGTAAGGTATTATCAAAAGTCGAGGTCAGGGAATGAATTTGTTTTACAGACAGAAAAGATTATTGGAGAAACAGCAGACTTTTTGGAGCCTCACTCTGTTGTATCTTTCCAAATAGTAAAACATGACATCCCATTTTCAGTAAACATTTAGTTGACCGAAGCTTCAACTTTCACATACTTACGACAGCTTGCTCATTGAAGACAGAAAATCAAGAAATGCATATTAACCTGATTTCTTCTTTGAATGAGGAATAAAAATCATTACTTACTGTTTATGTAAAATAAAATGAGTAGTTCTTTTTCAACCTGTAAGCATTGAATGGAACTAACACAATTTGATTATCAAACATTTGTAAAACAGTAATGATTATAGAGGATTGTCTTTTCTGCTTGATTAATTCAAGAAAGAAAGTCATCAGATGAAATAACAGTCTCTGTCCATCTGATAGATTTGAGGTCATCAGGGTCAGATCAGGGCCAGATCAGGTTCACTACATTAGTATGATAAAATATCCTTACTTACTATGCTGAAGTAATCTTCATGCAGATATAGCTGGTGCTTGTTTTACATACTGTTTATGTTACTGCTCTGTGGTGTTCCTGTAGTTTACATTTTGATTTGTCTTTCCATCATGTATGATAAGCAATGACACACAGTGAATGCAATGGGTTTTGTACAGCAGTTAAATGTATCTTGACACTCATTACTACTTGTCAGAATATAAACATGGTTGAAGAAAAAAAAAACATTAATGGTATTCATATTTTAGTTTACCATTTGCCAAAAATATTTTTTGTAATTATCTTGTCAAAACATTGCAAATGCAGTTTGATCAAAGCAGTGATATGTTTCAATGAGTTTTATTTCTGGTAAGTCGTTTCAGATAGAAAGCTCTGAAAAGCTATGAAAAGATGCTGCTGTAGAAAAAAAAAAGTGCTCCCATTTAATAGATTTATTTGTGGTCATATAACTTTAGTTGAAACATGCTAAGTATCGGTTTAAACCTGGTGGCACTTTCTTTGCTGCTTGCATAAATCTTTAAACATGACTTGTGGGTGGAAGCTTCATCTGCAGACTACAGGGAAGAATACCTTTTCTGCTTGGTTGGTTAGGCCACAGCCTGCTAACCCCCGAGTCTTGTCAGCTTCTGAGTGCTGAATATTGTGTTTATAAATAAAGATTTTTTATGGAAAATAATTTCATCCAAACTTTTGACAATGTCACTGACATCAAAGTCGTTAATTTTGACAAGCTTGTGGCATCTTAATAAAAATATGTGTTTATTGAATCAGTGCGGGGAAAACATGGCCATGCATCTTTTTTTTTTTTTTTTTTTTTCCAGTGCATTTCCAATGACCTCTATAAAATGTTCCCTTATCTGAGAGCATCATATCTCCCATATTTATGACTTCTGATTCTAAATCAGCTTTATACTTCTATCTAATTATTGAAACTGTCTTAATTGTGCAATTGTCACTTCCTACTTTACACATGGGGTTGGAAGTGTAGCGACAGACGATAATGTAATCTCATAATGTGTCTGCGAGCCTGGGTGAGAACATTAGACATAAATTCAATAATGGAAGATTTGTGCTTGAACAATTGGATTTTGATTGGCATAATTGACAATTACCATTCACCAGCATGTACACTGTTTATGGCATGAGATTTATTTGTTGTTGGTACAGGCGAGATGTTGTGGAACAGAGCAGTAATAAACATCTGAACTGTCCTTGATTATGGAGGATATCTAGTCCTGCATGCTTTTATCATCATTAGCACTATGACGGGTCCACAAAAGAGCTTGAATACATTTGAAACAATTGTGTTTGCTGCTGCAACTTGAAGTCTTATTATCATTCAAGACATCTGTCTTTTCATAAATGTCATAAAACTGAATTTAATCAGACAATAATGTGCTAAGATGAGAGTTCTGCGATGAAGTTATATTCAAAGCAGTCTGCTCCTCAGATAAATAGTGTTAACGTATTTTTTAATATATTAGAATGTTTCTGTTCAGTGCCCTAAGTTGACTTCTTTTGTGATTTGGCCCTATATAAATAAACTGAATTGAATTTTGTAAACTAAGTTTAACTTAAAACACATTTTAGTGTGTTGTAGCTATATTGATTTAGTTGCAGACATGCACACACACACGCACAAGTCTGGGCTGCATGGTGGGGCAGAGCTGCAACCTCTCAGCGAGCAGGTCACCAGATCGAATCCTGGCGTGCATGAGCTTTCGAGGAAAAATACATTGACCAGAACAAATTGCCCAAATCTATCTAGGTGTTGTGTATGATAATTATTAGAGGACTTGTAAAGTTAGGTTTATTTTATTCTCAAAATACTGTTTTGGATTTCAAATTTTGTTTATTTTTTTTATCTTTCACATTATGTAAAGACAACCTAACTTGCTTAATCCAATTACACATTTGTGTGTTTTTTTTTTTAATGACAATAATTAAGCTCGACTCATTTGAAACATTTAAAATTCCATTTTACTGACATATTCTGACATTATCAGCTTTAGAGATAAGGTGAGGTGCTTCTTCAGCCAGAGGGCACGCAGAGTAAAGCTGCTGCTGCTCCTCCACATTGAAAGGAGTAAGCTGGGGTAGACTGAACATCTATTTAGATTACTTCTTGGGGACCTCCGTATGTAGGTTTTCTGGGAATGTTTCATTAGGGGGAAACCCTGGGGGCAGACCCTAAACTTGCTGGAGGGATTTGGGATCCTATCTGTCTCTTTGACACCTTGGGATCCCCCAGAAGGCATTGGGGAATGTTACTGGGAATAAGGATTGTTGGTTAAGTACTGTTACTGCAGATTATAAATGCAGTCCTTTAAAGCTATTGCTAGTGGGTTTTCCCCTTGCACGCACCACTTAAAACTCTAGTCCACGCCCACCTTCTGTGTGGGCCCCGCCCCCAGTCTATATATTTTGGGGGATCGGCTACCAATTTATTTATTCTTTTTTCCTTCAGCTATTTTAGGAGCCAGTGAGGCCCAGACCTTAAAGGATTGTTCCTATGCCCGTAGAATCTGTGGTTACAGTACGTAACCAAGAAATTCCTCTGGTTGAATGAGCCCTGAGGCCGACTGGAGGCTGACATCCAAAAGAAATATATGACTGTGACACAGCTTTGCACACCCAGTGCAACAGGTGCTGGGCAAACAGAGTGAGTCCTTGAGAGTGCTCTCACAAGTGCACAAACAAGTGCTTAGATTTACATACTGTGGCTGTGCATGTGACGTAGCAGGACATCGTGCGCATGGGGCAGAGGAGATGAGAAGTGGCCTCTTCCTCAGAGTTATGTGGGGGAGGAAAAAACACATCCAACTCTGAACCTGTAGGATCTTGTAATGTTCTTAGGGGTAAAAGCTGGATTTGGGCAGAGCACAGCTGAGCTCCTGTCTCCTTGGATTCTGAGGCATGAGAGCCATGATCAGGACTGATAACACTCTACACATCAGGGCTGTTTTAAACAACAGGAGCTTCAGTGATATTTTATCTAGAGGCTCAAATGGTGCTTTAACCAGTGCACACAAAATAAGAGCTAAATCCCACTGAGGCACCAGTGCGAATGACACTGGTCTATGTTTGCGCACGCCTTTCAGGAAGCGTTTCATAAGCAGGTGACTAAAAACTGTCCTGTCACCAAAGCCTTGATGACAGGAGGAAATGACCGCAGCACACATTTTAATTGTGCTGAAAGCCAAGTTTCTGTCCATCATCAGCTGCAGAAAGGATAAAAGGCAGCCCAGGGGACACAAAATGGAGTACACACCTTTCTCCACACATCATGGATGAAAACCAGTCCACTTAGATGTGTAACATGCTGTAATGGAAACAGCGCATCATTATATCCTGAGAGAGACCCAGCCTCTCTAAGCACTCCCGTTCAGCAGCCAGGCCCAGAGACACTAGCCTATTACTGGAAAGTTCCTGATTGGCCATCCCGCCTGTGAGAGGGCATCCTCCCACCACGCCAGCTGCCACAGATGACCTGCTGTCAGCTGTTGTAAACTTGGGATCCATGACAAGCCTGTGCACTCTGTGGCAATCGAAATTACCTTCAACTGCTACTCCTGTACCTGGTCCAGTAGGCGTGCGATTAACGGGTTGGGGGAAAAACATAAATCATTTTTTTGGGCCACAGACTGTGTGCAAACGAGTCCACTCCCAGTGGGAGTTTGTCTCGTGGGGTCAGTGAGAATCATAGTTTGTACTGAGAATCCTCTTGTGTGGGCAGCTGGTCCACTTCTGCCTTTCTAAACCTGCTCCAAATCTGGAGGATCAGGTCCGAGTAGAGGTTCAAATCCCTCTCTTGATAAGGTCTCCACAACCTGAGACAGTTCAGAGCAAAGAGATTTGGTTTAATGTGCATTAAGGGATGTGATCAATTAAGTGCTCTGTGACTAAAACAAAAACTTTTTTTCCTACCTAGAAGGTCTGCACACTATACGCCTACAGTGCATGCACCTTAGCACAATTATTTATTTTATTTTATTTTTTTTTGTGGGACTAAATACAACTCTTTTCATTCAACCTTTATTTATACATGTTAGTTTCATTAAGTCACAAGGACTCGTTTTCAAGAGTGACCTGTTTTAAACAAAGAACCACAGGTGAGGTACACACAACAATAAACAGTAATAGAAAGCATATAAAATGAAAAGTAAATAAAAGTAGTAATGTAAAATGAAATGACAACAGGCTGCATCATAAAATGGTAAAAGACTAAAAACTGGAACATCATGTAGAAAACAGAAACGTCCCAATAATCCATAAAAATCAAGATTTGAGGCATATATATATATATATATATATATATATATATATATATATATATATATATATATATATATATATATATATATATATATATACACACACACAAACACATACACACAACATATGAAACTAAATACATTTTTATACCAATAAACCCATAGCTAAATTTAGATATACTAATTAATGATTGGAACATTCATTATAGTTGTGTTTCAAAAATGAATTACTAATATTTAAATAAAGACTTTAACAGCTCTATATCACAAAGCATTGGCAATCACAGCTGCCAGTCTGAGGCTTTGAAACATTAGAAGCTTTTACTGGGTTTAGGGCAAAAAATAAAAAGGTTATTATTGTTCCAAAAACATATCAGTATTACACAGTGAAAGAGACATTTCAAATGCCATATGCATTTCTTTCTTCTTCTAAATTCATCAGTCAGCTACAGTGAAAGGCAAGCTTTCGCTAACTTCCAAGCCAACACTGCAGCAGTTCACTAAAAGATCAGGTTTATGTTGCATTTGTTAAGTGTCGTTATAGTGTCACAAAAAAATAATCTACACAACATTAAATCGAGTTTAATGTGGAGGCTGCACAGTTTATTTTCTCAACGTCTGCTCGCTGCACATATTCTATTCAAATTTCAGATGAGGACCACAAGATTTAGCAAGTAATGCATACATGGGTTACAAGGGTAATAAACTGCATGTGTAAAAACCTGCATGCTTAAAAAAAAAAAAAAAAAACATACCTACATTATGCATTTGCATATTAAATAGAAATAGCAGATCTCTCGACAGCATTTATTTGAAAAACTCTGACTGTGCTGCTTAGTCAGCTGCAGCTGAAAATAAATGTGCACAAAATCACTGTTGAGTGCAGAAACCACTTAGTGGAGAAATACTTTGAAATAAACTTTATCAATTTATATACTGACTGTGCAACCTTGACATGGGAGTAAGCCATTTATAATGTTTGAACTCTAAATCATAGCTTTAAAGACAACATGCAATAACTTTAAAGGACATTTTCACACACCTGAATACAGCCACAGTAGAACAGTTTGAACTCCTGTGACCATGAATATTTCTCATCATTTAATCAATATATACTTTGATATGTCTTTTACCTTAATTCTCTATATGAATATTAGCCAAACACATTTGCCATTATTTCAGCTCTACATCAAATGTTTTTTTTTTTTTCTTTTTCCCATTCATATCCACATGCAACAGCTTCATACCATCAGAGTGGAAAGTAAGCAAAACATGATTTTTTTCATTTAACATTTTTGCTTTCTCGTCATTTGTCTGGTCAATGTGTGGATTATATTTGCTCTGATCAAGGAGCCTTTGGCTGCAGGTCAATTTTTCCTTGAGTCTGTGTTTGACTCATCTACATGTGCAGGCTACAAAAAAAAAAAAAAAAAAAAAAAGAAGATGTTATCTGAAGAGGAAATGAAAGTCATCCTCACCTTTTTACCAGCATTTCAAATAATGAGCATGAGACCTCATCGTTCATAATGACACTGATCATCTATAAGAGTTTCAGATATGATATAAAGAAAAAAGCCGAGCTCATGAAGACATAACCTATTTTCCAATTCTGATTTCTGAATCTACTGGCTTTAACCTTGAACAGAAACAGATAATAGGTTTGCCATTGGGGAGCTTCCACGTTCCCACATAAAGAACCTTTAAAAGAGATATATCTCTGGCCTCATGCTGATGATGCCTGCACTGTTAGGGGATTATCTCAATTTATTCTCATTTACCATCCTGCAGGTCTCTAATTTGAATGACCCTGACAAGATCATTAAAGCAGCAGTTATCAACTCTGCCTGTAGATGAGATGTGTCCTTATGCACAGAGTATTGGTCACCTTTTTTTTTTTTTTCACACTTACGCGGTTTAATTTTCATAAACTGTGGGGCACCTGCATGTTGGGAAATTCTGCCTATACTCTTACACTTAACCAAAGACCTGCTTACTACATAAAAAGGCAAAAGCTACATAAAATATATGATGATAGCCCGTGTTACGTAAATAACTTCTTTAAATCTTGTTTTTCTTTAACATACAGAGAAGCTCGTCAATACGTTACAGATAAAGAAGGGGTTCAATGTGTGCATGAAGCAAATAATCTTTTACTTTCAAAGTTTTGTTTAAATTTTAATTGTTAATCTTATGCAACCAATGAGCTGATTAATTAAGTTAGTATTTGTTTGTTTTGTTCCAGTGGTGCAGTTGCATTCTTCCTGTGCTGGTTCTTTGTATTGCCGAGGGTTGTATGTGGTAGAGTGAAAGACGTGTGATTTTGAGTTGCCTTAAAACCTCCTTTCCTCATTAACCTTCCTTGCCACATGTGTACTCCGTAATGCACTCATTTTCTGGATTGCTTTTTTCAACTTAAGTCACTGGGAGCTGGTGTCTGCAACAGCAGTGCATGAATGGTAGATGCAGTACACCCTACACAGATTAACAATGCATACCACGGCTCAAGTTTGTCAAAATTGTCATATAGAATTAGTGTTTGCTTAATTGTCTTTTTTTTTTGTTGGCGTGTTCTTCATGATGTGTCCTTTCAGTTAAAACCTGCTTGTGCAAAAGTCCCTGCTTGTTTGTATATTTGCTTTCTCTGTCTTTTTCAACAACATATACAAGATATTACATAAAACACCTTAAATGATGAGATGATAGCAACTAACTATGAGGACCTTTCTAACTCAACCCCATTAAAATGGTCATACATCACTCTGACATTTGATTTGTGATTAAAGGGTAAAAAGAGAAGTGATTCATCTTCTATTAATTCCTCAATCATCTTTTGTTAAAGGTCTGTTTCAGAAAAGAACTATGTACCCTTGATTTAAGGGTTGCTGAGCCTAGTGTTTTCTAAAATGAAGGTGGAATTGGATCCCAGAAAGCTAAGGCAAACATAAACCATACGTATCCCAACTGCAGTAAAGAGGTAGAAGTTGACCCAAAGCATCTTTGCAATTCAGATTTTTTGCATGCAAACAATGAAATTGTGTAATTATTAATAGTGCTTTAATAGTGCCTTTATTTATTTATGTATTTATTTATTTAGAGTAGAACAGAAAGCATGATGATATTTTAATTTATTTTATTTTTATTTTTTTTTATTGTTGTGTTTTTGTTCAGCCCTGTGATGGACTTGTGACCTGTCAAGGGTGTTCCCACCTCTCACACAGTGACTTTTGGATATGGGCACCAGTGACACCCATGACCAGGGAAAGAAGAAGCGGGTAAAGATAATTGATGGATGTTTTTTGTTCAGCAAAGTATATTGTACTTTACCATTACAAAATAATAATAATAAAAAAAGTTTTAAATTCATTTCAGGTCCTTTATGCAATATGTTCTTGTCTACACAAAGTACTTTTTGTCACGGTGTAGGTTTGGACCCAAATGTAGGCAAACACCAGGAGCTCGGAGGTTTAACTAAAACAAGCTACTGTATTTTGATAAAGTAAAAAAAAAAAAAAAAAAGGCTAACAAGTCAAGCAAAAATAAACTCTACTAAGCCAAAAACAGGGAACACAGAGGAGAAAAATGAGTTCTGTGACCACAGAAAATACCAATTTTTTTTTTCAATTAATTAACAAAATAAAAAGCCGACATGGCGGCAAAGCCTTACAACAGAAGACAATACTGGGAAATCAAGACATATGGATAAACCAATGTAATGAGCTGTTGGTGACGCAATGACAAAAGACCATTTAAATATAACAGAGGGTGAGTGGAATGTGGCAGCACCTGAGTGATTTAAGATTAGGAACAGGTGAGTGGAAGGCTGACTGAACACTGAGAGCTGACTGAAGGCAGAATGGGCCTGACACTGGAAAGACTGAAACATGGACTACACAAGGAGTGATCCCAATATAAAATACAGAAACACCAATGGATAAGAATGTAACCTAACAGGGATCATACAAATAACAGAAGCTCACAAACAAAAGATAACAAAACAAAACAACTAACAAATAGACTCAAATAATCACTAACTAATCCAAACAAGAACATGTATATGACACTCCAGTTTTAGAAGGGTTTGAATTCAGACACATTTAAGCATTAATCCAAAGCTAAATGAAAAACCAGATACTATGGCCGGGGTACAGAGGTAAACAGGAGTATATTGGTTTTCAAAAAGTATACATGTATTTGTTATTAAAAGTCATTAGTGAATGACTACAGGTGAGCTTATTATGCAAATAGACAAGGTGACAAAGAGTGGGGCATTGAAGGATGTCTACAACAAAACTGAGTAACAAAACAAGGTTTACTTACAGTAAAAGACAACAAAGATTCATTAAAAATAGATCAAAACTAAAACACCAACATGGCTACTTATGTGTTTTACAAACTGTTTTTCCTAATGTTTGTTTGTGTCTTCTATAAACCACATTTAAACCAACTGAGGAGCTTGCAGTTTGAATCTGCACAGTATTGGTGGTGATATTGCTCCATTAGTGTTCCACCCAAAGTCTAGTCATGGTTTTAAGCTACAACTTGCCTTGTGAAACAAATTAACTGTAAACTCTGACAGATACTTTATTTTGTAAATCGAGTTTTATAAGCCTTTTTTTAATACTAACTTTTTTTGAGTTGAAGAAAAAAACGAGTGGAGATAGCAAAAATATAGATTATTTTTTTATTCAAAGATAATTTTATATATCTCTGCACACCTAGCCAAGCAACAGTTTATGACTGCTGACTATTGAATTATTAATAAATGCATATTGCAAAAAGGACCGAACCTCTAATTATAAAAGACACATTATGGCAACTTTACTTAATGTTAAATGAATAAGGTATGACTTTTGTAAGCTTTAGAGGAGTAGAATCACATTTAGAATCTCTTAGATCTCTTGCCAAGCTGTTGGTAACCCTTCCAATTAGGTAAGTGTTTATGTGCAGGAGGTATTGCCAATTACCTCAGAGACAAAGCACAAACATTAAGAGGAGATCAACTGCAACCAGACAGGAGTGTCTAGAGCTGTAAACCCAAATAAAAACTCTTGTTGAAAGGGTCATAAAGCAAGAAGGTGGGATTGATTACTCTATATCAATGCAAACTAAAGGAAAAACGTGTACATAAAACAATGAACAAGAATTATTACACATTTGTGATCTTAATGAGTGTAACTGTAATTAAGATGTCTCTCCTCAAGTCACCTTCTAATTAAAGATAGGAATTATAGATGGACCGTCTATCACATCAACTCTGTTCAATCAACTAACTCCCAGGAGTCTGTGTTACTGGGAAAGACTATGATTTAACTGCAGTAATTAAGATATTATCTTGAAAGTACAACCCCAGGCTACATTTGCATGTTCTGATGAATTAAGGTGCGTGGTGCGTAGGTGGGAGTACTTGTTAGCATATCATCTACAAGTTGGGGCTAACAGCTACTGTAATGTCTTTAAAGTTAAAAAAGAATTGTGTTCTGATAAGCCAAAGCATGATGATACATGTAAAATATTAAAGATAATCTATTTTATGTACATTTTTTTTTTTTTACAAAATGTTTGTGCTCATGATTTTTCCTCCTTGAAACATTGGCATTTGCTTATTTATTTTTATTCTTTCACATATCCAATTGTTATTGATGACTGATATTTCATATTTTATTTCAATCTTATTTATTTGTTTATTTGTGCGGGGTTTTTTTGGTGTGAGAAAAATGTATGAGACAAGTTTTACATGGAGAAAGGGTCTAAGTAAACTGCGGCCTTTACATGTTCCTTTTTCCTTTATACAATGTAAAATGGAATACAGAAATAAACAAAGAACGTATAAGTAAACATATTGTCTTAACTAAATACAACTATTATTGTTGTTTCCAAATTTACAGTTTTTGAAACTAAATGAATCCTGAATAAAACCATTTTATTATCTTAAATAGTATGCAAACCAAAATAATATTTGGGGTTAAATGGAGGATTGCTGGGATCATTTGTATTCACAAGCATAATGTGATGATGTATCAACAAAAACAGGAAATGTAAAAGAAATTAAATTATCCAAGGACTGTGTGACAGATAGAGAAAGAGACTTGCAGTGTCTCGTTTTCTCCAGTCTTCGCATTTGAATGGATCTATGCGGGTCATTGGTCTTGTTTCCTTCTGGCTCGCCTGTCGAGTTAGATATATGTAAACTGGCCTCGCCTGAGGCAGCCTTTAAAGTATATCAGTTTGTTGGAGAGTGAGAGCAGGCTGGGTGCAAGCCCTACTGAGTGAGCAGTAGTGGATGGAGGGATGGGGGTGCATAGGGTTGGCGGGCTATTACATCCTGCAGATTGAGCACAGAGCCTCGGGTTCAAATCCCTGTGTCACGCTTGCCTTTTGACTCATGTGGACCTTTTCCAGTCACTGTTCCCTTATAGATGAGGACGTGTAGGTTTGTATCTGTTTAGGCCAATTTCAATTCTAAACTACAGCAACAGTTTTAGCCTTGGTGGAACAGTGAGTTCATTCTCACTGCCAGCACAACTCGTACATATTTAAAATGGATCTTGTAACAACTTATCAAGTATAACACATAATTAATTACTAATGGTGCTGATGACAGTTATTGTTCACGCTCTGACTTTGCTTTGCCTGCAGGCTCAGTTTCGTGTGTAGTTGAAGGATAGTAACTGTGCAAGCAACATTATTATCCATCCTTCAATTAGATTTACCTGTTTCTTCCTTTTCAGGTTGCGGGGGTCACTGGTGCCCATATCCAGCAGTCACTGTGCGAGGGGCGGGGGACATCCTGGACAGGTCTCCAGACCATCACAGGGACACATAGAGACAAACAAGACAAACAACCATTCACTTTCTCACTCACTCCTAGGGATAATTTAGAGTTACTAATCAGCCTAACATGCATGTTTTTGGTCAGTGGGAGGAAACAAGAGTACCTAGAGAAAACCCACACATGCACGGAGAGAACATGCAAACTCCACCCAGAAAGGCCTCGGCTGGGGTTTGATCCGCCGACCTTCTTGCTGAGAGTCAACAGCTCTATCAGCTGATTCACCATGTCATTGCACAGCAACATTATTATTTTTTGTTAAAATTGTCACAATGTCACATTTTCATAAAATCGGGTTATTTTCTGTATTCCGTGTTAACAAAATGCAGAGCTGAAGGAATGAATCTGACCATTACTTCTGTCAAAAGTCCAATTTCCAATGAATGTCATTTTTTTAAGCAACCAACAGCTTTCACCTCTCACAACAAAATATTTATTTAGAATAATGTGTCATAGGAATGTTTTTTTTTTACACCTCTAAATTTGTTGTGTATGTTGTACAAAGAAGTAAGAAGACCAATGTAGTCAACAACAACAATTAACAATAATAATTTTTAAAAAGCATGAGAAGCAAGGTGTTAAGATGGACAAAAAAGATCTTGGGCAGAAAGGCCTTTTCTTTTAAACCACGTTATTACGATAATGATTTCATTGGTTATCAGAAGAGTATATCAAGACTACTACTATTATTACAATTACCAGTACTTTATTGGTAAAGCACTTTTAAACAACCACAAATGCAACAAAGTACAGCATGCCAAGTCAAAGAACAAATAAAATATAATTATAGCAATGAAGATATTTTAAACAAAAAATATTCAGTTAAACAAAAACAGAACAAAAATGAACAAGAGCTTGTCTCAGGCTGTGCCAAAAGCCAAGGAATAAAAATGTGTTTTAATAATAATTTTAAAAGTGGATAATGAAGGAGCTCATCTAGTATGAAACAGATGATTCCATAATTGTGTGACAGCAACACAAAACATTATGGCCCTG
>NC_056504.1:36101121-36116314 GCF_014905685.2 Nematolebias whitei
TATATATATATATATATATATATATATATATATATATATATATATATAAAAATAATGTGTGTGTGTACATACATATGAGCCTTCATAAAAAATGACACAAACCCAATGTTTAACAGAACAACTAAATCCAACAATCACATGAATTTGTATGTGCTTCACAGCAGAAAGCAATACTTTTGCATATTTACATAACCACTGTATTATAAATACAGCTCCAAACACTTTTCAACTGCCCAGTGTGTTAAAACTTTACCACTGTAAAGGTTATAAACTTTATATAACATTTGCACTTTCATCCCTATGCCTGTGTGTATTATGTGCACTGTAGTTTGCTCCATGTCAGTGAATGTATCATTGAACCTTTGACCCTCCCAGCTTAAGAGGTTGCTCTCTCTCAGCCTGACTGCTTCAACACTCTAATTAGAGTTGCCAGTCCAGACAGAAATCCCGTCACAATTTGCCTGCTCACAAATGGCTCTTGCCTGTTGTCAACCCAATTTCAGAAGAGTGTGAAAAACTGGATAGGTGACACATTCTCACCATCTCAGTCGTCTCCTCTCCTTCCTCGTGTGACTGTTAAGAAGAGTAGATATTAGGATGGTCTTGTGCACTTTTGGAGTTGGGTCAGCACTGAAGTAAAGAAAAAAAATGTTTAGGTGAGTGTATCCTGTTTCAAAAACTTGACAAATTGTGAACACCTTAGTGCTGGAGTCTTTAGTCATATTTTTTTGTGTGTTCTATCAAGTTAACAGATAACGTTGCCAGATTGCCTTTATAAATTACATAATCGTTCAACATTACTGTAGTTAAAAAATAAAATAAATATCAATTATTTTAAACTGTTTTACTGCTTGAAAAAGTTGTGCTAGGAAATAGCATGCTCTATAGAAAGAAATATGGCCATACAATGAAAGTAAGTGGTACCATTTCATAGTTTTGTTTCATTTTTGTTTTGCTGTTTTTTTTTTTTTTTCCCCTTCAAGGAACAACTGTGGATACATTCAGCTGAGTTTATGTTCAAATTGGAACTGTATATTTTCCACATATAGCACTTCAAACTCAGACTGCAGATTAATTTGGGTTCACAGAGTTTCTAAAAGTAGAAAGAGATGCAGAGCTTTCAGTTATTAGGCTCCTCTTATATGGAACCAACTTCCATTGAGGTGGACACTTTGTCTACTTTTAAAACTAGTCTTCCTACTTTCCGTTTTGTAAATCCCATAGTTAGGTTTGTCTTGAGTTTCCTGAGCTCTGTCTCAGCTATTCTACCATTCTTGCTTTGATTATATTGGTGCTAAATCTGTAGTCTTACTGATTAATCAAACTTTCATCTACAGCATTGATTGATACATTAATTGTATGATGCTTCTAAGAAAACTAGAGAATGTCCTAACCACTATGATCAGATTCAGATGTCAACTTCAAACAGGACAACCAAAACTTATATAAATAAATTATGTTGAAAAGCCTTTCCAATCATAAATCATTGACACAATAAAACCATTTTTTAATGTTTGTTTTTGTTCCAGAATAATCAGAAAAGAAAATGGGGATTATGTTTCATTGAACAACCTATGCTAAAATATTTGTCAGATATGATATATATGTATAACATGTTTGTGTGGAGTTTATCACTGTTTGCTCAGAGCAATGCCTCTTGTTTGAACTTGAGTTGGCAAATTGTGTATGAAGTGTTTCTGCAACTGTTTATTTAAAGTTCGCACTTAATTCGATTGCTTCAACATTAATTTGCTAATGTATAGAGATTAAATCCTGACAATTATTGTCAAAATTACACACGTTTTTAACAGTAACAAATAACAAACTGTGCATATTTTCCATTAATAAAGAGTTTTTCATCTTGGTTTGAAACCTTTTGACTTAAGACCACTAAATCTTCCTTGTGATATTACATGTTACAATAAACCTCCTACACATTTATTCCTTAAGTGACCTTGTAAATTTCTTATGACAAGCCAGTTTGACACAAAATTACAGGAAATTATATAAGAGTCAACATTAAATAAAGAATTTGTATAGTCTTTTATGTAAAATATTTAAAATATGCCCACATTATTCTGAAAGTGGAATGTAAAAACTGAAGAATAAAGATTTATTTATTTTTGTTCTGAGTGTTCTGTCTTGTGTAACGAAGATTTGCATTGCACAGAAAATCATTCGCTTGGTTACTTTGTATAAAGAGATTTTGTAAGAACCAGCTTCACTGACCTTTACTCAGATTCCCACCAGAACATTATAAGCGAACAGCTTTGCTGACGTAAAGGAGAGGTTTTCATGGTTCACTTAAGAACGCCAAGTCTCATGTGGAATTATATGCTATTGCCAAGAGAGAACCATATCCAGCAGTAATCAAAGTAGTCAAAAACTTGCATTTGCATGTACAAAGGAACCCAAAGGGGTTTTCTGCATAAAGAAAAAAAGTTTGAAAACTGCAAGGTCTCTGGTTCAGCTGGTAGTCCCCTGGTTCACGCTGTAAGATATGATTTAGAAGATATATTGACTTTCAATTTCAAAGGTTATGATTTTACAATTTTACAATCCAGCAGTTTTGGATAAACTCCTCAAGGCTCATTTTTAAATAGCATTTTGTGTGTCTCTTTTTTCTGCTTTTAGCATATTTCAAAATAAAATGAAATATACATTTGTAATGCATGTAACAAAATTGTAAGACGCTTTTAAATAGGCAGGTTTGTTTTTGAGACTGTAGCTGGTTTACTAATGTGAAACTTGATTTACAAATGTCTTTATTCTCATAAATGCAGATGAAAACATGGTATTTTCTAATTATGTTTTTTCACTTAAATGGAGAGTCTATTTTGAGTATGGATGTTTATTTTAATGTATGTTTTCAGTAAAAAAAATGCTATAAATCACATATTTTGTCACATTTAAATGAACTAATTCTACATTATGGAAGAAAAACACCACTTTTTTGTATTATTATTTAAGAAAAGCTAATGTAAACTGTTCAGTTGGGAATAAATGTTGCTTGGTTGCTTGTTTGTTTTGTTGTTATTATTTTATTTTATTTTTTTACATATAAATTCCAGTATCTATTTTTGATCAACATTTTCCTTAAACAAGTAATTTATCAATGCCATAAACAAACACATTTTCATTTATTTTATTCTTCTTCCCAATATTTTGTATTTTGTAGCCATGTGTTAATGTTTTGGGAATGGACTTGGTTTTCTATTTCATTGCTTCGGTTTTATTTGTTTTGCCTGGTCTTCCTTTCTGCTCCCATACACACCTGGCCTGAATAACTCATTAGTACAACTGATATTTATTGTTCCCCCATTCTCTCTGTGTATAAATAGGCTCATGTTGTTGTTGTTGCACTTGTAATTCACATACACTACTCTTGAGGTTTATTTAAACATGCTTTCCATAAGGAAGATTTCCATAAATAAAAAAAATAAATATTAATCTGGTTTTAATCAGCAATTGGGAATTGTGTTGCTATTTTAGGATCCAAATCATGTGGCTTAGCTCACTAAAAAGAACAAAATCTCAAACAGTTTTTTCACTTTATTACTTTAAGCTTATTTCAGCTATGTTATGTAGTATGTCTTTTTATTTCCTTTTTCTATCATGAGCTTTTAAGATAAATTATCACACTGTAATTTTTTGTTCAAATGGTGTAGAGAAAAACTTCCTAATAAAAGTACTAATTTGACAAATTATGCAATCACTATCACACAGTAACTAAATATATTTATCAGATATAACAATTAATTACGAGTATTTGTGTGAGAAGATAATCACCCTTAATAAAAAATAAATAAATAAAAAAAAGGTAAGACCAGTTAATAGTTTTGAGCGTAAACAAAATATCAACAAATATCCAACAAAATTGAAGGAGAATCTTCCTGCTAAAAGCACATAATCATTTTTTGTCTTGCTTGACAACTGTTATTGTTGCTTCCGGCTAGTGAAGGTTACCTGTGAGATCGCCTAGAAGACTTGTACTGCTGTGACAACGCACATTTGAAAGTAATCAATCAACCTTTGTGCTACTACACAAAGCCTGTCTTGGTGGCTATTGAAATTTAGCAATGATATTGTCCTTGCAGAAACTGTGTTTTACTTTCCCCAATAGATATGTAAATATTTGTATTTTTTTCCTGTCAAAAACAAACCCCATTTTATATAACTGTCATGTAAGAGTGCACTTCTGATTACTGATTCTCACTGCTACACAGCCTTGACATGCACAAAACTTCTACAGTTTTGATGGAAGACTGCATATATTCTGTTACCCACAAATTAAAATAATATCCAAATAAATAATATTCTAAAGAGTGTAGTGCTAAATTGGTAAAGATAAGCATGCACTATTACACTACTTTTTGTTTACAGAAGCCTAAAAAAAAATAAAACTGTAAACTAAAAGGAAATTGAATGTTTCCTATCATTGATTGTCCTTTATGTGCAAAAGGCAGCATGTACTGAAAGTGTAAAAAAATAATAACAAAAAAAAAAATCATTATTTCTAGCAGCGGTTGCCTTGGGTGCAATTAAGTACTTTATAGTGAGCGAACTGCCACATTCAAATCAAGTGTTTTTTTTGTTTTTTTTTTATATATAAAGAGCCACAAATTACAGGTTTCCTACAGAGAGCTTTGCACATGCGACACTATATTTTGACCCTGAACCACTTTACACACGATAAAACTCACAGCACTCCACATAGACAAAAATATTTCACAGTAACAAGTGTACAATCAAAACTGAAGTATATATTTTAAATATCTTTTTTTTTTTTTTTTGATTAATGACATAACATGATTTTTTTTTCCTTCCAAAACCACTGAATCTGGCCAAGTCTTTGAGCAAGACCTAGGCTTTGTTTTACAACCTTTAAGGAGAATATGCCCATAGTTGCTGGTCATCACTGCAGTTCTCAAGAATGTAGGACTGTGGGTTGAAGAAGAATGTAGGACTGAGGGTTGTACATGAATGTAGGGCTGAGGGTTGCAACTCTAAATGTGGGGACAATGACAAGCAAAGGTAGAGAGCTGTCTGACGTGATACAGATAAGGAAGGTAGATGTTTTATGTGTCCAAGGGACCAAGTGAAAGGGCAGCAAGGCTCGCAGCATTGGAACAGGATTCAAACTGTTTTACCATAGTGTGGATAGAAATGGAAATGGAGTAGGGGTGGTCCTGAAGGAGGAGTTAGTAAATTTTATTTTATTAACCTTTATTTAACCAGGCAAATCCCATTGAGATTAGAGATCTCTTCTGCAAGGGAGGCCTGGGCCTGAAGGCAGCCTAACACGCATGTTTATTTGATCTGTGGGAGGAAAACAGAGTGCCCAGAGAAAACCCACGCAAGCACGAGAAGAAACAAACTCCACACAGAAAGACCCCAGGTCCAACCAGGGATTGAACTCAGGACCTTCTTGCTGTGAGGCAACAGTGCTAACTACAGAGTTGTCATGCTGCCAAGTAAAGAATGTAGTAGAGGTGAAAAGAGTGTCAGATGGGGTGATGTGCCTGAAGGTAGAAGTAGAAGGTCTGATGCTAAACATTGTCAGTGGTCAGGCTCCACGGGTTGGATGTGATGTGGAGGAAAAAGATACATTTTGGAAGGATCTGGATGAAGTGATAGAGTATTCCCAGGGAGGAGAGAGTGGTGATCGGAGCAGACCTAAATGGACATGTTGGTGAAGGAAACAGAGGGGATGATGAAGTGGTGGATAGATTTGATGTCGAGAAAATAACCCAGGAAGGACAGATGGTGGTGGATTTTGCCAAGAGAATGGACATGGCTGTAGTCAACACCTGTTTCCAAAATAGGGAGAAACCTAGAGTGATGTGTAAGAGTGGAGGAAGGACACATGTTGACTATATTATGTGTACAACAAAGTCCATGCTCAATAATCCAAGTATACAATCCAACATTTTTCAGTCAGGTCATCTGGACAGTTTCTTGTATATTCTGTGTAGAAAAGGAAACCTGAGGGAGATTGGATACTGTAAAGCCCCCAGTATACTCCTGCATACATCCGTTCACGTGTACGTACGCGTGTACTGTACGCAAAGGGTTCACACTTCATACTCCAGCATACACCCTGAGCAGTTGCACAGCAGCTTCACAGGCAAGGGGCGTTTACCTTCGGGACAAAATCAGGTCGCTGATCGGTCATTTGCTGGCATGCCTACTGGATTGACTGACATGTTGGGTGTGTGTGTGTGGTGGGGGGGGATGAGCGCTGTTAGTCTCAGCCGCAGTGGTGTTCTGTTTATATGTTGTTAATAAAAAGATCTAAAAAAATATAAAAAAAACAGGGAGTGCTGGCTCTGCAGCCCACACAGACCAGCCCACCAAGACATCTCCAGACCATCCCGCAGCCACGTTGGACCTGAGTTTAATTCGCTCGTGACAAATTATTTCATTTCTCACCATTTCAGTCATGGAGTCAACGGAGGAGGAAGAAATCACTTGCCTCTTGGCAAAAAACAAACAAAAGAAAAGGCCATATCAGGGATGAAGAAGGGGAATTTAATACATTGGTGTTGCACACAAAATAGTCCGTCGCTGGGCAGTTTATTGTGTGACACTGCGTACGCATACGCGGTCGTAAAAATTGAGCTTTGCATGGACATGCCCTGGGGGGTACGCTCGTACCTCCGCGTACGTACATGAGTACCTCCGCATTTGGACGTACGCGTACATACTGGGAGCTTAAGGTTGTGGCAGGGAAGAGCATGACCAGACAACATTGGATGGTTATGTGTAGAATGACTGTTGTTGTGATGAAGAGAAAAAGAATCAGAACAGATAAGAAGACCAAATGATGGAAGCTGAAGAAGGAAGAATGTTGTGAGAAATTCAGAGAAGAGCTATTAAAGGCTCTGGCTGGTAAGAAAGAGCTTCCAGATGACTGGGCTACTATAGCAACAGTAATTAGAGACATGTAGGAAGGTACTTGGTGTGTCATCTGGACAGGGAATGGATGATAGGGAAACCTGGTGGTGAAATATGGAAGTGCAGGAAGCTATTCAAAGACAAAGGTTAGTCAAAAAGAAATGACAGTGAGAGGCCATAAGAGAGGAGTCATGATTTTAAGGTGATTCAATGTAGAGCAAAGAGGGAGGTGGCAAAGGCAAAGCAGAAGTTGTATGATTAGTTGTATGGGAGGCTGGACACTAAAGAGGGCGAGAAGGACTTGTACCGATTGGCAGGGCAGAGGGTCAGGCTGGAAAGGATGTGCAGCATGTTAGATTTGTTAAAAGATAGGAATGGTAATGTTTTAACAAGTGAGGAAAATGTGACTGTAAAATGTAAGGAGTACTTTGAAGAGCTAATGAATGCAGAAAATGAAAGAGAAAGAAGAGTAGAGGTCATATAAACTGGGGACCAAGAAGTGGGAAAGATTAGTGAGGGTGAACTTCATAAAGCTCTGAAAAGTTTGAAGAAGGTGAAGGCAGCAGGACCGAATGACATCCCAGTGGAGGTCTGGAAATAACTTGGAGAAATGGCAGTGAGGTTTTTGACTCAAATATCCAATGGCATATTTGAGGGTGAGAAAATGCCTGAGAAATGGAGAAGAAGTGTGCTGGTGCCCTTTTTAAGAACAAGGATGATGTACAGAGTTGTAGCAACTACAGGGGATTAAGCTGTCACACAACAAAGACCAGGAATAGAGTTGTGGAAGCTAGACTTAGATGAGAGGTGACTATTTGTGAGCAGCAGTATGGTTTCATGCCAAGAAAGAGTACCACAGATGTCATCTTTACTTTGAGGATGCTGATAGAGAAGTACAGAGAGGGTCTTTGTGTATTTGTGGATTTAGATAAAGGGTGCTGAGGGAGGAGGTGTGGTATTGCATGATGAAATATTGAGTGGTAGAGAAGTATGTTACACTGGTAGGCATAAATGAAGATATTGAGATTCTCCTTGGGAGTGACAATAATGGATACGTTTAGGAATTATGTAATCAGAGGTACAGTGGTTGAACAACTGGGAGATAAAGTTAGAAAGGCCAGACTGAGATGGGTTGGACATGTGTAGTGAACTAAGCCTCAGGTCAAACCCTGACCTTGAGGGCCTTCCTGGGACAAGAACTGTATTTCATTGATTTGAGTCCAGAAACACAAAATCAAGTCCATCCAGAGACTTTCTAAGTGTCCTGCACTGATCAATTGAAAGAACACTCTCTTTTTCTATTATCATTACTATCTTACAAATGTCTTGATAATCAAAGTGTGTTTAATTCAAATCATTTTTAGATGTTGAAGTGAACTACTTATTTTAAATCAACTGTGAAACAGTATTAATGATTTTTAATCCTCATTCAAAGTAGAAATCTAGTTAAATGTCTGTTACAGAGTAATTATTCATTTTCTTGATCTTCTGTCTGAAATGAGCAAGTGTAAGTCGGTCAAACGTCGGAGACAAACGCAAACAAGTTTGTTGGAACGAACTGTCATGTTTTTAAATCCTCTCAGACGTAAATAGAGAAGCTGGCACCTGTTTCCTCCCAACTCGCCTAAACATTTCTCTTGTCTGTCTCAAAAACATTTTCTGTCTGTTCCAAAACATTTTTCTGTTTTTCTGACTTCTAGTGACCTCTTACGTCACAAAAACACACCCCTTGTTGGCTTTTTCAGCCAATCAAGACTTCCCAAATGAACCGGAAACAGAACTCTTTAAATGTAGACACTTCCTAGTTCCAACCAGTGCAGTGGGAGAGCAGTTCGGTTCGGAGGGCAGAACTGAACAGAAAAGTGCTGGAGAGAACAGGAGGTTCCAGACATGATCCGAAGTTCTTCCGAGTCTCGTGGGAATGATGAAATCTTCCACATCTGAGTGGAGCCTCTGACGGACTTACTCCTCATGTGAGTCTAACCGAGAGGTGAGCGTGGTGTGAACGAAGCACCGTCACTACTCCGGACGTTTCCCAACCATCCTACGGAGACGCTGGAAATGGTAGCGTTAAATGGAACTCCGTACCAGCTGATTCATCTTCAGAGAGGTAACGAGTCGATTTCCTACCGAAGCGTACCGAGACGAAACTGGGTTCGAATGGAGAGTGCCGTTCTGATACAGACACCTATTCCCTCATCCATCCTTTCTCTCCATTTAAACTTCATTTTCCCATCTTTAAAACTCTTCTATCTTGCCAGTAATTAATCCAGATATTTTCAGAAATGTCTGTTGGTTTAAAAGCTGCAAGGGAAACCATGGCCGTATGGTTTCCTAATTGTAAAGCTTGCTAATTAAGCTATGTGTTATTGTAATCAATTTTGCCAAATTAATGTAAATGTTTGATGTTAAACTTTGATTCTGTTAATAAATGGCCGCATTCATTTGATGGGTCAAAGAAAATTAACGTCTCACGTCACATTTAATTATTCAATGCACGATAGAATTCAGTCCAGAAAAATGAAAGAATCCGTTTAATTTATGGATAATATATCTCAGATATATGTTCATCTACACATGTCCAGGGAAGGGACAGTGGGCAAATTGGTAGAATGATATTAGAAATGCAGCTGACAGGAAAAAAAGAAAGAGAAAAGCTAAAGAGAAGATACAGTAATACCTTGCTTTTTTGCGGTTTGTTTTTCACTGACTCACTCTATCACGGTTTTTCAAAGTAAGATGGGACATGACAAACAGTTGGCTGATTGATGGATGGGCCGCACGATCGGCATGGAATTTTTATTTAAAACAAATGATTTAAACTTATTTAGCACCTGCTGCAGAGGTGCACAGGACTGTGTGCAGCCCACAGCTGCAGGAGAAGCTTCCTCCTGCACCTGTGTGCAGCCCACAACTGCAGAAGCTTCCTCCTGCAGTGCGTCATATCTCCGCTCTGCATCGGAGAAGTGGGCGTGGCCAACAGCACTGGCAGGTGGCAGAGAGCGCGGAGGCAGAGAGAGGGAAATCATGACATGCTGTACTCTTTTAGAGTGTTTAGAGTTTAGAAACATTTTTTAGAATATTGCAAGAGTGTGAGAACGGTTTAAAATGCCTTAAATTATATATATGTACATATATATATATATTATAAAATGAAGTACTACTATTCCTACTTCACTGTTTTTTGCTTATTGTGCTGCTTCAGGGTATGGATCTCCCACGATAAACGAGGGACTACGATATATGGATGCAGTTAGAAAGGACATGGAGGTTGTTGGAGTGAGGATAGAGGATGCAGAGTGAGATGGAGGAGGATGATTCACTGTTGCGACCCCTGGAGAAGGAAAAGCCGAAATAAAAAGACTGCAGTTCTAGACAGTAGTGGTGTTGTCCTTCTTCAGGATGCTGTGCCTTAGCTTGTGCCATCTCATCTTCAATCTCATCCTGCTATACTGAAGTCTACTTTGATGAATTGACCCCCACAAGAAAAAAAATATATATAATATAATACATTGTTTCTGTTCAGGGTGGCTGGGGCTGAGTGGTTAGAGCAGTCGTCCTCCAATGCAAGAGTTGGGGGTTCGACCAGCAGCCACATGTCAAAGTGTCCCTGGGCAAGACACTGAAACCTTTATTACCTTCGATGTGTGTCCCATTGGTGTTTGAATGCGACCTAAATGCACTGATTAGTGATTAGTCTCTAGAATGATTTGTTCAATTATCTTTGTAGAGAAATAGTAAAGTGCTGTGTGAATGGGTAAATGAGGACACAGATTGTAGTGTAAAGTGCTTTGAGTGTCTTGATAAGATAGAAAGGCGCTGTATAAGTACAGTCCATTTACCATTTCAAGAGTTTTAAATTGGATCAGGAATCATGGCTTTCCAATAAAGCATATATATATATATATATATATATATATATATATATACATATAGTTTGCAACTTTGCTAGCCATGTGTCCCCAAACTTTGCATCTGAAATTTAGCTAATGATACTGTCTCCATCATATAAATGCCAACATTCACAAAGCAACACAAACCCCTTATTAAAATTCCCTGCAAAAGATGAAATGAAAACTAAGTGAATAAAATAATTAAGAGTTGTGCACATCCTTACGGAACTGAAACTTTTTATGTATTTATTTACTTTTATTTTATTTTACCAAAATAAATACAATTTTATCAAAATGGAAATACAAAAAAAAAATGTTGACCTTCAATACTCAGTCTGATTCAGCTGAGATAAAGTCAGCATGGGCTATTGTAGTCAAGGTAGAAATCTCTACAACAGTTTCTGTGTTCCAGTGTATAATTCAACCCCCGATGAAAGTGAACTGTTTATATTTTTTTTCACTTGAAAATCATGCACTTTTTCTTTTGTATCATTTCTATCGTGAACGGTGGTTGACCATGGAATTTCTTTAGAGATTTGTTCTAATTGATTCTAATATATGCTAAAAAGCAGGTGAAAGTTAACAATAGATTTTATTTTTATACCACAATGTGAGATCTGCTTTTTAAAATATAAATTCCCCTATGATTATTTTTTTTAATGCTTCTTCAGTTACAAATCAGTTTGGTTTTTTGTTGTTGTTCTGTATTACATTTTAAGTGAAAACTTAAGTTTGGTAAATCATAATCTTCATAAATCTTAATGTCAAGTTCATAAATATTTAGAGATATGACAAAAACACAGTCTACTAAATTGTCATTAGTGGCAAAGTTAAATGCACAAATATAAAATAAATGGCTATATTACATTAGCTTTTTTTGACATAATTCTTAAGGTACTGTAATTTAGTCTCACTCCACTGTAACCTAAAGTAATGATTTTTGACAAATCAATAAATTCTTAAAATCAGACATAAAAAAGTACTGTTCAGCTAGCAAAAACACAGGTGTCTTGAACTCAGATGTAAGCATTGAACATTTTTTAAAGATTTAAAGGAACATTGTCTTTGACACGTGTTCATTTTTTTATGAAAATAAAAATCTGATATTCACAGATAGTATAAATCAATAGCAATGTAAGCAAACTTTTTTCTTTTGTACGGTAGCACAGATGTTATGAAAAACAGCTCTGGTGAAGAAAAAACTCAAATCCTGCAAGAATTCCTGCAAGAATCTCACCCTCTCCTCCACCACTACATTAACCCCTACTTTCCAGATATATTGCATGTGTACATTCAGTTTAATAATTATTTACTGGTATTTAAAAATCCCATTGTACAACAGCATTCAGTTAGGTAGAATTTGTCCTTTTGCCACATCCAGCTGGAGTGTATCAAAGAAAACTGTCTGACTCCTTGCCAGTGTTCAGTGCAATTTTATACTGCATCGATTAGTGAGCATATTTTATGGCCAATTTAAACTTGGCTAGAGCGGTTAAGATAAATACCAGTCGAGCTAACACTATCTTCTCAAATGAGAGAAACCACACACCCACCATTACCCCCCCCCCCTCCCCATCCATATAAAAGTGCCTGCCCTTCTCTACAGAAGCAGCTTGAGATCCAGTTATTGAGTGAAATACTGTATTCACAAGTAGGTCAAGATGGCCCCTTGTTTAAAAGAGGGTGCTTTGTTAATAGAGAAACACACAAATACATAAAAAAATAAAAATAAAAAAGATTGGTTTTTGAATGGTGACATAATCAGGCAGATCAGAGGCTGAGGGACAGAGACGAGGGCCATTATGTTCTTTCAGCGCTGACTCTTGAGAGAGAAAATGATAACCTGAGTGTTGATTGGAAGGGTAATATCAAATTCTTCATTGCACTAAGACGCACATTATTTTGCTGTTGTGGACATAAGGTAAAAAAGGGGTTAGAACTAAAAAAAATAGCTAAATTGATACTTGCTACTGACTCCTCTGTCATACTTTACAGTGATATTAACAGAGTTTAATTAAACAAAACTGTACTTTTTTCTTTTTTTTTTACCCCAACTTTCAATTTGCTGAAAATGAGAAGCCCTGACTTTGGGTTGTGATGAATATACAGTGCCTAAGACAATTATGTGCATGTCAAAAGTGTTGTATTACCACTCCAATAACTGTGTCCTCTTTCAGAGCCACTGCGATCATCCTCCATTGTGAAAATATTCTAGGCACAAGAAGTGTGGGTAGGAGAGATAACATGGAGGTCACTGCAAATGCTGTCTTCCCAACCCCACCACATTTGAAAGGAACTCAAGTGTGTGGTCAAATGATTCCTTGTGAAAGAGTTATTTTTATACATTATTGAGTAATGATGCAACCAAAATACTGTTGCAACGTGATCTTCAATTAAAAAAAAGTCTTCTGAAAAAAAAAGTAAATATTCAAAATGCAGTTCAGTATTCATACAGCAGTAGAATATTGTAATCCATCTTTCCTAATTTAGCAAGATGAAATACAATTAGATCAATACAAATTGCAAACTGTATTGAGTCGAGCATTATGCAAATAATACAAGAGGGAAATGGAGCAAAGGAATCTTAAGTCATTTCACTTTTACAAAAATAAATAAATAAATCAAATAAAATCAATGGCAATATAGGTTACTAGCTTGGAGCCCTGGTAAAGATAGCAATTATTTCTTTCACAATTGATTTTTTTCTCACTTGAACAAAATGTGTTTGTCATTAAATATAAATTAAGGACAAAGGGATAGAATTTGAGCCCTTTGTGTGATTCTTTAGTTTCAGATGTTTTGGACAGAAGAAGAGCTACAAATGGCATTCTCTTGTTTGACACAGTGTCAACAAGAAAATGTGTTTTTTTTGCAGCCCTCTGTGCTAATTTCAAGAAATGCTTCTTCAAATATGTTGAGCAGAAGTGAGCGACAGAGAAGGAATTCATCCTTGTCAAACAGCTAAGGTGGCTGTTTCTCATTAAGAAAACTATACTTGGGTTTACTCCAGACAAGAATGAGGGGTCATTCAATGAAAATGTTACAAAGTCAAACTCAACATCTTTGAGACAATGTAAAATATAAAATGAAATTTGATATAAGGTAAAGTGACGATTGGTTCTTTAGTTCAAACAATTGCTCGTGTGACTTGTTTGGGTCCTCTTCTTTATTTTTGTTAATACTCCTAAGTTTCTGTGACACTACCACTAAATGTACCATTTCAATGCACTTGGAGAGCTGAACGAAACTTCATGGTCTGCAGAAGCTTGAAAGTACTTGGACACTAAATCTGGTCGTCAGTCAATAAACTCCAGTCATAATGACCTGACTCCATTCACACTGACAGTAAAACACAGACCAATGCACACTATAATTAGTGACATAGTAAAATATATTGCATCTGCGTGAAGTCATATTTGAATTGTCCATTGTGGCAGCAACACAAGCAGACATATTTGCAAAGTTTACTTAAAAACAATCACCATTGAAAAATGTGTTCAGGTTGATGTTGCCCTAATAGACAGTTTTATGCCTTTACTCTTATGCTGCTATTAATATTGTTTCAGCATTTTGAACAGGTGTGGCCGGTCCATTCCAAAAAGCAAATAAAAAAACCAGCCCCACAAATAAATAATGTTACCTAAATATTTAGGTTCTTGTGTATGTAAGTACTGTAATTCAAAACTGGATTTTTGTTATTCATCCTCACTTTATTACTTATTTAAAGTTGAAGGGTGATAGAGGTCACATGCCTTATTTATTTATTTATTTTACCAAGTAAAGTAAAACCATCTCTTTGAGATTTCTTACTTTCTTCTTGTTAGAAATAATTTATATTTTCAGTAAAGTTTATATTCTGTCACATCTATAATCAGTTCTGATGGCTGATCGTTCCAGGTGTTGCAGGAGTGGTGGCGCAGATGATAGAGAGGGTGGGTCTATGATCGGAGGGTCGCCAGTCAACTCCTCGGTTCAACTCCCAGGACCGACAACATCAAAAATGTAGGTGAAAAAGGTGAGAACCCACACCTGCCTCCACCCTCATTTGCCCCACTCTGGGCCAATGAGAAAGTCCCTCAACCACGCTACTCCCCAGGCACCTTGGATGGCAGCCCACTGCCACTTTTGTTTTATTTTTTGGGGAACAGACACAATAAAGTGTTTTTTATGTTTCAATAGTCTCAACTGTTTTACTATTTATTATTGAACTTTCAAGAAATCCATTAAAGGGCTGAAATGTCTGTCTCCCCAACCACCTCCCCCCCCCCCCCCCCCCCCCAAGAAAAAATAAACTGCTGCCAGATTTTAAACAAAACATGAAAACATAGCAAAATATATATTTAGCATATATATTTAGCATATATATATATATATATATATATATATATATATATATATATATA
>NC_056504.1:36116714-36154420 GCF_014905685.2 Nematolebias whitei
TATATATATATATATATATATATATATATATATATATATATATATATATATATATATCATTCTCATTTGCTATTTCTTCCAATAGTTTCATTGTTTTATATATGTTGTTTGTAAGTTCCTAATTATTCCTCTGCTTAAATGTAAAGTCCAACTCATTTTAGAGCTACCAAAATAATGGTTTTGAATTAATAGTCACAGTGACCCACTTAATGGATCCTATATGTGTCACCACAGTCAGCTGAGCATACTCGTTCATCTTTTTCGTACTGCCCAAAACAAAAATTAAAACCTACCAAACAAACATCTGTCACTTGTCTGCAAAAGATAAGTGTATGAATGGAATTCAGTCCTGCATCAAAATCGCTGCTGCAGTCCCGTATTTTTGGCGGCTCTGCTGATTGGCAGAGATGTTAACAAAACACCCAAGTGGACAAATTACATTTGGCTTGGTCTGCTGCGCTTAGGGCTGCAAAAAATAGTAAAAGTGGCTTTTTTTTTAAATTATTTGTTAACACGTTGACTAATCATAGCATCTCATTTAGAAGCACTAACTAAGCTTGTGGATAACAAGAATTACTATGAACTCAATGTGTGGAAAAGAAACTTCTCTTATTGAGGAAAAAAATACAAACTTCCAAAAAAAACATTTAATTGGCTTAGGTTTGCTAAAACTTGGGACAGCATAGCCATAAAATGTTGGCATAAAATTAAGTTTGAACAAAGTATTTTTTTAATTTATATTATTTCAGTTTTTGTAGTGTAGTTTGAATATTAGCAGTTTGTCAATGTAGTAAATAAGAAATAAAGGTTATGTTCATACTACAAGCAAAAACAGCCCAAATCCACTTACCCCACCTCACATATATATATATAACTCATATTTTTTATAACAGTTTGAATGTGACAAATATGTGTGTGTGCGTGTGTGTGTGTGTGTGTGTGGCACTAGACTGAGTACATTAGTACGTAGTACTGAGTACATAGTTTTCAAATTGAGCTCAGTCTGAATGGTCATACCACATTTTCATCCAACTTTTATGGAAAAAGCAGGGGTAGATTACAGTGTATAGATCAATCCAAGTATTGAAAATATTGATACCAAACTTGTGCAGTTTAAAACTTGGAACGCTCCATTCCCCCGAGGCTCAGTGGGATTAACCTGTATAAATAAAGGTTGAATTAATGTCTTCAGCTTCAGAGAAGAAGTCCACTTGTCTGTCCTATTTTAGTTTGCTGTGTCCTGGATGACTATCTACAGCAGCATATTCAATTCAATTCAATTCAAAAATACTTTATTCATCCCAAAGTGAAATTAATTGTTGTAGCTCATCCTGGTTTCATTAGAGTTGTTCTAGATGTTGATGATTGTGGGCAGAAAGGATCTCTTGTAGCAGTCTATCG
Organism: Nematolebias whitei; assembly: GCF_014905685.2. Classification (NCBI taxonomy): domain Eukaryota; kingdom Metazoa; phylum Chordata; class Actinopteri; order Cyprinodontiformes; family Rivulidae; genus Nematolebias; species Nematolebias whitei. Next base: position 36,118,116 of record NC_056504.1, read on the forward strand.
TAAAGCAGATCTGAAAAAAACTGGCTGCAGATGACAATTTGTCCATCCAGACTCAACAGACCTCATGGTCCTCTTGGTCAGCAGGACCACATGAATGTCAGGCAGAACTCCTCCCTGAGCGATGGCCCTTCCTCCCAGCAGCCTACCTAGCTCCGCATCGTCGTGGACGAAAGTGCAGGTGCTCGGGGATGATCTTGGTCCTCCCAGTGTCACGAGCCATGTTTCCCGCCACCTCCAAGATCTCGGCCGTCAGGAACTCGAGCACTACCTCCAGGTAGACGGGAATGCATCCATGACACCTCCTTTTCAACTCATTTGGAATTTGGGGCTGTAGTTGAGGTAATATTTGAGCTTTTGAGATGATAATCAGCAGCTGCAAGTTGTAGAACGTCACATTGTTGCTATGGTTACACATTATAACAAATGTCCATAAGTAAAAAGGTTTCAGTAAAAATCCTTCCAGCTTCACAGCATTCAAAACCAGAGGAAATGTTCATCCGAAAAAAGTGATTTACATCCAGAAAAAAAGAGTAATTAATGTTTTCAAAAACAGTAAATCAGAATGAATATGAGAGCTACTCCAACATTAAAACCTATTCTGTCTGTACAGCACTTTGGTTGGCCTTGTCGCTGTTTTAAGTGCTCTATAAATAAAATATGGTATGGTATGGTAACATGCAGCCACCTTGAGCGGCGCAATTCTAGAACAATCCATATATGATATTAATGTTCGTGTCGGACCTTATCAAAACTAACAGGATAGGATGATGATAGATACTTGAGTTTGTTTTTTTTTGTTTTTTTCATTTAGAAATCACTCCCATTCCAAAAATACATTTATGCATCTGAGTAGTCCATGAGAAGCAGGATCAACTGTAAACCCTGGACCAAACGAAGTTGGATAATATTTTATTCTGATCTGATTTCAAAGCAACTTTAGAATAAATACTAGCATGTGCGGCATCCTTTCTTACTTCCATAAACAGTTTGCTGCATGACATCACATTCTGCACATGTGGGTCACAGCAGGGAGCAGAAATTACCTCACACAATATCAGATCTGAGAAAAAAAAAAGTGGATTTGAGTATTAAGATCTTCAGTGTGGATTAACCCTAATTTACGTAATTTGAAAGTTTCCTTTGCCAGACCAGTACACTGGAACATATAGATTCTATGAGACATGCTGTTACTTGTACAATGCATAAAAAGAGAGAGAGGGAATAAAATGATTTTCATTAAGGGAAATGTAACTTGTTTTCTTTTTTTCTTTTTCTTTTCATTGATTTAACACAATTGATTTTAGGTTTAAGGCACGATTATGTTGCCATATCTGCCAGGAAAATAAGTGTGTGTGTTGTGCGGGGGGGCGGGGGGGGGGTTTGCATGCTGGACAAAGCTGTGTCATTTGAAGTACATTAATGAAAGAGCAATTCAATACAAATCTTATTTTCTTTGAACTAGTTATTGGAAAATTGCTGACTGCATGTGTTCTTTTTATTTTCTATAATAATCATGTGTTCATAAGTTCAATATTCCTGACTAAATGATTTGACTGAAGCACATTTTTTTTTAATGAATTGATAACCTAAACCTAAATTAAATATATAACTACAGTAAGACACTTTTTTTTGTTGTTGTTGCACAAGTTACTGTGCTGCTGCATCTGTAAATTTATTTGGCACACACAAGTACAACAGCTTGTTATGTTTCTACAAACATGCACATCCATGGGCCAGTGGGTCACTTTGAAAAGCTCAGTCATAAACAGAAACAATTATGTTAAACAACAATGAAAAGATGTGCACAAGATCGTGTCCAAATTTAGCACACTTCATTCCAACCTTTGGTATCATATGGAAACAATAGCATGACGAAGCATCCAGGTCTCTGACAGAAGAATTGAATGGTTATTGCTATGTGACCTGCCACTCAGTCAAGATGCACTCATCCACTACACATTGGATGTTTTCACCTCAGTGGTCCCCCAGCACAGACAGGAACGATCAATAAGGCTCTCTTTTCTGCTTCACTTCACAAATGTTTCTCCTGCAGCTCTGAAATAGTCTGACATGCATAGGCGTTTGGGTAAACAAACTTAGAACGACAGAGGTGAGTTTTAAAGGCCTAACAGGTGGCCTTAAAGATAAACGTGCATGTATGTGTATATGTATGTATATATATATATATATATATATATATATATATATATATATATATATGCATATACAGTATGTTATCTAAATTTACATAATCTTGATTATCTTATTTTATTTACTTGAAAGAGGTATTGGGCTAAGAACCTAAATTTCTCAACATTTTTTAACTTGTAACCATGAGTTGAAACAAAAGAGGCTTTCTGAATGAAAAGTGACTTTCAAAGATGATACTTATTAAAACAGATAGAAATCATATTTTCTATTTCTTCTGTCTTCTTTTACTTTTCTCATGTTTACCTTTGGCAAATAAATCATTTTAAGGTATTCTGCTCTCTGTAATAATAATATTTTTTGCCTACAATCAATAAAAATTAAATCTAATTTGTTAGATTGTTTATAGATGTTTATTCTTACTGAAATAACCACATTTGTTAACACACTTTATAAGTGATACATTTTACTCCATATGTGCACGTTTCAAAGTATGTTTCCTTGCACAACTGCACAATCTTTCACTCATAGGTTCACACAGAACAAATTGAATGTGATTACCATATTTTACGGATACCTATCTTTGAATTTGAAGAGTGAGACACGGTCACATTCATGGTAGCTGGCTCATCTGTTTGAACAATCTACAGCCGCTCTTTTCAACACCTACTGCAATGCATGCTAAAGTAGGCTTCTAGATTTTAACTTTAATCCAATATTGTCCATGTTTCCCATGTGAAGTTGTGCAGTAGACTGAACAACAAATCAGATCTTGAGTTGGCAGTGCACTGTGCGACTGTATTATAGTCTGTAGAGGAGTATGAAGCAATTTGTTTTGGAACAACGTACGCAGCTCCAGAATGTGGAAACAAAATGTTTGAAGCTGTTGTGTTTCTAAGTTTGGGACTGAAATGTAGCAATGCCAATTTTATGGTTGCACTACAGCAGAAATATTCATGGTTCGAGATTTTTTTTTTCCTCATAAAAATGTCCAAAAAATATTTATAGTGTTAAAAAGCAGTATTAAGGAGATCGTTATGTTTGTTGTATTGTAAAAATGTCATAATTATAATTAAAGACTTTTTAAGAGGAAGAAGAAGAAGAAAAAAAAAAAAAACACAAGATAACATTAACATTCTGAACACAAGCAGTGCACTTTCTTTAATCTAATTTAAATCCAATATTTTCTTGAATGCCACAAAAATAAAAGGTATATAAATAAAAACAAACTATTTAGCTGCTGGCAGATGTTGCAGGTATAACGGGGGAAATCGTTAGTTCCATCAAAGAAAGGATGAGGCTTTCTGTAAAGCTGACTGTGCATATTTGTCAAGTTGGAAACTGAGAGCTGAAAACCAGGAATTTTCCTCTGTTTTGTTTGCATTTGTGTGTATTCATGAGCTTCTGTACAATTCAATGCAACATATTTGATCATGCATTTCATAATCATTAGGTGAGACCCTGGCAGTGGTGCTGGCCTCTTGCAGCGGAGCTGCACTTGTTTATCTGCTTGCGCTGCAGCAGACAGCTGTAAATAAATGAAGAAGGAGTAGCTCCTGAGGCTCTGTGGGGACACTCACACTGGGATTTGCTGACTAGTTTTGTCATGGTAGACTTAATACAGATTTTTTGTTTTTTCCTCCACACAAGTTTTGTCCTCTTTTTGGCCATGATTCATTTATTCATTCATCATGCCACGGCCTCTTCCTACATTAATTCCTGTCATGGAAATGGAGTTTTCCCTGATTAATCTTTCACCCATTTTTAATCTACAGCAGCTATTGCAGCAGCACCCTAGTTATTTAATTGAGGAACGATCCAAAAGAAAAACTCTGTATAACAAATGTTTTCTCCTCTGGGAGTCTGTTTGGTACAGGGAGCATCCATCTTTGTAGAATTACAGCTCTATCTGTATGATCTGGTTATACGTGTAGGTGCAAAACATCTTATCAAATTATATCACCATGTTGTTGGTTTAAAAGCATGAAAGGGATTTTGAGTAAAATATTTCACCTCTGTGTTACATTGACATATGAAAAACATTGATAAAAAATATAAAAACACCAGATCTTTGTAGTCAAACATGAAATTTATACTTAATACTGAGTGCAAAAGCACCAAACACATTTTGTTTGACACACAGACATCTCAGCTAAATCTACATTTGAACAAAATGTTATTCTTACTCAAAATCAAATGAAGGAGGTGGAGTTGATGAGCATGTCTGGCAAAAAGCAAACCTCATTCACGTTTAGCTCCCACATTTCAGTTAAGCTTTGCAAAGTCCTAATCCTTATTGTCTACAATTAATGAGTTTCTCTCATATTGAGAAACATTCAAATGTAGATTTCTAGTTTGGAGACTGCAATTATGGAGAAAGCTAAGGGATATGAGACCCTAATTATGTGCTATCATTATTGCCCTGGCGACTGCTACAGTTGACTTAGTATGCACCAGTGAAAAGAAGGGTATGAAATAGTATGCAATATAGTGGCTAAATGTGGCAGTATAATGGAAACATTAGAAACAAAAACAGCACAAAGCCTTTTGTTTCCACTCCTATTATGACATAATTATTTATGGATGCAGTGAAAACTTGCTTTCTTTTTTCCATACTTTAAGCCAGTCAAACATTTATTTATTTTTATTTTATTTTTGTTGTTTTGTTTTTTGTTTGGTTGTTTTTTTGTTTTTTTTTTTGTAATAAAAATGATCAGTCACACCTCAAAAACAAGTTCTAAACGAGGAATAATTTCCCTGATTCAGACATTCAACAACTTATTTTGGATTTTTAGCAAGTTGTCATCAGAAAGGAGAACAAGGTGAAAGTCAGCCAGAAGAAAATGCTGAATCCAGAAAAAATGTGTTTTGACAAAACTGATTTGGTGTTATACTGCCATGCAACTCTGCACAAAATACAATGTTTCATTGTCATGGAAATTTGACTCTACTGCATTCAGCTTTCAAACAGAAAAGCAGTCCATGTGTTTTTAAACCCACTATTGTGAAAATTGCCATATAAACATGCTCAAATGCATTCATAAGCATTCCACATTGACAAACGTAGCTTCTGTCAGCTTGTGCAATAATTTAATTTTGCTATGGAGAAATATGCAAGCCCCATCTGCAAGATCTATCATCTCAAACGAGCTTAGTAGGCAGAACTGATAATTGACAGAGGATAAAATGTTATTATGAATAGAAAATGCACTTGTGCACTTGCATAGAATATGTGGTCAATTAATCAGATCTGTTTGCTTTTCTATATACTGTACACCCATACTGTATGTTCTGTTTATTATTTGTCATATGCAGGTCAACACAAGGTCAACGATGCAATGAAATGCTCAGGATGAGAATAACTGTCTCAACTACAAAAGTACATAACAAAGCACCAAAAAGTGAAAAAGAAATGCAACATCCACAAGGTCCAAACAAAACATAGTAAACATGGCAGAACACATACAGAACAAATCAGCACAAACAAGTACCTCACAGGCAGCAACACCACCTAAATGCACATGGTACATACTGCACACAACATACACCACACAGGTTGCACGACAGGCCACTGCACAGGCAGTGAGCAGCACTGAGATGAACCGAACCACAATGGCAAGGCAGTGACACACATGATACAGCCACATGGTGCAACAGCAATAAACACTAGGTGTCACAGATGTGACTCAGTTCTGTCGAGCCGGTAGACAGAGAAGATGTCCGGAGCCACAGCACAGTCAGGGATGGATTGCTCCAGCCATATTTCTGTAAAGGTGAAGGCACAACAGCTCCTCGTATCCCGCTCGCAATAAATCCATGCGCACAGGTCATCCAGTGTATTCCTCAGACTGAACGCCCGAAAGCAGGACACGTAAAGGATGTAAAGACTATTGTAGATTAACAATTCTCCAGCAGCTTTGTGTTTGAGAACTTAGTTTTTGAGTAGACTACAAACAAGGAGCATTGACATTTAAAGGCCAAAGGTCAATTATTACCCATTTGTTTGACTTTCACTCAGGGGTCACTTGGGGTTTGTTTAATGCCATTTTGTCAGCTCTTGTTCTGCACATATTGTTTTCAGTTGATGTTTAGATTCATAATGAAAGCACTGTGTTAATTTGAGTCTACAAACCTCAACTGTTAATGAACAAACCACTAGATGCAATGAGTGCTGCCAGAAAATCTCCTTTTGCGGCACTCAGAGCATTTGAAAGCTTTCACCCAGGTAACTGAAATAGTTTGTCTAAACTGGGCTACTTATTTGTATTCAATAGTGGTCAGTGTGCTAGTAAATTTATTAACTATCATCAATAACCACATATATGATCAAATGTGGTATAGTTAAAATGAGATCAACCCACCTGGAGATTAAGAAAGGCCCTAACTTTCCATGTTAACAAGAACAATAGCAGGTGATGAGTCCTTTATAAGACTGATCACATTCAAATCAATCGTTCACTTGTCAGTCAAAATCATTCCCAGAAAAGCTGCTCAAAATAAGCTATAAAATGCAGTGCGATGTATCATTTCCCTGTGCACTTTTAACTTCAATGTCATCCACCAGCAGATTCCCCTGCAGGCTAAACTGATTTGTAAATGGTGCAGTTTTTCCCCTTTTGTGCTGCATACAATATGCCTTTGAAAGACAGAAACAAAATAACTTATATTCCCTATTATCCTATATTGTGCCACTCAGTTCACCTGGGGAAGTGTATCCCTTGCATAATAATAAGAATTTTGAGAGAATAGCCAGATGAATTCAGTATTTAAACACTTAACTCCGCTCACTTCTCAGTGCCGAAGACTGAGAAAAGACTAGAATCTGTTTGGCTTGACATTTTTCCTCTCATAAAACAGATATCTGCTTTAACTCGAATCATTACATTACATCTGCATAATGGTTTACAGTTGATTGTTGGCAATATTTATTAGTACGTACTATAAAATATGCACATACCATCATATTGATCCCAGTGAAGTGATTAATCTAAGGCATAAGACTTCTCTCTCGAATCTCATAATATATTAATCACAGGTATAATGCATGGCACTCTGCGTTGTCTTGGTGGCACAGGCTGCAAGTATAAGATAGAAAAGTGGCTTTAAAATATAAGAGAGAATAAAAAAAAACAGACATTTCATTGAAGAGCTGTTTGTTTAAAACAAAGGGGTCAAAACATTTGCATCAAAGTGCAAGACATGACCTCTGGTCAGAGGTGCCTTGTATGCAGGAACTTGTATTATCAGCACATTTCATGCCTGCTATCTATCATGCACACCACCAGTCATTGTTACCAGGTGCAGAATATGAGGGCAGGAGCAGTCCCTTCTCCTAAGAGGCATGTAGTGAGCTAATCAGAGTCACACAGCTAGAGCCAAAGGATTATTGGTAGTTGAAAGCTTTTTTTTTTCCATCACAGCTATTTTCAAAGACTAGTAAGCCATCCAGAACACAAGGACATGGGATCAAAGGACCAGAGGGCACTTGCTAATTAGTAGGTGGGAATCCAGTAAATGCACCACAAACTATCGACTCCTTCTGTCATATTAGCGATAGCAAAGGTTGACCAAAAGCAGATATAAGAGGATGTGACAGACTGAGAGATGAAAACAAGAGAGGGAGGGATGACAAGGCAGACAAGGACAAGATGAGAGAGAGGATATGCAGTCACATTGAGTAACAGTAAATGTTCTGTGTGTGCACGTTTTTTTATTTATTTAATTTTATTTTTTTTATCTCAGAGTGAATGGCATGCGTAGGTGTGCACTAATGTACGCTGAGAATGCAAAGTCACAGCAACCTTTTCTCCTCACTAAAAATCTCCTGGCAGATGGTGACAACCTCTCTCAGGGACCGCATGTGCTCCTAAAGGATAGATCAACATAAAATCATTGTAATTATTTTATTTATTTATTTTTACTTTCAAACACAATTAGTCACTCTAGTCCTTAAGTAAGGACCATATGCAGGGCTTAATTTGAGCTGGATCCTGCCGGAACAGAATCCAATTGTTATATTTTGACACGGTGCATTCCGGTAATTGTTTGCTTGGATCCGGTAACTCTCAGGCTTACTAATAATAAGTTATGACCAAAATTGACTGCCTTGATTAAATAAAACTTATATTGGATATGCAAACTGAAAATAATTACATAAACACTCATTTTAAACACAACAGCCACTTATGAGCACACGAGCTACCTCTTCAAGTAGCATTTCCGTGTCTACCCTTAAAAAAATCTCTGCCCCTAAAAGAGTCGTGGGGTTGAGTACCGCCGAGCTAACCAGGCAATCGTACGTGGGCAGGAGCCCACATGCAGCTGCAGGCAGGCGCCTGGAGGCTTCACATGTGGAGTCGGACAACAATGAGTAGTGACAGTGTCGGGCTCGGAACCATCACGAAAGGGGGAGGGTGCTTGACAGAAGTGGAGTGTTTACAAATGAAGGTAAATGCAGATATTTAACAACCTGTTAAAATACACCATGCAGAAAATTATGTCTACTTTATTCAAAATTTTCTGGGGGAGGACTACTGATTCATTCATTTATTCACTCAGCGATGTGTTCTCAGATCGTTCATGTGTAAACCGTAAACAGTTTCAACATGGAGTCTTTTGATATGTACAAACAATTATCTGATAGCAACTACTGTAAATGTTGTGGACAACTATGGAAATTGTCCTCCTGTTGATTTCCTTATGATGGAAATCTGATTGGGTTGGACAACACATACATATCACATTCAATGTTAACAAATATTGCATGATCAGTAGTTTGGAAGAACCAGACTGATTGCATAAACACAAAGTTTAACAGTGATTTCTTAACTGTTCCCCTTGTATAAATTTACACACAGTAATTTTCTGCACTAACTTTCCATTTATTTTACATCAGTGTGTAAGTCAAATACATAACATGAAATTTTGAATAAAATCACTGTTGAAACAACTAAAAATCTGCTCTCAATACACCTGTCAGTCTTTTTCCTTAAACACCTAATTGCAATGTATTTGTTACTTTAAAGCAAAATTTTATGGGGGGGGGGGGATTGTAAACATTTCAGCAGCAGCAGTACAACTATTATAATTTATTATGATATACTTGGGGAAGGTGTGTGTGTGTGTGTGTGTGGGGGGGGGGGGGGGGTTTAAACATTTTATACAAAACACCACTTTGTGTAAAGAAATATGTTTTTGATTCAACAAGTTGATGATGCTGTTAATTTTGCTAAGCTGATGTGTAAAAAATAAAATAAAACAACAAAAGTGATAAACTGACACGCCAACTTAGAGAATATATGAATAAATCAAACAAAATCTAAATGGTGTCAGCATACCTATTAAACACCACCTGAAGACCAACGCTTTATCCAATTTGAAATGTTTTTGTTTGTTTGTTGTTGGTGGGTTTTTTTTGGCTTTTGGGTACTGGTTGAGAGATGTTGCAAAGAAAGAAAGAGCAAATCCATTGTCCATAATACAAATAACTTGCTTTTGATCAAATTTAAAAGTCTATTTTTGTTAAATAAGTCAGAGAGTCAGATGTATTTGTCATTCGCATGCCATGTGGTACATGTTGTGGAATGAAATTATGTACAGAGTCCCAGTTACATCCAACAATAAAATGTAAAAGAAAAACAGTAATAAGATCTAAAATATGAACTAAGAAAAACATCAACCAAATAATTTTCAGTCAGGTCATCTGGACAGTTTCTTTTGTTGCTGAAACGTTTCGGATGGAAGGCGAAACGTTTCAGCAAAAAAATAAACTGTCCAGATGACCTGACTGAAAATTGTTGGATTGTATACCTGGATTATTGAGCATGGACTTTTTTTGGTTTTGAACCAGTTTGACATGACTGTCGACGAGGAAGAGGGCCGGCATCAGAGGACGGGGCGTGCCAAAGACACCATCTTAGCACCAACATAACTGGTTTGTTCCACTTTGGAGTAAGCTGTTTGGGGGAAGAATCAGTTTTGTGTTGTGTGTTTCCTTGACTGATGAAGCCTTCTGGATGGAAGGTGAAACGTTTCAGAAAAAAAAAAAGAAACTTATCTTGATGACCTGACTGAAAAATGTTGTATTGTATACCTAGATTATTGAGCATGAACTTTTTTGAAATAAATAATATACTAAGCATTAGTACCATAAAAAGAAAAAAGAATAAAACATTACGTTAAACATCCTGATGCATGCTCAATAATACAGGTAGAAAAATCTAAAAAAAAGTTAAGTCTGGTGTTCTGGGCATTCAAAAAACAAAACAAAACAAAACAACAACAAAAAAAAAAATAGTAGAAACGTTTCGTCACAAAAAAATAGTAGAAACGTTTCGTCTTTCATCCGAAAAACATAATGTTTCTACAATTTTTTTTGTTTAGTTTTGTTTTGCTTTTTGAAAGTCCAGAACACCAGACTTAATTTTTTTTTAGATTATGTCGAACAGCAGCACAAACATGAGTCTGTGTGAGCAAATGAGCATGCATGAACACAGCAACATGAAACAGATCAATAGCAACATGATGGGTTTTTTTGTTGTTGTTTTTTTTCGCACTGATACTCCTGATTAGAGATTCATGAGTTAACAGCTTCAGGGTAGAAGCTGTTCCTCAGTCTAGTGGTTCTACACTTAATGCTCCTTAACCTCCTTCCTGAGGGGAACGGGGCAAAAAGTTTGTGCTGGGTGAGTGAGGTCCTTCATGATGCAGGTGCCCTCTTACTGCATCTGGAGGTGTAGATGTCTGTGATGGTGGGGAGACTGACTCCAACAGTCTTCTGTGCAGCCTTCACCACTCTCTGCAAAGCTTTTCTTTCTGCAGCTGTGCAGCCTCCATGCCACACGTTGATGCTGGAGCACAGGATGCTCTCCACTGCATCCCTGTAGAAGGAGGTGAGGACTGACCTTCCCAGACCAGCTCACCTCAGGAAGTCGAGTCTCTGATGAGCTTTCTTGATCAGGCTGGTGGTATTGTTGCCCAACATATGTGTACAACTGTGTTTGTTTTCGTATGTTTGTTTTAATCCTGAAAATGATTAGCAGAGTGAATGTGTATGTCCGACAGTCAACCATGAAACTCCATGAGTAAAAATGTTTTTAAATGCAATAACACTTGCACAAGGCAATATGCTGGTTGGCAAAATTAGACTAAGCACAAACAAACAAATAAATAAAATGCATCCATTTTTTTTAAGGACACAGTGGAAATCATGACTTGGCCTTGTACTGCACGTCACCTGACTTAAATGTAATAAAATGCCTTTGACATGTTTCCAAAACAAAGATAGTGACACAATGGTTTTAGTGAAAAATAAAATAAAATAAAAAATGTTGGGAATATAAAATTTCAGTTGGTTGGAAAAAAAATAGTTAAACTTTATTGGACAAGCCTCTCTCATAAACTGCTGGAGATAGCCACCAGCTCCCAGCAACCCAGAGAGAAGAAATGGGGGGAGATGGATGGATGGATGGATGGCTGAGCCAGTATCCCTTTGTAAAGTATGCTCTTTATGGACCAGTCATATTTTTTTTTATTGAAGATCAATGCAGTTAGAAAGCAAAATTACTGGCCAGATAACTACTGGGTTAAGAGTAGTAGGAAAAATAATCTGTCAAATAAAACATAAGACAGACATATACACAAAATTGTCTACACTGCACTTGTAATGCACAGGGGGGTCAACTTCCTATAGTTCTCCTCAGCCTGTGTTTGAAAGTTGGTCTGATAAGTTGTTTTAATTTCACTCTGAAGACTTGTGGTTTCCCCTCCCTTCCATCTTTCATGCCTGGGGTAAGACCAGGCTGCCAGAGCAATGGAGAGCGTTTGTCAGTGCAGATTGACTTTTCTGCCCCATGAGGTGCAGATATGCTGCACCTGACAGGCCGCTGGCTCTGCGCAGTTTGCTTGCCTTGTTAGGTCTGACACTGACAAGAAGTGACTAGGAGAAAACTGACACAGAAAAAAAAAAAAAATCCACAGTCACAGCAAATATTTGATGATGTGATTTTCGCTGAATTGGGGATGGGAGCTGATGTTGACATCTGTAGAGCCTAGTTGACAGAGTTTGTTTTTTGGTGTTTCGTCAGTAGTCGTACTGAAAGAAACAAGTCTTCAGGAAAAAAAAAGCAAATAAAGATTTTGAAACTGGCATTCATTCCAAGGTGAACCATTCAAAAAACTGAAAACACTTTTATTAAAAGATTAAAGTTTATGCTCAAAGGAATCCTCACTAACTTAACACAGCACATTGTGAAAGGCTCACATACAAAACCTTTTATTTATTCGATTAAAAGAAAATATCTACTATTATTTTAGTCAAAATAATGTACTAATAGTCAGTATAGAACGTGATAAACATTCTACAAACCTGCCACATTGAAATTCAATTAGGTATGTGCACATTTTTCTTTCTTACTTTTTTTTTTTTTTTTTGCCAAGACTATGGACTATATTTTTAAAAAAAATCTATAAATAAGTATTAAACAAATCTTTAATAAATCCTCAATAATACGTCATGCAAAAGATTGAAGCAAATTATGATTACTGACTGAAGTGATGTTATGTGATTTCTAATTATAATCAAATCATGCTAGAAATAAGACCTAAATTAGAGCGTTTTATAACCAAGGCCTAATATCAAAAACATATATTTTTTAGAAATGCTGTCAGTTTTATTTATTTATTTATTTTTTGTGGGAGCTTTGTGCAAGCACTGTCACCAGCTGCTTTAAATGACTCAGTGTCAAGATAATAATAAAAAATAACAATAAAATAAAGTGGAAAAATAAATAAATAAATAAATAAATGTACAGAAAAAAAAAAATCAGTCCTCAACACATCGATTTTTGCCAGAACGGGCAAGTTCAACCGCATTTCAAACCATCTAACCCTGGGATCTTTAAATGAAATGTCCCTCATCATCCTATTAAAGAAATAGCCAGGGAGGGGAAAGAGAGGGAAAATAAAACAAACTCACACTCAACATCTTCTTGGACGATGAAGTACATTTCTCAGCAGACGCCCAAAGTGTTCCTGGCAGATACTGTAAAACAGACGTCCTCCACCAGCCTGTCTAAGTTTTATGAAATGCAAATCTGTCATCTCAAAATGTCTTCCTAAAACCTAACTGAGAGTCCAACAGTCAGTTCAGTTCAGTTCAGTTTATTTATTTTGTGTCACAACAGAAGTCTTCTCAGGGCACTGTACAAAAGCATTCACATACTTTATAAGTCAATATTCAGTCAAATCTAAAACTCAGATTCACCAGCTAATAAAAATAGCAGCAAGATCATGAGATACAATTCTCTTAACCTCCAGGAGATCTTTAACCAGGCAGTCATTTCGCAGGCGAACACCATTTTAACTGACAGCTCTCATGTCCTACACACAGAACACACACTGCAGAACTCAGAGGAGGTACAGGGTTCCCCTGTGTAGCTATAACAAGTACAAATACTCATCTGTCCCTCTATCTATTAAGGTTATAGTGAACAATTATCAAATCTAGTATTCAGTAATTCATGCATGGCTAATTCTGCAGCCTTTTTAAAAGTTAACATTTTTGCACATTTATTTCCATGTTTGTCATGTTTTATTGTTCTTGTATTTATTGTTTCTTGTGGTCTTATTGTATTGAATGCTTTTGTACTCTATACAGCAGTGCCATTTGAAACTGAGCAAAATGTATCCCTAGGGAGACAAATAAAAAATCCTCAACCTTAGAAGTTTTTACACAGCAAGTCAGTCTTAGTATTGATCACATGATACAGATGAACGGATGTGATCACCTTCACACTGTTTGCATTTTTATGAGATAAAATGTATTGTTGTCCGTAGAGGGTAGTATCTCTATCCATCCATCCACCTGCTTCTTCCTTTCTGAGTCGCGGGGCTCACTGGTGCTCATATGCAGTCTTCACTGCATGAGAGGCGGGGGACACCCTGGACAGGTCTCCAGTCCATCACAGAGACACATAGAGACAAAAAATAAAATAAAAAATAAATCACACACTCACACTTAGGGACAATTAAGTTACCAATTAGCCTAACATGCATGTTTTTAGTCTGTGGGAGGAAACCTGGGTACCTGAAGGAAACGCACACATGCATGGAGAGAACATGCAAACTCAACCCAGAAAGGGACCCCACACAAGATTTGAGCCGGCACCCTTCTCTCTGAAAGGCAACAGCTCTAACAACTGATCCACCATGCCGACCCAGTATCTCTTTCCCCAACTGTCCATCCATCCATCCATCCATTATCTTTTACCCGCTTCTTCCATTTTGGGTCACGGGGTTCGCCGGTGCCCATGTCCAGCAATCACTGTGCGAGGGGCGGGGTACACCCTGGACAAGTTGCAAGTCCATCACAGGGACACATAGAGACAAACAAGACAAACAACCATTCACTCACCTAGGGACAATTTAAAGTTACCAATCAGTCTAACATGCTTTTTTTTTGGTCTGTGGGAGGAAACTGGAGTACCCGGAGAAAACCCACGTATGCACCGAGAGAACATGCAAACTCTACCCAGAAAGACTCCCGGACCGAGATTTGAACCGGCGACCTTCTCACTGAAAGGCAACAGCTCTAACAACTGAACCACCATGCCGGCCCAGTATCTCTATCCCCCACTAATTGCATTTAAAAATTTAAAATAACAATGTTTACACATTAAAGTGAACAGTAACACTTCAACCATATTAAATTTTAGTCAACTTTGATCCATTTTCAAATATACTTTTTTTTTTTTAAATTAGAACATGGCTTCATAATATCTTCAGAAGAAGAGTAATATTGGTGTTGATGTGGAAGAGAATGCTGATTGCTGCATATATCTCTTAAAAGCTGTGGGTTGCTCTGTGTCTCAGACATGGCTGAATTTGCCCCACCACATATATGCACAAGAAACCTGACAGGGGATACCAGAGGGAGCAAGAAAAATAGTGACCAGCCCTGACCTTCCAACCAGGACAGAAAAACAAGCACCACTTTCCAGATATGCAAGGAATACATGCAAAGAGCACACTACAGCAATCACACACTATGAATTATGTACGTAAACAACACTACACACACATAATTATCTTTTAATATTCAATGTCAATACTCATTCCACAAACTATTCTAAGTAAATGAAAGTTGTTTCCAAGATATACATTTATATGTCAGTTTTGACCCATGACATCATAAATGTCACAAGTAATAATGTTACGAAAAATTAAATAAAAAATAGACTAATAAACTCAGATAATGTACTGTATATACCCATGGTCTTCATTATAGAAAATATAACAAATTGCTTTCTGTTCCCTGGGCAGCTTAAATAGTTACCCACTTTTCCACTCGGGTGTATCTCACGTGTGATGGGTTAAATGCAGAGGGCAAATTTGTATGTGTCCATTGTATGGGCACATACAATGGGCACATGATGAGATGACGTTCAACGGGCCTTCAAACAACCTCGATAACAATCTGATTAAAGTCAAGGTCATTCCTGAGACCCCTAAACAAATGCACTTTCTTATGTGATGTAAGGTCATTAAGATGAACAGATCGAAATGAACCATTTCACGTATTTGAAAAATGAAGTGTAATAGTAAAACACATGCTAAACAATAAATGACTATTTATAAGCTTCCTAACCAATAAGAATAGAAAAACTGTTTAACACAAATTTGTGTTTGTCTTTTGAATTTGGGTGGTTTCAGTTGTGGCTATGAAAACACAGTAATGACTTTAATGAAGAAGGCTTGTTCTTAATTGAGATAAGATTTCTGTTTTATCTTGCTGCCACATCAAGGATCCTTTAGTTCCAGTCTGAATGGCGTCTCATTGAAGTCCATTATGTGGTTGATCGACCATGTTAATTTAAACTGCATGCCATCAGTTAGCTGTAATTCTAGCGGACTACGCTGCAGAGTTCCAGTGATATAAATCCATCTGAGAATGGAGTTTTTGTTTTGTTTTTTTTCCTCACAAATTCACAGAATTACAAAGCCATTATGCATTTGTGGGTTGCAAATGTGTATGCACGCATATATTAGTGTGTTTTAAATTGTATCATAGTGATGGGTGGTACAGAGTGATTTTAGAATATATTTTTTTTACAAAACATGTTTATTTCTCATGTTTATTTGGCCACATCCTCATAATATACTGTGCTTCTCATACCTTGAGTGACCCCCACCCAACCCCCCCCCCCCCCACAAACCCATCTCTTTCTCTCTCCTGCTTGGCAGGCTGGCTGAAAGTGGCTTTTAGTGCAATTAAACGGGTTTCTACACATCAATTAGCAATCCAATTAAATCCTGATGTGATGAATAGCAGTGAATAGAAGTGGATGAACTACTGATCTTGCTAATAATGATCTTGCCAATTGCGTTGATCATTCACTGGCTAAAGAGACAGGCATGCCAAGGTCATCAATTAATACAAAGATGGAGCAGTAAGAGAAGAGATGGAAGCTGATACACAATGTTATTTTAATAGTAGCTTTACAAATGACACATTGTTTGATTTTTGCTACGCAGTGCAGATGTGAATAGATGTTTCCTTTTGGAGCAGAGCGCGGCACATTTTCTTAACCGAGTAGTCCTCATAAATGAACAACCTCTGCGTCACAGGTAAATGAATAATACATTGCTAGTACGTTTTGACTTGATTAAATGAAAATTAATGTGCTCTAGTGCTTTTTCAGCTTCTTGCTCTAAATACGTTCTGCAGTTCATTTTTCATTTTATTGTGCTTGGTAAGCTACTTGTTTATTTTTTTTAATATGCATCACGCTGTTTGTGTCTTCGCTAAATTTAAAATGTCTTTTGATAGTCCTTGCATATAATTCAGCTCTAGCAGGTGTTTATATATGCCACATATTATGTAAAATTAGTTCTAAAATATTAACAGTTGACAATCAAAGTCCATTATTTAGCACACACAGCAATTCAAAGACCGTTCAGGTTTGTAGAACTGTCGAGGTGGGGAAAGTCAAGCTAAAAGGACAAAACCATAATTAAACTCATTCACAGGTGAGAAAAGTTAAACTGCCTCAACCCCTTTCCCTTCTGACACTTTTAGAGAGACTGCTGAGCACCTTGCTAATATTTGAAAGTTCACGCATAGGTGGTTATTCTGGGCCACTGGTTAAATCTATTTGGGTCAATGGCTTTATTCAATTAGATTTAATTTATTTGTACTCTTTTCCTTTCCACTCTGTCAAGATCTGATTAGATATTTTAGGACAAGACACCCCATACAAAGTATGAACTTGAAATTTTAATTATTCAAAAGGCGGTATAATGATAATACAGCATGTGATGTTATGCCAGGCTCAAACTACAGAGGTTTCAAAATCCTGATTGATTATGAAGCCCTTTGAATCACAGATACAGGGAAAAACTTCAAAGTTTATTTTTTTTTATCTCAAAAAGACATGAATTGTAAGATTAGATATATATTTTACATCAAACATCACAAGAATGGTGTGCCTTTGGAAAAATTATCCACTTAACATATTATGAGCAAGCAAAGGCTAAAAGAATGGAAATTGTTGCACAAAACTTCACTTTAACATGAGCAAAGTTGTAAGTATTATACTTAAACACAGAAAAAGACATGGAATAAATAAATAAAGTATGACATGAAAAATGAGTTGACTATTTGATTGTAATATACAACTGCAGTTGTACAATGTTAGCTTAAGAAAAAAAATACTTTAGGTATCACAGCTCAGTCATACAAATTGTGCTAACTGAAGTGTTTACCTGGTTATCTTCCAGTTTATCGTGGGGGATCCGTACCCTGAAAACCAGCGATAAGTGAAAAGTAGTACAAGTAATGAGTGCCGTATTTTCTGCCGTATATGACGCATCTAACTGCTCACAGACTCATGTTCATGTTTGTGCTGATGTTCAATGTTTTATGTTATGAGTGCTTAGTGTATATTTAGTTGATGTTTTTCTTAGTTCATATCTTAGATGTTATTACTGTTTTTCTTATACATTTTATTGTTGGATGTAACTGGGACCCCGTGTACATAATTTCGCTCCACCACATGTACCGCATGAGGTGCGAATGACAATAAAGAATCTCTGACTCTGACTGACTCTGATCTATGCGTCATCTATGACAACCCGGAAATGTGGGCCGATTTTGTGCCAAAAATCAATGGACTGCCAAATGGCGGCCGTCGGAGCGTGCACAAGAGGACTTTAACAAGAATTTAACAAGATTAACACTTAAAAACAATTATTTTATTGCTCAAAATTATAGTAAATGTGTGTCTAAGTCTAACTTTTGCTTAATAAATGCACTTTAATGGTCAAATCAACTGAATTTCAAAAATAGTTTTGCTGCCTCGGTGCTCTGTGAATGCACAGAGGGAAGAAAAAAGGAGGAATGCAGCTCGTTTCTCCGAAATTTAACAAGAAAAGCACCTGAACAATTATTTGTTTACTCAAAATTATAGCAAAGGTGTGTCTCAGTCTAACGTTTGCTTAATAAATGCACTTTAATGTTCAAATTAGTTGCATTTCGCTCGGGAGGTACAGCTGGTTTGACGGTCAGTCCAAGCAGCGAGCAGAACTAAGGTGGGGAAACGATGGCAGGACGATTGAGTCAATAATAGTTGGTGAAGATTCGCAGTCATCCAGGAAATAGTAAATTCAAAAAAGTTCAAGAAAAAAAATAAGTATAAAGTATAATAAATAAAGTCCAGTTGTTTTTGTCTTGAACTTTTTTGAATTTGTCATTATAGCCACGTTTACCTATTACATGATACAACGGCATGTCATACACTGCTGCTACTACTACTCTGCTGCTTTCAAGTGGCTGAAAGTGGTACTGCTCAAAAAAAATTCCAGTCAGAATGAATGAAAACGGTCATATCTCAGCCATAAAATGGTTTATAAATATGGGAAAAAAAATCCATAAATATGTTGCTTCGGCCTAAGTGGCACGGCATGTAAATTATGCAAAAAAAGTTTGACTTATAGGGAGGAAAATCTGGTAGTAGTTTATTTTATTATTTATTTAGATACATACATAGGTGTTTTAAACCCTCCCCACACTCTTGCAATGTTCTAAACAATGTTTATAAACTCTAAATGCTCTAAAAGAGCACATAAAGTCATGATTTCAGCTCCCTGCCTCTTCTGCTCTTTGTCACCTGCAAGCGCACTTGGCCACGCCCACTTCTCCGCTCTGCAGCTGAACATCTGATCAGCTGTTTAACTGCAGCAGGAAGTTTATCCTGCAGCAGTAAGGGCTGCACAAAGTTGCAGGAGGAAGCTTTTTCTGCTGCTCTAGGCTGCACAAATGTGCAGCAGGTGCTAAATAATTTTAAATATTGTATTTTAAATTTTAAAAAAAATCATGCCGATCGTGCGGCTCATCCATCAATCAGCCAATTGTGTGTCATGTCCAATCTTATTTTGAAAACCGTGATAAATGAACCGCAAAAGTAGCGAGAGACTACTGTAAAGCATTAATCAAGAATGTCGGTATCATGATACAAATAATGTCTGGGTTAAAATAGCTATCAGCCAAACAGCTAGCAAGTTTTTCAGAAAATGGAGGAAACATTATCAACAACATATATTTGTACTCCCTGATTGAAAATGTAATAACAACAAGTCATTGTAAATGACTGAAAAAAAAAATCTACTTTGTCTGTCAGTGGTGATCCAACTCGAAAAACAAATGCAAACTTGGCTGTCCTCATTTCCTACGCAGACCTGACAACCTGTATGCATTTTGTGTAGCATGCACAGATTTTGACTTAAAAACATGCTAGTACTATTTATCTCACTTAAAAAAATCTGCTGATGCCGTTTGCGTTTGAGTAATTGTGCCGTGCTGCATTGTAAACTAACAAGCATCTAGCCAAAGAAACAGATGAATAAAGAAAAGAAGAAACGGATGACGAATTGGGCCAATGTTAGTGTTGGATTAATTTTCAGCACTTTCACCCCCTTGTAAAACAGTAATGTACAATTTGGTAAGGAAGCAAGTTTTCTGCTGATTTAGCTTGTTCACTTTGATATCTATTTCATTCATTTTCCTCTATTTACCGCCTGCTTGAACTTTCATGCAAAGCTAGGAAAAACAAAACATATGATTAAGGTAAATCACTTAACAGTTTGAAAATATGAACTAAGTTGTGTGGAGATTTTCCCATGACTTCAACATGTTTTTATGATTTTAATCATTGCAGTCATAGTAAAACCAGCTATCAGTGGCATCCATGCAGCAGCGTAAGAACAGGCCTTTAGCACAGGAGCCCTAGAGCTGGAGTCTACCACACCAGACAGGACCCAAGATGCAGGCTGAGCAAAGTCACCACTGAGATGGTCCAGAACATTTGTTCTTTGTAAAAATTCAGGCAGGCAGAAAGTACACATAACACTATGACTGTTAGAGTGTCAGGAGCATTTGGTCTAAGAATAGGAAGGAGGTCAATTCATGTGTCAAATAGTTTTTGGTTGTGTATTAATGAAAGTTTCAGCCACTGAAAACTCACTGATAAAATAAAAATAATTATGCTTCGCAAATTAGTATGAGTAAGAATATTGTCTGGCTTAGTTTTAGCTGTTGTATCTTAGATGTAGTTGAGAAAACTTGATTTAAACTCTCTGTCAAGACTGTATGATATCGAGAGGGGAGAGAAGTTTGTGATTGTCATCAATGTATGTTCCTATACAATGGCAAAATTAGTTCTCTGCTTTTAACCCATCACACATGAGATACACCCAGGTGGAGCAGTGGACAGCAGCATCCAGGGAGCACTGAGGGGTTAGGTGTCTTTATTAGGTGTCATATGTAGAACACATGGACAACAAGTTCTCCCAATTTCCATCTCAGTGAATATTACAAAGATATCAACTTAGCATGTGCAACGATGCATGCTTTGCCAAAAGACTGGAGTTGTGATAAGTTTAACAGCACTACTCAATTGATCCTTGTCTGATCTATGCATTTTCAATAATATGAGGGCAATTTTTTTTCCACATTTCTAAGCACCTTTGATCCGTGGAGTCGGACTTTTTCAAATGTTGTTACTTAAATAATCAAAAATAAAATGTTCAATCCATTTTTTGACTCCCTCACAGCAAATGTGGCTCATTAATACTTTGTCGACACTGTTAATGTTAGACGAGAATTTGACCACTGAACCACCAATGCACCTGTGTCAAATGAGAAAATATAAACAATATGTTTTTAATTATTTTATTGGAGTCCCATGATTTATTTATATATATATTTTTTTTTTCAAAGTGCATCAATCTGTTCTGGTGGGACATAACAGTAATACCCTTTTTTGTTGTTTGCTAGGTTTACTCTTATTCATCACTTACTGTATGTGTAGGTGCTTTATTTCTACTTTACAACACGGGATGTTTGATGTCTTGTTCAAAAATTCATGACTTTATTAAGGATAAATATGCACATTTCAGCAACAATTTTATTACCTCGTCTACCTCTGGAGGTGTTGAGACAGACATATTTTTACGGCTGCTTTATATCGAAACCCATTGTGGTCTTGTCCCTGGGTTAATGTTTAGATGGAGCTTTGTGCCAGTGGAACAGGTTAGGAGCAGCTGGCTTGGTGCTGCTACAAGAGGTTGTGTATTGTATGGTGAGCAGGCCATTCATCAGGGAGAGTGCAGCTCCCAGTGGTGGTACTTTGGACGGTGCTGCCTGGGCTCAACAGTACACAAACATACCAAGCTATTCTGGTTATAAAATGTCAACATCACTGAAGCTTTGTGTGACCTATTCTACAACTGTGGAGGACATTAGCTCCTCCATTTACTTTAATCCACAAACTCTTTTTTACAGTAGTCACAACTTTATACTTAAAACAAGTCACTGTAAATGTATGTATATATATATATATATATACACACATACATACTTACAAAAAATGACATATGTGCCAGAGGTACCGTCAGGGTCCGTTTGGGTCCACTTATGGAATATTTTGGCGTGAGTATCAGCATTTGTCCTTCCATTGTTTATTCAAGTGAAGCCGACCTACTACTATGTGCTTCTTTGAACCCTACATGCATATATGCTGATTGTCAATATGCGTTATGTTAGATGCGTATGTGTGTGTGTATATATATATATATATATATATATATATATATATATATATATATATATATAAGCAAGGTGGTGTAAGCATTAAACCACCCATCTGTGGTACAACCTATCCTGCAAAAAACAGCAACCCATAAAATTAATCACTCTAAAGCTCAGATGTACACATTTTCCTTTTTTTATTTTCAATCCCATAGGCTTTTAGTCATGTGGTGGAAAAGAACGCTTCAGCTTTCATCATACATGTTGTTGTTTTTTTGTCTTGTTTTTTAAATAGCTTTGCTTGATGGTGTTTTGCTGTTTGCTTGTATTAGTATC
Organism: Nematolebias whitei; assembly: GCF_014905685.2. Classification (NCBI taxonomy): domain Eukaryota; kingdom Metazoa; phylum Chordata; class Actinopteri; order Cyprinodontiformes; family Rivulidae; genus Nematolebias; species Nematolebias whitei. The sequence goes on from NC_056504.1 coordinate 36,140,683, forward strand.
AACTTTTTTTTGTTTGTTTTGCTAATTATGATTCCATTTTTATTGTTAGCAACACTTTAATAAACTATACGTGTCTGTCTGACATATTAATGCATTTTATCATTTAAACAGGTTTAACCTGTTCTTTCAAATATGTGATAAGTTATTTTTGTTTCTTTTGTTTTTAAGCTCAAGAAACACGCCCATCATCGTTTGGCCTTTTGCTCCTTTGGAACCACATTAAAATGCAAGAGATTTTCTGCTGCTTGCTTGTGCAGTGAACCAATTTAACCAACAGTGGAACATTTTAATAATCTCACAAAAAAGTGGATCTTCCCTCTATGTAATACATTTACATATCATATTGATGTGCTAAATTACCAGAGCAGATTTAGCAAAGAGTCTAAATTTCTAGTGACCAGATAGCGCTTGTGTTTTTATTATGGTTTAAAATACAACAGGTATTATGAACACTAACAAGAAGCTGAGATCCAATGATGAGAAGTTGATATAAGAAAACAATCATGTCATGTTACATGCATAAAACATTGAAGGGAAAACATAAATATCCTTACTAAATGTTTGGCAATTATAAAATGTATTAGTAATTGTTTTAAAGTTATATGTTTCCTGTGTTCGTCAAAGTGCAACACCTTAATCGACATCATAAAAATATGATGTGTTCATGTGTCCGTGGGTGAGTGTGTGTGTAAGTTTAAATTCTAAGCATGGAAGCAATGTTCAAACATAAAGTCTACAGTTTAAAACGTAATTTAAGAAGATGGTCATCACTGCATATCAATATGGGAAACAATGACTGTTTTTACTGCTATTATCAATTATGTTAACAATTAATAAATGTATCAGTTATTACTGCATTCTGGTATATTGCTCTAGAAATAATTTTAACATGTTAAAAAATATTGATGCTTGATCATAATGGCATACAAATATGAATGCATAGTATAGATACGGAAATATAAAATACTAACTAAAACAGAATGCTATAACAAAATTACCATGAATATTAAATTATTGGATGATGCTATAGATGTAAGCGGGGCAGGTGTAACAGTAAGTTTATACTTCTACCCACTCCTTTGAACGTGTAAATATATTTTACTACTGTTGTTTTTTTGTTTGTTTTTTCTCTGCTTGCTTTTGTTTTAAATTTATTTTATTTTTATGTAACTTTGTTTATTCTTTTATTATACTACGTTCAATAAAATTCAACTCAAATTCATATTACACTAACACACACACCACCACACAAATATGTCTGTTAAAAAAAAGCCAATCGTCACAAGACATTTTAAAAGTCATTTTGGCCCTTTTAATCCCTTGTCTCAAGTTTTTTATATTTTGTAAGGTTTTCATAAAATGTTTAAGTCAAAACACTAAAGGGATGAAATGGAACATAAAAATCATTTAACCTGAATGCATCAGTGAGTGGGACATTTTTTTTTTTTTTTTTTACTTTGGTGACACCAGTTGAAGTGTGATGCATTTTTATCTACTTTTTCAGACATAGGTAGTTCCAGTATTTACTCTCAACAGAAAAAGTTCAACACAAATGACAGTGTGTGTTTATTTTTTATATTTAACCTGTTAATTTATTATATTTACCACGTTTCTCTTACTTCTCATATATTTTTCTTCCTGTCCATACAACACTCCTCTACCCCTTTCACATTTAGTTTTCATCAAAATCACCATCTCTGAATCCTTAAACCAACCTCATCATCAAACCTGCTCAATCATCACTACTGTCCAGACTCTATGAGGGGCTAAAATGAAACAGTCTAATTGCCAAAGGCACCTCACCCTTCACAGCTTTTTTAATGCACACAATGTCAAAAAGTCATTTAATGCCTCTTTTAATATATATATATATATATATATATATATATATATATAAATTAATATTTTGTTCTTTAACTAATGTTGCTTCTGTGATATAAAATGTGTTTTTTTTTTTTATCTAAATTAGATTAAACACTATATTAAGTCACTAATAACTAAAACCATAGACATGGTTACCATGCTTAAAATCTCTTCAGTTATTTAACCAAAACACCATCTACAATATATATTTTAGGGCTCTTGTGTTACAATCAAATTGTTTGTTTAAATTTAATACACATTGTGTAAACATAGAAACCTATGTTGAAATACCGATCGACAAGAAAAACAGAATTCAACATGTTCATTAACAACAAATATGCCAGACATCTGTTTAAATCCATACATTAAATTCATTTTAACATTTTTTTTTTTTTTATTATTATGTGTGTACATACGTGCTCTTTTACTTTTTAACGTCCACCCTGAATGAAGGGAAGATTGGTGTGGTAACAATATTTCCAGGCACAAAGGTCAAAGTATTTGAAGTGTTTGTTAAATTAATAATAAATGTATTAATGTTCTGGCAGTAGTTAGTTAGCATTGTTGTCCATCAGCAAGAAGGTCACAGGTTCAACTCCAGACTGGGGCATTTATGTCTGTAGTTTGCATGTTCTCTTTGTGCATGTGTGGGTGTTCTGCATGTATTTCAGTTACCTCCCACAGATCCAAAACATGTACATTAGTATAAGTGGTGACTCTAAATTGTCTCTCAATGTGTGTGTTAATGACTGTCTCTGTGTGGACCTGTGATGGACAGATGACCAGTGCAGGTTAGTTAAATGAATACATTTATAAAACCACGCCAAAACGTATTCCTCAAGAATGTGTTGATTTTGGACAATAACATGTTGTTTAGTGTCTGCTGGTGTAATGTAACCTGAAGTTGATCCTAATTCATACACAAGGTCTTTCACTGAGGAATTATTTATTTTTTATTTCATCTTTTGCAGTTTTGCACATTTTCTTATTGCAATAATTGCACCCTATTTTTTTTTCTCGCATACTCCCAACAGTAATAAAAGTTTACAGAGTGGGTTTGTGGGTTTTTGTTTTGTTCTCTGAACAGATGAGGGAATTAAGAATAAAAGTTCAATTGGTTAAATAAAAGAAATAGAAAATCAGCTAATACATAAATAAATTTAAATTAATAAATAAAATACAACATATAATCCTCATTGAGAGCTCTGGTACTCTATTGTGAGTGCAGCAGTTGTTTTATCCAGTCATATTTAAACACAGGCAGGTAACAAACTGGCCCAGTGGTACTGGTTGCAGCTGTTCTTCCAACCTTTCCACTCTGCTTCCCACATGTAGAGAGCACACAGCTGTGTCCAGTCATCTGCTGGATGCAGAGGTAAGGCAGCACAGAATGAACAGGTGGAAGGAAGAACACACACGTACAACCATGAGCAAAGAAAAGGCCATTATTTATTTATTTATTAACCTTTATTTAAAGCTTTATTAAAGCATATTAACGCTTGTAACAAACCAGTTTAGCCTCTCAGTCATTTGTCCATCTCTGAGGAGCCATATCTTTCAGATAAAAAATGTTGGATTTGCTCAAAATGTATGTAAAGTACCATATTTTCTGGCATGTAAGTCGCTCCGGAGTATAAATTGCATCAGTCAAAAAAAAAGCATCATGAAGAGGGAAAAAAACATATATATGTCGCTTCAGTGTTTAAGTCACATTTATTATGCGTCACCGCTGACCCATCGCATTTATTGTGCATTTATTTAATGGTCAAAACAACTTGATTTCGCCTGGTCGGCACCTCACCAACCATTCATCGCAGCCGGAGCCGTTAGCTCTCCAACGTTCTTGTGCTTGCACCAGCTGAGTGACGCGAACGCACACTGAAGAATTTGCTGTTGTAGTGCTTAGAAATTTAAAGCGTCAGTCAAAAATTACATTATGAATATGGAAAAAGAAACGTATAGAAGTTGCTTTGGCGTATAAGTCGCAGGACTGACAAATCTATTAAAAAAAACTGTGACTTATAAGCCGGAAAATACGGTAGATAAGTTGTGCAAGTATTTATGTGTCTGCTATGTTCATCTTGTTTTTTGCCATATGTATTCCCTGTCTTGTTGAGTCATGTGTTGTGTGAACTATGCATGTCTGTAGGTTTGTTTTAGTCTATTATTGTGAATACACCTCATCCTAACTCACAATAATGATCTCACAAAATTATTTTTAATATTTAATTTATTCAGTTAAAATTAATAAATAAAGAAAATCAAGATTTAAAAAGGCTGTTGATTAGTTATTTTTGTTTCATTGTATTTCTGCTGTTAATGTTAACTATTTTAAAGTTATTATTGTTATATGTTTTCTGTGCACCCTTTTCCTTTCTGAATGTCCTTTTTAATTTCAAAATGACAAAAGGTTCACATTTTAACAACTTGGTGGGGAATCTCAGTAGTCCACCACATGAATGGAAGCATCAGCTTATGTATTTTCTGAAAATTGAGACACTGTGCCAAAATAACACACTTTGGAGAATTTTATTCAATATGCTATCACAATAGGCGTGTGCGTTTCTTTCTCAATAACATGCATTCGCCCTGATAAAGTTGTATTTGTATGAATGCCCAAAGATGGAGCTTGTCCCACCACAAAGGGGGAGAAACCAGATAGCAAGATTCCCAGTTCTCAGTTTAGCTGACTTTAAATAACAATCCTCATAAGAGCTTGGCAGTATCAGTTAACTCCCCCATTTACTGAGTGATGGCATTGAGCCAACCCACCAAAAGATATTGAATAGTATCAAGGGACACAACACAATAGAATCCTCCAGGGAGGATCTCTCGCTTCTTAAGATTTTCAGTAATCTGATCCACTACTATCTTTATTACCATATGGGATCCGGCAGCCAGGTAGGGTCTGAAGCACGCCGGTTTCAGATAATTGATTTTTGTGGGAATTTAAGCAAAAGGAATGGGCATGTTGTGACAGAGAAGGGAACGTGTGCTCTTCAAAGCTACAGCTTTTAGGCTGTAAGGCTACATTATACCTTACTCTAGGATAATCTGATTTTTTATTCTTGTACAGCTCTCTGAGGTGTTAGAGTACATGAATAAGCTATGGGCTACAAGAGTTCCCCGTTCAGCATCAGACGCCTAGACACACATTTAGCAGCAGAAGGGCAGAAAAAAATATATTCTGTTATGACTTTTTTCAGATTTTTTATTTTTTTTTTCAGAGACTTGGATTATCTGTTCCTCTGGACACATCAATTAAAACGATGCAGTGCTGTCTGCTAAAATGAAAAGCCATTTTGGAATGTTGGATCACTTCTAAATGTCAAAACAACAAAAATAGTCACAAACACACAAAGACTGATTGTGTGCCTTATCAGAAACACAAAACGTATTCTCTAGGCGCCAGGCTTTCAGAATGAACTATTGGGAGACTGGGTCTCCAGCCAAATGGAGTTCATTCCCCTCTGAATGAAAGAAAGGAAAATGCCATCCAGGATGGATGAATAACTGATGAGTCATTTTCATTTATGAGGTTGAAGATGCTCACGCTGATCTGATGTCATGTCTGCTTATGAATAAAATGCATTTGTGCATATGAGCTTGTGTGACGGCAACAAAAGAAAGAAAAGGAATAAAAGACACGGAGAAAATGAGCTTTAGTCTATGTATTTATTTTAGTCCTTTAGCAGCGTTATTCTCACATCAGCATATTACCTGTTTTTTATTGTGTATATATATATATATATATATATATATATATATATATATATATATATATATGTGTTTGCATTTTTGTTTGTTTGTTTACACTGAAAATAGAATGTTTTTTGTTATAGCCTTGTACAACACTTGTCAGTCAATCAGTCTACATGTATCTGTCTAGTTATCTATCCATCCATAGTTTAATGTCAGCTCTAAAATAGCTTAAACACGTGATGATGACATTTCTATGATTCAAGAAGTTTGTTTCACACACAGAAAAATGTCTTGTTTTGTGAGTTCCCGTCTCATAATGGAAATTAAAACTAAACAAATCTATAATGAAGACATCATTAAACTTTACTGAGGGGCATACATACCTTCTGCCAAATTTGGAGTTATTAAAACACCTTTCATTTATGAGAAATTGTTCCTATATTTTTGTTTGTTTGTTTCAAAAAAACTAATTCTGATGCATAAAATTGTGTCTCAGCTCAGCTTTAAAATCCCTGCAGAGAAATCTGCTTTGTAGCCAGGTGAAGACAGAAATACTTAGTTACAACTCAGCAAAACAACACTGAAATATCATACACCATACAAGAGCATCAACTAAGAACAACAAATAAAAACAACAAATAAAAAATCAGATTGAACCAGTTAAAAAACAACACCAGACCCTAAGAAGAAAATCATAATGAGTAATATTGGTGACTGTCTGTCTGACATCTTGATTCCAAATGAGACTTGTCTACAAAGGTTTTGGGCAGATCATGAAACGTCATAAAGTACAACATTGTGTTGTTGTTGGTTGTTTGTTTTGGTTTGACTTTCATGTGGATCATTTCAATCATTTTTATGCAAACAGATTTGTGTGGGAGTTTAATGATTTTTAAGCCACAAATCAAATTTGGTGTTCTGTCCTTGTCCAATTTTGCTGACAGCAATGAAAGAAAACAAATGTATGAAAAAAAGATAATAAAGAGTGAATCAACGATAAGAATTTCATTTATTTTTATTTATTTTCATCCCTTTGGGAGCTTTTTTTAAAGTTTGCTTTGATTGTTTTTATTTAACAAAAGTTCACAGTATTTGACTCATTCCATGGACAAATACTGTTTGTTGCTTTTAAAATACTTCAAAAAGTTCTCCATTGAACATAAAATTGAATTAAAATCTTTTCTACTGAAATATGAAACATTTATCGGGCAAAAAAAAAAAAAAAAAAAACCTCCTGCATAGCTTTGCAAATATACAGTAAGTCTGCCCACACACAGATCAAACACCAACTTCATATAGTAACAGATTTTTTTAATGAAAACAAAAAGCACATTTGAAAAAAAAAGGCATCTTATTTCTTAAAGCTTTCCATAATACAATTATTACATTAAATTCAGTTCAGTTTATTTATATATTGCCAAGTCACAACAGAAGTAATCTCAAGGCACTGAACAGAAATATAAAAATAATTTAACAACATTATTTATCTGAGGAGCAGACTGCTTTGAATTTAACTCCATCACTGAACTCTCATTTTGAGCGAACATGAAAGCGACAGTGGGAAGGAAAAACTCCCCCATGAGGAAGAAACCTTTAGCAGAGCCAGGCTCAGGACAAGCGGCCATCTGCTTCAACCAGCTGGGTTTGGTAGGAACAGATACACAATGGCAGGTCAAAAATCACATGTTAAGATCAGAGTCAGAGTCAGAGAGTCAGAGTTTCTTTATTGTCATTCGCACCTCATGTGGTACATGTGGTGGAGCGAAATTATGTACACAAGGTCCCAGTTACATCCAACAATAAAATGTATAAGAAAAACAATAATAACATCTAAGATATGAACTAAGAAAAACATAAACTAAATATACACTAAGCACTCATAACATAAAAACATTGAACATCAGCACAAACATGAACATGAGTCTGTGAGCAGATGTGCACGCATCAACACATCAACACATCAACATTGAAACAGATCAGCAGCAACATGAAACAGATCAGCAGCAACATGATATGATTTTTCACAGTGATTATTCTAGTTAAGAGATTCATGAGTCTAACAGCCTCAGGGTAGAAGCGGTAGAAACTAGAAATAGTATCAAATAAAAACTATCCAATTTTAACAATTCATTTAAGGAAATGAGGTCAATTTGTTCACCAGTAGTCAAAGCCTATAGCAGCATAACAAACCAACCCTAACTATAGGATTTATCAAAAAGGAAAGTCTTAAGTCCAGTCTTGAAACTGGACAATGTGTCAGCCTTACAGAAAGAAACTGGAAGTTGGTTCCACAAGAGAGGAGCCTGATAACTGAAAGATCTTCCTCCCGTTCTGCTTTTGGAAGTTCTAGGAACCGCGAGTAAGCCTGCAGTCTGAGAGGGAAATGCTCTGTTGGGAAAATATAGAACAATAAGATCTCAAATATAATATGGATCTAGGTTGTTGAGAGCTTTGTAGGTTAGAAGTAAGATTTTGAATTCAATTCTGGTTTTGACAGGGAGCCAATGGAGAGAAACTAAAACTTGAGAGATATGATCTCTTCTACTAACTCCAGTTAAGACTCTGGCAGCAGCATTTTGGATGAATTGAAGACTTTTTAAAGAAGTATTTGAACACCCAGATAACAAACCATTGTAATAGTCCAGTCTAAGCATGACAAATGCATGAACCAGTTTTTTTTTTTTTTTTGCATCACTAGTTATCAGCAAGCTACTCTTCTAAATCTGTATTAAATGCTATGAGAGCAAAACCTAGAGTTCTTTTTCTTCTCCTTCCAAACTTCTCCAAATGTTTCCACATCTTAAATGGCCTACACAAACCAGCTAATTATCAGGGTATCTCTGTTTTTTCCCTGCTTTTAGTAAAGTCAGCCCTCCCCCTCAAGTAAGCTACCTGTTTACGTAGGTAGACGGCGCTTGTCTTTTATGTTGTCACAGCTCTCACAGAACCCTGCTGTACTCGCAGCTGGTTAATTACACGCCAGCCTCAAACTGCACACTGTTGCTATAGCTGCACGAGAGTGCCACTACTGAACTCCCCATTATGGCTTTTGTAAATATAATGCATTCTTGGGGAATTTAAAGCTTTAATTGCTGGGCTGTTGAATATAACCAGTTGCATCCTCCCTGTCACTTGTTATTACATGCTGACTTTTGCAAAAAAAGAGAGGAGCAATTAAATCTTTCAAAACAAAATCGCAATGATCGCTAAAGAAGATTTAGCAAACCCATCAGAGTTTTTTTTTTTCAATCAGTGTTTTGTTTTTTTTTTCAGCTCTGCTTGCTAAATTTATTTCAGTCTCCTATTTTCAGTACACCTAGAGCGATGTTTAACGAGTCGTGAGTCCCCTCCGTAGTGGAGCGAACAGCTACTGCGGGGGGAGAGCGAAGGCTTTACAAGAAGAAAATGTCTGAGGTGTTTGTGAATTGGTGAGAACATTTAGCAGACTACTTCGCAAACATATGACAATCCCACCTGTTCATTTGCCAGTCTCTCTGGCGGATGTTACAACAAGAAGCTGACAGTGCTGTCTGAGAGTTTGGCTGCTGCCTTGACAGGAGATAACAACAAGAAACAGTTGCCTTGTCAAAACCTGCATCGCAATCCTCAAATCATAAACCCAACATATCAGCGCCGTGTTTTATTTGAAAATGTGTTTTCTTATCAGAAATTTGCAGCCATGAAAAGAAGCTAATCTGTTCAGAAGAGAGGAACATTTGAGTTCTCTGCTCCAAAAGGAATTCAAAAAAAGGACTTGGAAAATGGGTGAGCTATAGTACAACCAAATAAATAAATAAATAATGTCATATAAAATTTCATTCATATAAAAATCCTACTTTTAAACCAATAAAGCTCTCAACAACCTAGTTCCATCTTATATTGCATCTCTTATTGTTCCAAATTTTCCTAACGGAGCACTTTGCTCTCAGATTACAAGTTTACTTGCAACTCCTAGAGTTTCCAAAAGCAGAATGGGAGGAAGATCTTTCAGTTATCAGGCTCCTCTCTTGTGGAACCAACTTCCCGTTTCTGTCCATAAGGCTGACACATTGTCCAGTTTTAAGACTGGGCTTAAGACTTTCCTTTTTCTGATAAATCCTATAGTTAGGGTTGGTTTGTTATGCTGCTGTAGGCTTTGACTACTGGTGAACAAATTGACCTAATTTCCTTGACATGTGTTTTTGTCTTTCAGGTACACCTGCACCTACATCTATCTGGACCTGCTATTCTGTGTTTGTTTGTCTCTCCTTCCTGTCCTCTCAAACCAGCTGGTCAAAGCAGATGGCTGCCTGTCCTGAGCCTGGTTCTGCTGGAGGTTTCTTCTTTTTAAAAGGGAGTTTTTCCTTTCCACTGTTGCCTTTGTGCTTGCTCAGAATGGGAGACTGCGACAAAGTGAAGATGCAACGAGTCTGCTGGACTCCTTAGATAGAGAACTTTACTAATTATTATTATTATTTTTTTTTTTTTTTATGTATGTGGATGTTTCTGTAACGTTTCCTGAAACATCTTTGTTGTGATTTGGCATTATATAAAAAAACTGAATTGAATTGAATTGAATATAGGCTACACATGATTTTGCATGTAGTAAAAAAACACAACAATAAAGCAAACAAAACACACTTTATAAAAAAATTTTTTCTTTTAAATCAACAGCAATCTGACTTAGAAAACACGAAAATAAATACAAATCAAGCAATCAGCAAAGCATACATTTGATCAAATGCTACAAACTCAATATGAAAAAGACAATGCCACTATATACAAAAACGACAACTGTGAAAAATATAAAATAAAATCTCCATCTCTATTTCTTTGTTCTCACAGATTATCAAATACTTTTCAACTGGCAGTGAAAAGCCTCACACAATGTACTTCTTTTCATATTAATTCCCACTCTAATTTAAACTGCTAGAAGTCAGAATTGTTCACACAGGTCAGCACAGTTTGAACCCATTTAGCGCGCGGTAATGCATGCAGAAACACTGCGAGTCCAAATTGTTCACACACCAGTCAGAATGTTCACCTGAGAAGACTAAAAAGACTCCGGTGAACTCGTTTAACTTTGAACTCATAAAGCAGAATGTGGTGTGATGAAAGAGGAAAACTGAGTAAGGAAAAGTAGAAACAAAAAGGCCAATGAGACAAGCAGGATTTGTGCAACTCTTATTGACCACATCCTTGAGCTGTCAATGTGACTAATGTGCTAATGATAATGAGTATTTGTGTTGTTGTTGGAAGGTTTTCAGATTATCTTTTCAACTTATTCCCAAAGCATACATTTACCCCTACAGGTCTCTAAAGGGGTTATCAGATAAGGCAAGCACGGATCCTAACGCAAGCAAGCTAATGAAACTCGATGCTATTAATGCCACCAATCAAACATAATGAACAAAGTAAAAGACACAAATCAAATACAATCACACAGATTATTACCAGTGTTTTTCATCTATAACAAAATAACACACGGTAAAAAAAAAAAGTACATTTTTGCAAGCACTTCCGATCAATGCAAAACATCGGTAGCCTCAGCTGTGTCGTACATATTAGGACATATACATACACTGTTGCAAATCTGCACACTTTAAATTACTTGCACACACTGCCAAATATGAGTTGCAGAATATGTGCTAATTACATGTTTTCTTGGCCCCTAGAGACCCTTCAATACCTAAATATTTTCTCTTGCCCCAGTATTTACAAAGAAAATGAAGCATAACAAGCCTTCAGCTTCACATACAAGATTTTTATTCTAGACATTTCGTGCTGAAAGGATTGGACTCCAGACAACAGTCTTCAGAGAAGTTAACGACCATGCCATCTGGAGGCAGAGATGTGTTGTAGCCACCGATAATCGATCATTTTTTTGAGACTTTACTCTCACAGATGGTTTAAAAAAAGAACGCCAGCTGCATGCAGGTGTAGGTGCCGTGGAAGTGAGGAACAGACTCAACGATAAAAGCAATAAAGCATTTGTCAGCACACATTTAAAAGTTTCTTTTGGGGAGGTGGGAGGGTGATTTAATATGTGCAGTCGTGCAGCTGTGTGAATATGATTGTGTTTGGGTTAAATCTAGCATGTAAGACCACAGACTGAAACCTGGGCACCTGGAGACCTTTACTACCACTGTATGTCTTCTTTTTATCTTTTCATACTACTTAAAATGTATTTTCTTAAAATAAAAAAATAATTTACATCAAACACTTGAAACAAATACCACTCATAAGCATACAGCGGTGCTTGAAAGTTTGTGAACCCAATAGAATTTTCTATATGCCTGCATTATTTTGACATAAATCATCATCAAATTTTCACACAAGTCCTAAAAGTAGATGAGAAGAACTCAAATAAGCAAAGAAGACCTAAATAGTATACTTGGTCATTTATTTATTAAAGAAAATGGTCCAATATAAGATATTTGTGGGTGGCAAAAGTATGTGAACCTTTAGGATTAGCAGTTAATTTGAAGGTGAAATTAGAGTCAGGTGTTTTCAATCAATGGGATGATGATCAGGTGTGAGTGGGCACCCTGTTGAATTTACAGAACAGGGATCTATCAAAGTCTGCTCTTCACAACATGTTTGTGGAAGTGGATCATGGAACAACCAAACGAGATTTCTGAGGAACTCAGAAAAAAAGTTGTTGATGCTCATCAGGCTGGAAAAAGTCACAAAATCATCTCTGAAGAGTTTGGGCTCCACCAATCCACAGTCAGACAGATTGTGTATAAATGGAGGAAATTCAACACCATTGTTACCCTCCCCAGGAGTGGTGGACCAACAAAGATCACTTCAAGAGCAAAGTGTGTAATAGTCAGTGAGGTCACAAAGGACCCCAGGGTAACTTCTAATAAATGAAGGCCTCTCTTGGCCTCTCTTGACTAATGTTAATGTTCATGAGTCCACAGTCAGGAGAACACTGAACAAACAATGGTGTGCATGGCAGGGTTGCAAGGAGAAAGACACTGCTCTCCAAAAATAATATTGCTGCTCTACTGCAGTTTGCTAAACATCAAGTGGACAAGCCAGAAAGCTGTTGGAAGAATGTTTTATGGACGAATGAGACCAAAATATAACTTTTTGGTTTAAATGAAAAACATTATGTTTGGAGAAAGGAGAACACTGCATTCCTGCATCAGAACCTTATCCCATCTGTGAAACATGATGGTGGTAGTATCATGGTTTGGGCCTGTTTTGCTGCATCTGGACCAGGACGGCTTGCTTGCCATCATTGATGGAACAATGAAGTCTGAATTATATCAAAGAATTGTAAAGAAAATTTTCAGGACATCTGTCCATGAACTGAATCTCAAGAGAAGGTGGGTCATGCAGCAAAGCAATGACCCTAAGCACACAAGTTGTTCTACCAAAAGAAAACCATACCAGCTTTATTTATCAAGCACTTTAAACAACCTTAGGACCAAAGTGCTGTCAATAAAACCATCAGCAGTATATGTATGCCAGTATGTACCCATATATAATAAAACATTTAAAAGCAAACCAAAAACAGCCTTACACTAGAAACAAATAAAGTAAATTAAATTAGTTAAAAATAAATTAAAATTGGATAAAATCAACATCTGAGGTGGTGTCAAAAGCCAAGGAAAGAAGATTGGTTTCATGAAGTGATTTAAAAACTGACAGGGAGGGTGTCTGTCTGATGCTCAAAGGCAGATCATTCCACATTTCGGGAGCAGCAGCAGAGAAAGCATGATCTCCTTGTAGCTTTCATTTTGTTTTTGGGACTCTCAGGAGCAGCTGGTTAAAGAAGAATAAAGTTCATGTTTTGCAATGGCCAAGTCAAAGTCAAGACTTTGATCCAATCCAAATGTTGTGGAAGGACCTGAAGCAGCAGTTAAGGTGAGGAAACCACCAGCATCCCAGAGTTGAAGTTGTTCTGTACAGAGGAAAGGACTAAATTCCTCCAGGCAGGTGTGCAGGACTGAGCAACAGTTACCTGAAATGTTTAGTTGCAGTTATTGAGTTATTGGGTTATTGAGTTATTGAGTTATTGGGTTATTGAGTTATTGCGGCGGCGGGAGGGTCCACACCAGATATTGAAAGCAAAGGTTCACATATTTTTACCACTCACAAACATGTAATATTGGATCATTTTCCACAATAAATAATATCTATCTATCTATCTATCTATCTATCTATCTATCTATCTATCTAT
>NC_056504.1:36154430-36156766 GCF_014905685.2 Nematolebias whitei
CTATCTATCTATCTATCTATCTATCTATCTATCTATCTATCTATCTAATTATTGTTATTATGAATATTGTTATTCTTATTATTTTTAAAACATGGGGTCTTAGCAAAGAATCACAAAGAAATGCTGGTCTTCTATTTGATTGCATACTACATAATAAGGCTGCCATCAAGTGGGCATCTGATGCAGTTACTGAAACATTTCTAATCGTGGTCACTGCTATCATTATTTTGCCCTCAAATTAATAAATAAATGGAGGACTTAAACAATACCTTCATTTGATTCACCCAAAATAAGTTTCTTAAAAAAAAAAAAAACTACTTCAAACTACTAGCAAATGAGTAAGATGTAAGCTTCCATGTGCACATACGTATAAAGTTGTTTTTTTAATTTATTTTACATTAGAAAAACATACATTAGTATTTTTTTTACATAGCATGATTTATGTTTTTCATTTGCTGTTTTTTTTTTTTTTTTTTTACAGATGGAGCTGGCTAAAGTTGAATAGACCCAGTAGCTCAAATATGTCTGTGGTTTTGGTTTGCAAAGCTGAATGTTGAGGACCTCTGGTTTGTCAGTTTGGCCTCTAGGTGTCACTGGTAACCAATAACTAAAAGTTATTTCAGTAACGTCTGAACACAAAACAAGTAAAGTTCCATAAAGTTACATAATGCTTAAATAAAACTAAAGTACTACCTGAACATCTGCTTGTAATCATTTAATTTGTTCTAGGTGTATCAACAAATTCCCAGAAAATTATTTGTCACAATTAAGCAAATACTTGAGGAAGTGTTCTTCTTTAAAAATATAAATTAATTTAAAAAATAACTTTATTTGTTGAGCCAAAAAACAAACAAACAAATAAACATATACTAAATGGAGATTTGTTCACAGTGTAGATCTGTTGAATCATTTATTACTGCACAAATCTGCCAATCTGGAAAAGTTTTTTGTTTGTTTATTTATTTATTTGTTTGTTTGTTTGTTGTTTATTTGTGGATTGTTCTGCTTTTTTTTACTGACATAAAACATCTAGAAGCGTAATAGGCGTATATTTCTTTTTCTTTGTTTGTTTGTTTGATTTTAAGAGCAGTTTTCTTAGTTTTGATCCATTGATCACTTGACAATAATGAAATCTTGTTTGATGTTTTTCTTCTATTTTTTTTTTAACACACACACACATTGTTTTACAGACAGTGACCATCAAGTAAGAAGTACATACAATCTACAAGCTAATAAATACTGAGAGAAAGATAGAAAACTTGGTATGTTATTTCAGAGTACTTCTGCTTTGTTGGTCATGCCTCCATAAAGTTAATATCAGGTTGTAGTATAAATCTGGAAATGGAGATGAAACGATGCAGAGCTCCTTCTGTCTCTTATCGCTGCATTGTGCCCTGAAGCTGAACTCCTTCAAACAAAGGTGCAGCTCCCATAAGAACAATTTATTTGCACTCAAACAGATCAAAAACTCTTTTTAGAATCAAAACGGATGCATCTCCTCCATCTCAGAGTTGTTTTCATGTCTCTCTGCTGGGATGTTCAAAGAGGTAAATCAAAGGTTTCCATGCAAAATGTTTGGCTAATATTTTCCATTCTGTGTGGAATTTGTTTGGCTCAAAGATTGCAGAAAACTTTTGTCATGCACTGCTGATACAGACAATTAGGTTTGTTTTGTATTTCAAAATTTTAATCTGACTTTTTACATGTTATCATACTTGTTACATTTTACTATTAATTTGTGAGTGTGATAACACATCTGGGGCTTTGACAGGATTTTCTGATGGGCAAGTCCTCAAGATCAACTTTGAAATTTTTAGGTATAGAAGTTATTGAATGTTCTCTTATTCTCCTTTTTATTTTATTTTTAGTTTAAGAGATAATTTTAGTCACATCAGAAGATAAACTGTACCATCGTTCCTTTAGGAAGCAAACAATTAATTACTTCTAATATCCATGCAAATATATATTTGGACTTAACTTATTTTAAAAACAAATTAATTTTTAATGTTAAATAAGAATGCATGCAATTTGCCTGCTTCTATAGTACAACTAAGAAAGAGCAAGTGTATTCCTGACATTTTTTTGTTGTTGTTGTTTGTTTGTTTTACTTAGAAATGTTTGTTATAACCCATGCATGCTTTTCAGGGCAAACATTGGAAACATTTCATTTTTAAGATGACAATATGGATGCAAAGATTGCTTAAAAACAAACATGTTTGCCAGCATTATTATTTTAAATGAAAGGAACATTTACTAGAAAAATAAAATGAAATAATGTTTAAAAATACTGTAATTGTATATATATATATATATATATATATATATATATATATATA
>NC_056504.1:36166766-36188222 GCF_014905685.2 Nematolebias whitei
AAAAAAAAAAAACATATATAAGTCACATTTATTATGCGTTACCGCTGACCATTCACGTTTATTTTGGTCAAAATAGTTTCATTTTGCCTGGGCAGCTCGGCGCCTTACATCCATTCTGGCCAGAGCCACTAGCTCTCCAGAGCTCTTCCGCCTGCACCAGCTGAGTGAAGCGAGCGTGCACGGGAGGACTTGCTGTTGCAGTTTTTAGAAATTTAAACCATCAGTCAAAAATGGTGTTATGAATATGGAAAAAAAAAATAACTTCTAAAAGTCGCTTTGATGTATAAATCATAGGATTGACAAACTTATGTAAAAAATATTGGGACATGAATGCTGGAAAATACAGTAATAATGTCCATAACTTTGTACTAAGCAATACAATTTTTATTTCATTTGTTTGGGTGCAAGGAAAATCACAAAAAGATGTCAGTTATTGCATTTTATCAACATAATTTTAACTGCTGACTTTACCTCACTTTACATTCTTTAACGCCAGGAATAGGTGAATGCAATAACACTTTCTAACCCAGCAGCACAAACTCAAGCTGCACACCCCACACCACACAACAGGAACATGAAGAAATAATCATAATTTAAAAAAATGTCATGTGGCTTTTACACCATCTCTCTAAGACTACTAACACTTTTACAAAGCCTCATTAATAAACCAAACACAGCGAAGTTCACATTAAACAGATAAATTATGTGTAACACCATCATTAAAACATGACGCGTGCCATCTTTTATAACAAACAAAATTAAAAAAAAATGTCATTAGTACAATATAAAACATATATATAGAAACAGTTTCCCATTTAGAATATACAGAATGTTTCTGGCCACATTCTGGTGCCTTATCGGTCAGATGGTTTGCTTTGTTGTAGTTGCTCTAAATATGTAAAAGTTTTAGTCATGGAGAACATAACCATTTACAAATTGTCCTCGTAATAAGTCATGATCTTTCATCGAAAGTCTCCTGCAATTTTCTTTTCTAGGCTTTTATTATTTTAATAGACACAACAGTTTGATTTTACTTTCAGTTGTGATTCATTTTGTTCTGTTAAAATGGGCCACCGCTGTTGTTTTTCTTCTGTTTACATATACTTTGTTTATGCCTCACATTGTGTGTTTTTAAAGTGGTTGTTCTCAGCTTATCCCTAATTCTATCTTAATTTTCCCATTAGTAAATATTTGACCAGTGCTAAGTATTACGGTTCGGAGGATTGCACACAAGTCTCTCAGTTACTCTTTATCACTGTCATGGAAAAGTGGCTCTGATCAAAGATAAGCAGGGTGTCCGAGCAGCTAAGTGTCCCTTTAAACTGCTCTCAGTTTAAACATGTTGCAATCTTTTGTGCTCCTTTTCCTCGCTTCTAAAAATTGTGACTCAAGCTGTTCAGTTGTATGTTACTTAATTGCTGTGAGTGAGTCGGTCTAAGATAGCAGTAGGTCCTCGGGGCATAGATCATTTTCTTTGTTCCTCAGTCTCTTTGTCCTTCTCCGATTTTTGGCTTTACACCAGCCAGCTCATTTTTCAGAGAGAAACAATTGGCTTAGCATTCCACCGTTCTCTGTCAACAGCTGTTACACTAACCTGCCGACTTTGTAATTAAAATCGACATCTCGTATCATAACTGCGATTGCGCTGCGTGCAGGGACACATTTAGACATGAGAGAACAAAGTCTGCCTGTTCACAGATAGCATAAACCAAGGCTTGGTTGGACTAATGCACATTAAACAGAAAAGTGAAAGGTGTGCGTGTGTTTGTACATGTCTATATATATCACAAATACATTTTAAAAATGTTTATTCTCAAGATCTCGTAACTTTAAATAAAAGTAAGCCACGTGTGCAGTTTATTTATTGTGTTAAATTACTATTTTTCCCACTATCTTTAATCTGAGACAAGCAGCTAATCTAATATATATATATATATATATATATATATATATGTACACACACACAAATTACACTCGTCAGAGTCACAGATTACTTGTTTGCATGCATTTCTGGAGTCTTTACATCCAACTTCTGTACTTACTCCTTATTTACAAAATGATCACGGCCTTCTCGGTCAGCCATATAAACTTTCAGAGCTCATCCTGACTTGCAGGCATGTGCTGCCAATCACTGCAGAGATAAAGAGGCTCCGACTTATGTGTTTCTCACAAAGATCAAACTTGTGGTAAATATCTAATGACTGTATTGAACTCGGTCAATCTGTCAATTTTTGGCACCCTATAGACAGCCGCTTAATGACCTTAGGATCCCCTGATAAATGCACCTATCAAATCATTTTATTCTTCCTTTCTTTCTTTTTTCTTTTAAGAGTTGTCAAATCCCGAAGACGTCTGATTTGTGTTTGCGTAGTTTGAATGTTGTTCAGTCAGGTTCTCAGCTGGTCATTTAGTCCTAATCTAGGTTTTGTTTGGAGTGGTTTGGTCGTTGTTCGTCCTAAACTCTCTGGCTCTAAGGGCTTTTCTTTGGTCATTACTGCCATGTTGTTTATGATAAACATGGCTGAAAGGATCCTCATCTGGATGCGCTGCGTGAATTTGACCATGCGGATTTAATTTCACATAACAAAAAGGAAAGACAAAGTACAAAAAACAGTAAAAAAAAAAAAACTGTGTGGAAAAAGATACGCAATTTTCTCATTTTGCTCTGCATTTGTCTTTTTTTTTCTTTCCTTCTTAAAGCAAAATATGTGAACCCACCTCTTCCCTGCGTCACAACCAGTTTTGGACACATATCCTGTAACTGCCTCAGGAGAAAATCCAAAACAGGAACAACCTAAATTCTATATAGAAACACTATTGTTTTCTTTCACAGTGCTGTCTTTCTTGCATTTTTTGCTTTTTTTTATATATATATATAATTTTCAAACGATTTATTTAAATTTCAAAGCAATCCGTACCAGATGACTCTTGAGTCTTGAGGGGCCGTGCATGCAGACAAAGAAAGTGCCTGATTTCAATTGCAATCTGTCATTTCTTGTTTAGTTCGGTCTGCTTGTGGAAAGAGACGGGGATGCATATTAGGAAAGAGATGTTTGCATAACATAAAAGACAGATTATTGTTTTCTTTACTGCATGCATGTCAGCCTCACATGTCCAAATTATTGGAAACAGAAGTTTATTTATATTGCACACACACACACACACACACACACTAATCGTATATCCACTCTAATTATCAAATCTGCTGAACAAACATATAATTGAAATGACTTGAAGAGTATATTTTTGTTAATATTTTTGGTGTGCACAGGACTTGATAACAACAACAAAAAAAACTTCACAGATGAAGATATCAAAAACAAAATGAAATGAGTGTGAAATGCAGTGGTAAACAGCTATGAGAAAATCACTTTTGAAAAGTATTACATAAAAATAAAAAAATAAATCACATCCAGTCTACAGATACTTTTGAAGGTTTTTCATTACACGGCAAAACAAGTCATCAAAATTTGACCAAATGTTCATTTCATCACATTAGATTATTTGCTCAAACGTTTCGTCTTATCCCAAAGACTTCTTCTTTAGTAGCACTGTAAAAATTGATTCCATGATTCACGTTGATGCGTGTTCACCTGAGGCACAAAATAATAATTAGCACAAAGGTTAACAACAATGCTGCGACATTCCAGCGCTTGTGATTTTGCCTTTGAGCAGTGAAAAGAAGACAAGTTAAGGAAACAATAATGATACTTCTTGTAATATGCTTGCAAAAATACAACCGTTTGTATTCTCTAAAACAGTGAATGATGCCACAGCTTTGTAGGAAAATGAGGCTAGGTTTGTTGACACCGGAATTCTTTTTGTGCAACAAACTTCTCTCCTAATCCCCATCACACGCTCTAAAGTTGGTCAAAACATTGGTGGCCCATGAAGTAATTAAAAGAGATGGTGATCTTTGTGACCTCACCACACCCAACACTTAGCCTGGCATGTTTTCTGCATATAGTGGCCCTACCCAACCATGTATACATGACAAGAGAAAAGACAGGTGAGGTGTGTGTGTGTGGGGGGAGGAGAAAGATGTCAACAGATCTAAGATTGTAAAATTAATTGCTGCTACAACCACCAGGGGGCAGTGTTAGCAGGTTTTTATTTCCCTTTAGGCCTCCACTGCAGAACTTAAGGCAATGGTTCAGATGTGTATGATGTTATGAAGACAAACATTTAAATTGAAGCCAGACTGGAAGAAAAAAAAAAGTTAAACAAACAAACGTGTTTTGTGCTATAAATATAATTCTGCTATTAGTTTTACTGACACAACTAACAGACTGGAAACTCCAATCTTTTAGTCCCTTTTGTTTGTTTCCTTGAAGCTTTTTTAAAATAAATTTAAGGCAATGCATTCTTTTTGTTATTTTAATTTTTTTTTAAATTATTTATTCATTTTTAAATAATCGAAAAGTGCTGCTCTAAGATTTTTTTTTTTTTATTGAAATATTAGATATTGCCCATCACTTTCATGCCAGTGTTTTTGACTAAGCTTAACTTATGTTTAGGAAAGACAGAATTATTTTAATCCAACTTTGAAGTTATCATTACGCATGACCTTATCCAGTACTTTGCATGATTGATTTGCGCTCATTCATTCAACTTTTATTTATACAGGTTAATCCCATTGAGCCTCAGGGACTCATCTACAAGAGACCTGATTTTAAAAAAGAGTGATGACAACAGTGGACAACAATACACAATAAGATGTGTTATTTATTTTTTTGTGCGCAAAGTATGCACAGTGAATGACTGCCAGCTACCATAACACCAAACTTCATATTAAGATTTGTTAAATTCACAGGTTATTGGTCAGCTGTGCCGATCTTTTTAATTTGGATTGACTCCAAATGTTACCCAGCTGTAGATGTATAGTGAATATGTGATTTCTGGAAGTCTCATTAGAATTTATCCTGTGGTTTATAGCATATTTTGATAACAATAGAGTTGACTAATGCTCATAGTCAAGGTTTTAAGCATAGATGTTGCCCAATGTGTTGTGCTCACAGTTGGTGTTGGGAAACATGCTCAGTCAACAACACTTTTTAACTTACCGGTAATATATGTAAAAGTGGCTGAAATATAGCATTTTTTGCATTTAAAAAAAAAAATGTCAGATCATCTTAAAATTATCTTACTCAATCAGTTAATACTCAGGGTATAAGTTAGGAATCAGCATCAGCTACGACGAAAACAAATTTTATCTCTGTGCATTTTCTGTTTTTTGCAAAGATTGCTTTGCTGTGGTGGCCCTCTTGAATTGAATTGACTCCCAGAGTAAATGAGTTTTAGATGTCAACAAAATAACTATTTTATAAAAGTTCCATTAAAATTGATTCATAAATTCAGATGATATGTTGCTATGGGTACATCCAAATGAACGCATGCACACACAGACACAAGCAAAGCCAACACCACTCTGCCCTCTCCCTCTGCAGTGGGCGAATAACTGCTCCATGGGTTGCATTAATTAATAAACATTCCAATAAATTATATAAAAGCTCGCTCTTGATTCCGTTTCATTAATATCTGTTCAACAGAATACCGAAGCATACTCATATTTGTGGTGGGGATTTCGAAGTGACACATCTTATGTGAGTGGCATGCAGATCAGCTTTCTTTGATAAATGTCAAATATGTCGTGTGTCCACTTTTATGCAGCACAAATAAAATGACAGACACTTTGTTGGGCGTTCAAAAGTGTGCTCCATGTTACATTTGACTTGTTGCTGCTGTAATAAACCATGCTGGGTATAAAACTTTATGGAGAAAACCGAGGATTTTGTGATGAAGATGTTGGTTTACATTATAATCTTGCAGATTTTTTATGTCATCATACATGAGTTTTTGTCACCAATAATAATAATAATATTAATAATAGTATATTTCAATAAAAAGCTTGGCCATAAAAATTAGTTTTATTT
This sequence comes from Nematolebias whitei, assembly GCF_014905685.2. Classification (NCBI taxonomy): domain Eukaryota; kingdom Metazoa; phylum Chordata; class Actinopteri; order Cyprinodontiformes; family Rivulidae; genus Nematolebias; species Nematolebias whitei. The sequence continues at coordinate 36,172,700 of NC_056504.1, forward strand.
ATTTACTGTTTGTGTATTGGGCTATTGCACTTGACTGAAGGGGAATTGTGAAGTAAAATGTACTTGCATCTTTAATATATTAACAAGTTTAAACTTCTTTTTAAAAAAGCACAGCAACAAAGAAGTCATAAAATAGAAAGATACTATTTTTATTTTATTTTATCTTTTGTTTATTCAAAGCCTTTTTATTCCACTTCTATTTGTCTTGGATGGGTGACACCAAAGTTCTGCCTTGGGTGTTTTTTTTTGTTGTTTTTTTTCCCAACGTCACACTGACAGATACATATTATTTGTTCTGCTCAATTTAACACTATACAATATTTACAATTTCAACAAGATCAGAAATATACAAAACAGGCATGACCCATGTATGACAGAAGCTGTAAAACATGAACTAACCACCAATAAAGAAACATATTTAATAGAAACGAACAGGCATTTACCATGCAGTTTCATACTGTTTTTTTCTTTCCATCTTTGTTTTTGGCTCCTTCAGGCTCTCTGTTGCAACATTAACTTTGCCTGTTTGCAATTTTCTCTGACAGCAGCAGGATTGAAGGCCATAAATATACATATATATATATATATATATACCCACCTATATATATATATATATATATATATATGTATGACTTCTAACTCGGGTAACGTTACGTCGGAAAAATTTATCTGACTGGGTACGATGTAGCGAGGCTCAACGTAGTCCATAAATCCAAGCCAAGTCCATAGATAAAAGTGCACGTGACATCATCATGTTGCGCTGCCGCTGCAACGTCATCTTGTTGCGCTGCCGCTGCAGGCAAAAACAGCACCTTTTATATGGGCGAGTTATTTTAAAGGAATGGCCGATGTCCGATATTGAATTTTAACGTTAATATCAGCCAATACCGTAACCACGCTGATAATATTAAAGACTGATTGAAAAATGTATAATGTTGAATGTATTTAAGTTAATAGATTGTATACACGGCAGCACGGTGGCGCAACTGGTAGAGCTGCTGCCTCTCAGCGAGCAGGTCCTTGGTTCAAACCCCGGTCCAGGGGCCTTTCTGGGTGGAGTTTGCATGTTCTCTCCGTGCATGCATGGGTTTTCTCCGGGTACTCCGGTTTCCTCCCACAGACCAAAAACATGCATGTTAGGCTGATTGGTAACTCTAAATTGTCCCTAGGTGTGAGTGAGAGAGTGAATGGTTGTTTGTCTCGTTTGTCTCCATGTGGCCCTGTGATGGACTTGCGACCCGTCCAGGGTGTACCCCGCCCCTCGCACAGTGATTGCAGGACATGGGCACCAGCGACTCCCGTGACCCAAAATGAAACAAACGGGTAAAGATAATGGATGGATGGATGGATGGATTGTATACACTTGCCTTAGGATATGAGGTTGTAAAACTGTATATTTCACAAAATGTGTAAAATATGTCATATGCATGGCTGTTTGCCTGGGAAAATGGACATCTTTGATATCGCTCTCTCTGTCTGTGCACCATGGTTGACCCCCTGCAGACTTGAGGGTGAGTATTTGACTCTTCATTGCATGAGAACATTACAATTTCTCCACTCGTATTAAACACACTGCCAGAGTGACTCAGAGTCAGAATCACTTTGTGTGGTTACACCCCAGCTTTTCCCCTGAAAACTTATCTTCTGTCTTGCAAGACACAAGAGTTTACAATGTTGTATCAGCTGGACTTTCCAGTCAAGTTTACTTAGCAGGAACATGAAGAAAAGTTCCCATCATGTTCCTCATGGAAATTGGCAACACCTGCGGCAGTTGAAATGAATGCTTAATGTCATAAATGAATATGCAAATATCACTGCATGTCATAACGCATGCCTTAGTCACTCTCTGATTTAAACGCAGCCTGGGTGCCAAGCTGCTATCATTGCACCAATGCCTATAGAATACCAGCTCTATTGCAAACATGTGCGACTGAAACCTTTAACCAGAACTTTGCCATTGTGAGATTTACAAGCACCAACGCATGGACAATGTTTTTGATACAAAATACTTTACCAAGTAACAAGAAAAATGAGGTAAAGACTGAATAAACAAAAAGATTAATTAATAAATAAATTCAAAAATATAACTTTTGTCACTTTTTATTGTGCCTAGAGCCTCATCACCATTGTGTCCCCTTTAGACTTTTCCATTTAGTAACCAACCAACTCCCAGTTGTGCCATCTAAACAGCTTCAGTATTTCCTGGAGAGTTGCAGTACACTGAATTGCACAAGACAGACAGGTTTGAGCATTGTCCTGAGAACAAACAAGAAGGTTGTTGAAAGTGACAAAGCACAGAAAAACATACATTATGAACTGCTTGTGTTTGACTGATGGAAACTCAGCTGCAATATTCTATGTTGCAATTTTTATTTTTATTTTTTTTTTTGTATTATTCCAGGAAGTAATGTGTCAGTGTTTTTTTACCGCCTCATTTAGTACTGTATAAACACTTCATATTAACATTAACATTACATTTTACATTAAAGTGATCAATGGAGAGTGTTGCTGAGGAGAGGGATGGCTGGGATTCTCTCCTGGATCTGTTGCTTCCACAAACTGGCTATAAACAATAGAAGATGGAGATGAAGATGAGCGTTGTTCATTGTGTCTAAAATAGATTCAATTCAGGTAAATGTGCACATTAACACAGTCTACATGGCTCAAAAAAGTGGTGGAACTAGTTCTCCATGTGAAAAATCCAGTCTCCCTGCATGTTTTAACATTTGCAGACCACTCACCAACTCCCCTAACAAGAGACCTTTAATTTAAAAAAATAAACCAGCGTGTGCCATTGTGACCTTTTTACACTTAAATTCAATTCAGTTTATTAATATAGCGCCAAGTCAAAATAGAAATCGTCTCGTGCTCTATTAGGAAAATACGGAACAATAAGATCTCAAATACAAGATGGAGCTAAGTTGTTGAGTGCTTTGTAGGTTAGAAGTAAGATTTTGAATTCAATTCTGGATTAGACAGGGAGTCAATGGAGAGAATCTAAAACTGGAGAGATATGATCTCTCCTACTAACTCCAGTTAAGACTCTGGCGGCAGCATTTTGGATCAACTGAAGACGTTTTAAAGAAGTTTTTGGACACCCAGATAACAAACCATTGCAATAGTCCAGTCTAGATGTGACAAATGCATGAACAACTTTATTTGGCATCATTTTTAGATAAGAAGTTTCTAATTTTAGTGATATTACTCGGGTGGCAGATGGCGGTTCTAGTAACATTTTAAAAGTGGGAGCTAAAAGACAAGTCCTGATCAAAAATAACACCAAGATTTTTAACATTAGAGCTGGAGGCCAGATTAATGCCATCCAAGGAGGGCGAAAGACTGAAAAATTAATTCCTAAGATGCTCAGGTCCAAAAACCAACTTACTAATGTGCATGCTCAAATTATTATTATTATTTTGTGTATGATGCATTGTGGTCTACATATAATCAGGCTTTTTTTTTGAAAATCCATTAAGTTTGAGCAGTTTTCATATCTACCTTTCACCTGTGCTTTGCAGTCATTCCAACATTTGGCAACATTGCACATTGAGGACATTTTGCTCTCACAATGTAAAATTACAATAAAACAAATTTCTACTGTATGTGCAAATAAAAGTAAAGGATGTTGGTGTAAACGACCTAAACACTAAAACTGAATGCTGGAATTGAATATCAAAAATAGCTATGAATGTATTTGAGCATGTGATGCTCATTTTCACGCATGCACATTAGTAACTGTAAAAAGGTTAACTAATACACTTTTAATTTCATAGAAATCTTAAAACTCAGTCAGTTTTCACTGTTTCAAAAGATCAATTTACATTTTTAGTGTCTCTCATACTGAAATAATAGCAGGATTAAATAAAGAAACACAAAGTAAAACAATAATTAACATGTAAATTTTGACTCTTTACTTCAAGTAGTAAAGTTTAATTTTATTTGGGCTTTAGTTAGAAAATAAATTTGGTTGTAAAGATCTATAAAACTTTATTGTGCACTGCTCCAAGTACCGTAGCTGTTTACGCTCAACGCTAAGCTTGTTCTAGCTGTAACTTACTGACCACTCATAAATGCTCTTCCTTGACCCACTGCATAAATAAAACACAAAATACAAAGTATGCACATCCTTCTTAAAGGACTATGTTGTTGTTGTTCCAGCTGCTCTGTTCTGCAGGGGTCACCATAGCAAGCAACCATGCATGAAGTATATGGAAATTGTTTCCTGCTGGATCCTTCCTGATACATCCTGGACTTGAACCTGCAGCCTCAAGATTACAAAACCACTGCACTGTTATACCGCAGGCACACACCCTTTAGGAGGACAGTGCTATTTGTTATAAGTGACGTCTGAAAAGGGTGTTTTTCTCAGAGTAAAATTGTGGATTTGAGTTGTATTAGATTTTTTGAAGCATTCTTTGTTTAAATATGTGCAATATCCTGTTTTCTGTAAGAACTGTTGAAAAGACAGCACGTTATGTTGGATTTAAATTAAAAACAAAGTGCAAAGAAGATATGCATTGGCGGTTTTGATATAATAACACATTTACCTTTATTATTATTCAGAAATTGTGTGGGTTCTTTAATACTGGCACAGCAAAACCAGGTTTATTGTACTCTATTTTTTGGACTATAAGGCGCACGGGATTATAAGGCGTATTAAGCAAAACAAAACAGTCCGATAAGTCAAACTTTATTCAACTCATTCACAATAACCCTCAACATTGTTCAGTTGTACCACATAAAATTGGTTTGAGGTCAGTAGGCAAAACCAGAATTAATACATAAGGCTCAGTGTCGATTTTTGAGAAAATGAAAGGATTTTAAGTGCACCTTATAGTCCGAAAAATATGGTAATTTGTGCAACACTAATAAAACCATCCGTTCATACAACTGCTGCTTTGTGTATCCAAATAAAAGTACAGTTAAATTTATTGACGAGAATTTCTGAGTCACATTAAAGAGTTGACATGAAAAAAACAAAGCGAAGTGGGCATGTTTTCACAATGTGTTGCAGTAAACACTGTAACAATGACATCGATTCATACAAGCTGAACACACAAAATGAATCACACATGCATTCAAAAACATACACACATACTCACATGTGGATGGAAATGATTAAAGAAGAACAAAGCTGCAAAATTTAAGTGGGTAGGAAAAGTTTAAAAACACAAATTTTAAAAAAATGACCTCATAAACACCCTATTTTTTCAGTGCTTTGTACATTCTTTTTCTGTCATTGTTTTACATTGATTTCTGTGTTTCTGTGTTATGTTTTGAGATGTAATTGTGTAACATCAAAAGGCTAGCTTCTCCCTCCTTTTAGCCCACCCCTCCCTTGTTCTCCCACTGTCAGTCCTGCTTAGCTGCTTACTCTCTTCATCTGGTCCTCATATGGGCTTCATTCTCCCCTACTGCAATCCAGCCCAAAACTATTTCCTCTTTCAATTTCCAGGGGAAGTTGTTAAATGGTTTCTGAACCAAACAATCTTTTTTACTCTCTCTCTCGCTCTCTCGCGCGCTCTCTCTCCCGCTAACTCGCTCTTTCACACTCATTTCTCAGCTATTTTTCAAACATTTTGTTTGTAGAAAATAACAGTGGGGGAAAAAAAAAAAAAAGACACACTTTCACAGTCCAACCTGATTAAACGTCCCATAAAGATTTTCATTTGTCTTATGCAAAGAGATGTTAACGGGCTTGTTACTAAACTAAACACGGAACTTTTAAGTGTGTGGTAACCGTGTTCAGTGCAAGTTCTTTCACTGAGACATATACACACAGGCTCTTTGTCCTGAGAATGCAGTCAGGCGGGAAGGAGAGCCATAGCTACAGGGTCAGAGAAGTATGTTGGTCTGAAGGACAAACGCTTACCAGGCAGACTTTCCTCATCTCTCTCTCTTCCTCCCGCCCTGCACTCTGCAGACTTTATGCCCTCCAACCTCGCTACCAGTCTGGAAAACAGAGAACGAGAGGATCTATAATCCATCGCCTCCCCCACCACCTCCTCACTTCTCTCCACTCCCCCTATTTGTTGTTAGCAGTGGCGAGGCGAGGCTGGAGGTGGTGTGTAGCAGGTCTTCAGAGTAAGCTGTGATGACAGGTGTCACTGAGTTACATGGGCGGACCTGTGACGAGTGTCCTGCTCACTTACAATCCTCACTTTGGCGCTTTTCACAAGTCACAAACTGATGAGTGCCAAAAGAGGGCACCAGGATGCGTTCGCCCAGTTTGCATTCCCTTAGAGCTGATAGTTGTTTTAGGCACAAGATGGAGGAATGAAGACTCGCGATGTAACATATCTGAAGCTCTCCATCTTTGCACAGGAACGTTTAGATATGGGTATGCACGAATACACATAAACGCACACGCATTCACTCCCTCAAGCCTGGCACTACACACACGCCGACTGCCAAGCCAGTTTAGTGTAGTCTAGGGGAGCTGCTCTGTCTCAGGGCAGGGACGATGCAAACAAAGCCTTTAGCTCCTCCACACAGTGCGTAAAACAAATTGGCTGCAGGAGCAAAGAGAAGAAACTCACAGGCACGTCTGTCTGGTTTAACGTGATTTACAAAAAGGCTTTGTCGGGTGCAGAGCTTGTTAACACTTCATAAAGTATGGTCCAATGATAAATGATGACCAAACAACTTTAATGTTTCTAAATGTACATGGCCTGGTGTAGAATTATCAAAAGCCATACAGTTGGTTCTATGAACCAAAGTAATGGTAGAAAAACCTCACCGACTTGTTTCTGACGCATTTAGTGCCAGACACTGCTTGTTATGTCCGTTTGTATTGTTGTCATGTGGTATCACAGGGTTTCCATGCTTTTTTTTTTCACACTTAGCATGTGATGTAGACGGAAAGGAGAAAGAAAGGCTGACAAATTAAACACAATCATCTTACAACCAAATTCATTTACGTCACAATTTTGAAAATAAATTAGCATTGCTTAGACAACAGTGATGCCAAGAGTGGCTCAAAATAAGTCTGAAAATATCTGATGAAACCTCAGCAGTTGGCTTGAGCCTTTTTCTCGCTTGGGGAACCCTGCTCAATCAGTGATGTGATCCCAGCATGACAAACAAGGCAAGGCATGGGAGGAGCTGACCATTCACAAGATCATAGCAAGAACTGCATTTCCATTTCACTGGGACCCCAGCATGCATACACACACTCAAGAGGACCCTCTTTTGTATGTGAGGCAGGGACGGCCCAGCCCTCCTTAATTCTGGAGCCTCGGTTTGACGAGGTTAATGAGCACAAACCTGGTACCTTTATTCCATGTCAAGACGGCTGCCACTCACCCACCAATCTGTCTGAGAAAACCCATACACTACTGAAGAGCAACCCTGCAGTCAGTCAACATACTCACAACTCCTACCTCACGCTTTTCCCTCTAAGCTGCCTCTCCCCACTGAGGCATACAAACGGTCAAAGCTCAGTTCCACCTTTTCACACTGTGCTGTGCTCAAAGGGAAGCTGGCAGGGGATGTAGAAAAAAGCTGTGTTTGTTTAAACATGCCTTTAAAAACGTAAGGGGGGAACCTGTTAAATGAGAGGCCAGAAGGGCATCGCCGAGGCAGTGAGTCTGCAGAGTTCAGACTGCTGCAAACCAAGGTTTCCCCGTGTCTCCGGCATCACCTAAAGCCTCTTAAAACAACACCAAAGCTGTTAAACTGCACAGTGTGATGCTGTCATCTGTCTCTCAGTGATGAGGGAAACTACCAGTACATGGAAATTCTTGTTATCATTACCATATCTAATGTTACAAAGAAATATTTATAGTTCTTGTTGTTTTTTTTTTTTGTTTTTTTTGGCAGTTTTTCATGATGGAACTATGATATTTTTACTGTTTGTGTATTTTTTTGTCATTATTCAACATGTTATTTTACTTGTTTGTGGTCATGTATTCTGCATACTCCTAACTTTTTCAATAAAAAGAAAACTACATTGAATACAATTAGGCATTTTTTATATTACATTATTATTACCATTTATTATTTCTTTAACTCTGATAATGACAGTACCACTGTTGATTTTAGAAGTAAAGTAAACGGAACATCTTTTGGCCTTTACTGACTTAATTTCTCTTTTTTTTTTCTTTCTCTCTTGGAAAATTGACTGCGTTAATCCAGCCAGTGACATTTTCACAAGCCACTGAATATAATTAATTTACATCCATGTAAAATGCCAAAGAGGGACCTACATGACACATAGCTTTAGAAAGCATAGATTACAACATTATTAAGTACATTTTTAATAATTTATTGAACACTTTTAAAGACTATTTTTTCCTTGCAAAAATGACAACAATAAACTCATTTTAACTGAATGAATAAAAGCATTATTTAGTTTTGGGGATTTTATTTTATTTTATTTTTTCAGAAAAAAAAAAGGGTTTATTAGGACTAATCATATTTTTATGTACTGAGACAGTTTTGTAAAGACTAAAAGAGCCATTGTTTATTATTAAAAATGTACTGGATTGAATGGGCAGCCAAACGTGAAGATGAATCAATAAACAAGTTTATTCTCTGTAATTTGCCTTAAATATTGTCAGAAGTCTTTATAGGGATTTAGTAATAGTGTTTATATATATAAAAAAAATGTTTTAATAGTAGTACATTCATAAAATAAAATTAAAATATTAATAAACTATATTTGGCTACATTTTCGGTAGCTTGATGACCGGTGCTGCAATTCCAGAGACTGTGGGTTTGAGTCCAGGTCGCTTTAGAAAGGGCATCAACATAAAACATTTTCCAAATCTGATGTAGTTTGCTAGTTGTGGAAACCCCCGTAGGGGGAGCAGCTGAAAGAAAAACATCAACTTAGTGACATCTTACTTGTACAATGTTATACTGACATTATTGCAAAGTACTATAGGTCCTTTTTCACATCACACTGTGTGAATATTGCGCTGGATTTCACTTGTCGTTAGTTTAAATAATAATCTGTGCATTCTGTCATTAACTATCATCATACAAGAACATGACGTCCACAAAGGACATTTGCATTTATGCAGATTAAACTAATCTGTTGATCCCTGTGTCCGTCTAATGAACGAGGCGCCGTGGTGTGTGTGGATATGGATGTCTGTGTGCATGAAGAGGACGGGTTAATTAGGGAAACTGCGCCTGGGCTTCCCTAAAAGGTCACACGTTGCCAAAGGCTTGAATACATTCCCCTTTCTTGACATGCCACAAAGTGACAAGTGCAATAACAGATTTATTTTTTTATTTTTTTTTTATTTTATATTTTGTATTTCAACAAGAAGACGTGATTAACAAGGTTTATTGCTTCACTGGATTGACGTAATGTACTTTCTTTGTTCTAATTGTCTTTCTCATTATTACATAGCCTATGGAGAGTTTAATATATTCATTAATTTAATTCAGTCAAGTTTTTCAATTTGGAAACTCTACCATATGTTGTTTTTTTGGGGTTTTTTTTATAAATATTTTTGATTTGTGTTAAAAAAAAAAACATGGCATTCTTGTTAGGAACACAGGATTCAACATGAGGGTGAAGCTTGACTGCAGAAATATTTTCCTAACATCATTTTATTTATCTGTCTTCTTTTATTCTAGCAGCTTTATTTGATAATTTTCAAATTTGGTACAACCTATACCTGACAAGCAACAGCTGCTGGCCGATTTTCACACAGTACACACAACTCAGTGAGACTCCATGGAGATGAAGCAGATGCAAAATAAAAACTCATGCTGCTTTAAACAAAATATGATAACAAATGTAAAATAAATGGTTGTACGCACTTTTAAAGTCTGGCTGATGCAATTTAGTAACATTTTTCCAATAGCACAGGGTGATCCATCAGTACCTGAATATGTTGGGGGGTTTTTTGGACCAAAGGTTGTTCACTGCGTGATTTAGAAGCAATAATAATAACAATAATATAAATAATAAAATAATAATAATAATAATAATAATAATAATAATAATAGAAATAATAATAAAATGCAAAATGTTCTCTCAATCTTCTTTATTATCACTGAAGAGTTTCCCCTACAACTGAATATATATATATATATATATATATATATATATATATGAACTAAAATATTCAAGTATAATATCTTTTTCACTTTTGATTTTATTATACAAATAAAATATTGAATAATAAACTATGACTTCTCATAAAGGATCAGTGCAGTAACTATTTCAAAAAGATAAATAAAAATTGTGCCATTAACCCCGTTAATTTCATCTCCCTTCCATCTGGTTATGATCTGTGAGTACAGAGAAGAAACAAACGAGTCAAAGTGAAGAAAAGTAGAGGTTTTACTGCATCCTGGTACATCCTGCTTTAATGAGGCCCCCCTCTCTCTGCCCATCTGTCCACAGCAGGATTGGCTGCACAAGGGCCCCATACTGGTGAGGATGTAGGGTGTGTATGTGGGGGGGAGATGCACGCATGCGTGTATATTTTGACTCAGTCAGCTAAAGAACAATATATTTTCTTTTAATTAAAAACAAAATGATGTTATGAATATGGTTTATTTTGTATTGGATAACTAGTTGTGGCTATTTTTAAAGTTCCATTCTGTTTAGAAATTAATTTATATGACACACAGATGTTAAGGATTTCCTACCCCTTTGACAAGAGAAGACTGGCTCATCCATGTATAGTCCCACCCCACTTCTGATGACCCCTCTTTATGGCACAGTCTCATTAGCTGGAGCTGCATCAGCTTGTTAACCTCACTAATCATAATATGAGCGTGTGTAAAAGAGCCCAAGAATTTACTGCCAGGTCCACACTTCAAACGAATGCATCAGCCAGCAGATTTTGTGTGTGCATGTGCATGTGTGTGTTTGTGTGAGAGTGCTTTTAGAAAGAAAGAAAAGTTAAATTTCATCAGTTGGTCAAACAAATGCAAATGCCAATTTGTTCCTTGTTGTTGTCACAAAAGAACAAATCAAAATGCATCATGTAAACTTGACAATTCTTTGCCTCTGGTTGATTTTCTTCTTAAACCTGACACTTGAAATTAGTACCCCACCTACCTACCCACCAACCCAACTACAACATGAGTGCAGCAGGAGAGAAACTGTGTCAAATTCCCACAGTTTTTAAAATAATGCATGTGTAACAGAGGCGTGTTGAAACGTATCCTGCTCACATCATCCCACCTGGAACTGCCAACACATAACTATCTTCACTCTACAGCCTCAGCAAGTCCAGCTTTCTTTACAGATTCACTGAAATTACTTAATTATTTTAATAATTTAAAAAATAAAAGTATTGCTATCAAGGTATTTTTTTTCCCCATTAATATCACAGTGAACACAACAAAATATCTTTTTTTTTTTTTTCAACTTTTTTAAGTTCTTCGTTGCAGCAGGAAAACAGGAAGCAAAACCTCTAGGTGGATGGCTTTGTCAACTTGATATAGTTTATACTAAATTTATTAAAATTATTATTATTGTTTTTACAAATTTAGTACCAGATTATAAATCGGAAAATATTACTGTTTTGATTTGAAAAAAAATAAAAAATTCAAGGATCAGTCAACGCCTTTCTCCTCCTTCTCTTCCAAATCTATTCACTTAACCGGGTGTGGCAGTCAACACTTGGCAAACTCCAAAATCCTAGAGGTGCAGAAAGCTACTTTGTCAAGGGGAACATGTAAGCCATTTATTCAGTCCTACATGTTTATTTTTTTGAGACGTTGTGTCACTTACACTGCGCTTGTTTGCTTTTCGTCATTTCCAATGTCAGCACAAACTTCTCTTTTCATATTATTCAAACAAAGTGAGACACTGTGGTTTGGTTAGGTAGACCCAGAGTGGGACTTGGCTCATTCAGATCATAGTGCACCACAATAGCTGGAATGAAATCTGTTAATACTAGCCCAGTTGCTACTACTTGAGCTCTTGGCTCTTTTGAGATAGACTGGTTGAAGGAGATCAGCAACTCTCATAAAAAGATTAGTAAGTTTGTTTAGAAAACCTCACTTATTTGTGAAGGAGCTGATTGATAAAAATGTGCCTGCAAAGCAACACTGAGTTCAACCGCAAGCCACTGAAGTCACTTTGTGTATGAAAAGCACGTCTCCTAACCTCTCAACAGAATTTCACCTGTGCTTTTTCAGAATTGTGCTCCTGCTTTGAAAAAGGCCCATGTAAATATCAGTTTAATTATCAAAAACTTAAAACCCAAAAATTCACCTCAGAAACAAAGACTACAACAATATGAGGTGGAGAAAAGTGTGTTAAACTATTAAAGTAATCATCAATATGTTGTAATTAGATACATGACTGGAACCGAGAAGGTGAAACCACATAGAACCAGCACCGCTTAGTAGAATAGTTTACTACATTTTGTTTTTAGTTCTGCCCCTCCCTAAACAAATGTGACTTTTTTGACAAATAAATAAAAATAAAAAAAACACATCTCACATGATTTTGTCAGGAGTTGAATTTAGTTGATTTGTGGAGATCTTATCTTGTGCTGCGTGTTCAAATGCATTTTTATATCTTCTTCTTCTTTTGGCCTGTCCCTCTTCAGGAGTACCACAATGAGTCATCCTCCTCCATCTCACTCTGTCCTCTGTATCCTCTGCCCTCACCCCAACTAGCTCCATCCATGTCATCTCTAACTGTGTATAAACCTGAATCTCCTCTTTGTCTTTTTCTTGGCAGCTGCATTAACATCTTTCTACCAATATACCCACTGTCCCTCCTCTGGACATGTCCAAACCATCTCAATCTGGCCTCTCTAACTTTATCTCCCAGTTGTTCAACCTGTGCTGTACCTCTGATGATCTCATTCTTAATCGTATCTATCCTTGTCACTCCTAAGGAGAACCACAAGATCTTCACCTCTGCCACTTCCAGTTCTTTCTCCTGTTTTTTTTGTCAGCTCCACTGTCTTCAGACCATACAACACAACTGTTCTCACCACTGTCTGACACAACCTTCACCATTTACCCAGGCTTGGGACTGGCCCAAGAGATAAACTGGCTTGTGCTCTCTAGTGGCAGGTTCAATAGCATTTTTATATGCCTAGTAAAAGTTATGTGCCAGCCTGTCAACAAGTTGGGAGGGTCTGTATTTGGTGCTTTTGTGTCAAGCAATACAACTATCTTGTTGCCGTTAATGGCTCAGTCTCACATGATTTGACCTCAAATTATAACATGGCTGAACCCATAAAATTCAGTCTTGGCCAGAAAAAGTTGATTGAGTTGCTTTGTTTGACTATATTTATGTTCATGGTAATATTGCATTCAATGGGGGCATATATACTTTTTAACATGTTTATTTTTGTTTTTGTTGTTGTTTGCTTATTTATGCAAACCTAGTAAAAAAAAAATAAAATAGAGGTTGAAGTTAAAATGTGATTAAAATTTTAATTGAAATAATGTTTTTTTTAATAAACTTTCACACACTTAGACAGTCACTTAAATAAACTTTGTTTTCTCCAAAGGCACTGAAGCACATATACTGTACATCTTGCACAAGCAGTCCCAAGGACTCTTATTAATTGCAACCACATGATGTGTTAAAGCAAATTTGTGGTAACAAATTAGTACTTCATACATTCAGAATATGTATAGCATGAAAAATCAGAGAAAAAAAACAACAAATAAAAATAGATTCCTAGAACTTTATACATTGACCTTAGAGACTGCTACCAGTGTCACATTGAGGTTAAACATCCTGACCAAGAGGTCATGTCATCGTTTACCCAACATATTCTATCCCATCCTCTGCAGTTCATATGCTAACATAGAAATCAGGTTTGATGGCTGACCAAGTGAGCTGACAAATGAGGAAGTAATGAGAAGTGTGTGTTGGGGGGTGGGTGTGGGGGGGACAACTGTCTTGTCTTGTCTCCGGCAGCATCATTCCTCCCCTGCTGTGTCTGTATGTTGTGTTGTGTTAATCAGGCCAGTCAGCACTGACACACAGCATACTGCACAGCAGGATGGCATGGCCCTCACTCTCAAAGTGTTGAGATCCATGCCAATCTTTTGATAAAGAGAAGAAAATAAAACTCAGAAATTGTGATGCGTTATAATTTTTTTTTTTTTAATTTTGAGCCCTCCAATGTTGTATTTTATTCCACATTCTCTCCATATTTGTATTTTTCCATCCCAGCCCAACTATCCCTTGTGCAGCTACAATCATTTCGAACCTGCTTCTTGGAGTGATTGGGTGTACATTGATCTTAGTAGAGAAATATATAAAAATGTTGAAACCAGGGCTGAATATTTTAATTGTCAATGGAGGTGTTTCCTTTTTAATTTAATTTAGCAGCACCTAGAAGCAAATAAGTGGACTGAGTAAAGGGAATACCAGGGGCAAAAACAGTGGGCATCATGATAATAATGCTAATTTAATTAAAAGGTTATCCACCTACTCATTTACTAAAAGGGGAGAGATGAATGCTGCTGCTAGTGACGTATCTTCTAGTTAATGCCAACTTTCACAGGGCTGTCTAACTGTGGCCTCTTTCCCTTTTGGTGTATGTGTGTGTAAATGAGTGTAATGACAATAGCATGGGGAACAGACCCCCAAACATCACCCAGGGCTCCAGTCCTAATTGCTTAAATAATCCTCACAGAGTCTGTCTGTAGAGCCAGAGGCAATGAGGTAGAAAAGAAGAGAGCGAGAGGTGGGGAAATATATGGAGATGAGGAAGAATGGTACTAAATGAGATAAAGAACAAGTTTGATAATCAGAGTGGATATTTTACCTTAAGTTATGACATTATTCATATAGGTTTGAATTTATTAGAACATTTAAATATTTTTTTATATATTTCTTTCATATCTTTACAGGGTGGGTTTGTTTAGATTTTAATAAAGGTAATGCTAAAACTTTAATTTCTTATTTGGTTTTCATCATAAATCCCGTGCATCCCACCCTCTCCATCTCATTTCTAACTTTCTCCCTCTCTTTTGTCTGTTTTGCAGAGATGGGTTACAGTGAGCCAGAGGGAAGGACAGCCAAGTATAGTGTTTGTCTGTGTGATAGTCACTGAAAGAGACAAGTATGTAATTTGCCCTTAGATCCCGAACAACACACATTTTGTTCTTGCACAAACTGCTGATTGCATGAGATAAATAACAGTCTAAAAGTAGCTGTTCATGAAATAAATTGGCTAGTGTTCCTTTTTTCTTAAGATGCATGAAAAAGAAAGTGCAGTCTAAGTTAAGCAAATGTCATTAAGACAACATGATTGCAACCAAGATGTTTTTTTTTTTGCATCAGTAATATCAATAGTGTTAATATTTTAACTTTTTTTTTTTTTTTGGTCAAACTAAAGTATTAAGTTCCTTTAAGGTTTTTGCTTTAGTCACTTACTGTTTTTTTAATTGAGTTCAACTGAAATTTACATTTAAAACAATAACTGGCTGAATTTTACAACATTTATAAAACAAACCAATACACAAAAGGTACTTTGGCTTTTGTAAATGACTAATCTCTCACTGGTTTAGATGCTATTAATTTATTTATCTTTTTTAAAAACACAAAAATGTGATTTGTTTAAAA
>NC_056504.1:36193222-36195342 GCF_014905685.2 Nematolebias whitei
ATATATATATATATATATATATATATATAGTTTCTTTATGCTGCTATTCAAAGAGTTTAGTAAAAAATATGGTGGTGTTGTGAAACAAAAATGGCCCGAGTCAAACAAATACAAATTGTTAGTCTTGGATGTGTCCATCCTGAGGCGATGACAAGTACAGCACCAAGCAGACTGTATGTGACATTGCAGAGTTTCAAACAAAACAAAAATGGCCACAGTGACAGCCAAGGCAGTTAGTGTGTGTCTGCATGTATAGTCAGTCACAAAGAAGTAAACAAACATATATACTATGCACCTGTTAACATGCAGGGCCTGCATGTTGCAGGCATCTAGAATATCATTTTGTTTTTGCTTACATCCCCCCACCCCCTTCCTTTTATTCATGTCTGTCTTGCTCAATTTAGAATTGGTAAAAAATAAAATAAAATAAGAAACTAAAATAAAAAATAAAACTAGTAAAAAAAAGCTTGTTTTGAGTGACACTAGAATATCATATTTTCCAAAAGATTTTCCACCAGAAATAACCTTGACTCTAATTTGAATCCTTCATTACATGAGTGTTGGAAAGCATTTTTATGTGTGCTAAATAAAGAATTCATTGTTGGTGTTCTTTTGTGACATTGTGTGTCTGCCTCTGTCACCTTGTTTCCTCAAACATCAAAGAACAAGGCGAGGAGTGTCAGAAGTTATTTGGCCACGATGGAGCCACACGGCACGCTGCCATTCACTTTGAATCAGGCCGCACACTAAGAGATCCAGCTCAGCCTGCCGGGCATAACCATAGCTGCACACTTACAGACACACATGCACGCTCACATACACCTACATCACCCCAACTCTGTCAGCCTTATGACACGCAACAAACAAGGTAACCCTTATCATCCAGCAACCCCCTCCACCTTTCTTGACGTACCCAGACACAAGGAATCTTACAATCGAGGAAACATACATATATGCACATGCACCAGATAATCGTTGTCCCCCACTTTATTGCTCTTAAATTCCTCTAATATCTCCTAGACTTCTTGCTTTTCCAGTGACTTTGGTGTGTGTCCCCTCTTTCATCTTCTTTCGCATCTACCCCCCGCCCCTACACACACACACACACACACATTTGAAATTTTCAGAGAAAATAACTGAGGGCCAGATTAGAGGTTGGCTGCCTCTTTGCATTACCAGCAAAGATTAATATTCCCAGGATGACTGCCATTGCCTGGAGGATGTTAATGTGTGTACATGCTGCTCTCCCACCCAACACACACACATTTGCACATGCAGACACACGTACATGTGCAATCTCAAATTCAGAGTCTGCTGTATTTCCACTTTGCTCAGAGTGACAGAGTAGCTCGAGTAGAGGGAGATCATCAGCATTTGTCTGCCTGTTGCTCACTGTAGCTCCCTGTTACCTGCAAGGGTGAGACAGGTTTAAAATGCCAACAGCTGTTTTGTGATGACACTGGCACAGGCTGTAGGAAGTGAGAGATGTGATTGTGCACGTGCATGTGTCTGCATGTGTGTGTGTGTCTGTCCACAGCTCCAGTGATAACTATTCACACACTTCAATGGATTATTTTGAAAATAATTTGTTCATTACCATCAGGCATGAAAATTATCATTGATTTTGTTTTTAATAGAATAAATATGGTAAACATGAAAATCTGACAGAATAACAAGAACTTGTTTTTTATTATGAATTTAAATGTTCTGTTCCAAATGCAGTTGTATAATTTTGATTCAATATTGATCATCATGACAACAAAACATAAAATACAAAGTAGCAATGCATTAATGGGTATGATTTGTCTTTCAGAAACTTTGACGTTCAAATATTTAATTAACATATTATACATATTGCAAAGAACAATGTCAAGTGAAAAAAAATCAATAAAATGTTTTAAAAGATCTTAACAGGTCATAAATGTTAATTTTTTCTTTGTCTTAGTTCAATAGTACAAATGTTTAAATATTTATAATTATCACTACATTGATGCTAAATAAAACATTATAGTTAAAATAAATAATGACTGAATTAATTAATAAGGAAAAGCAAAAAAATAAATAGGGTTTAAAATTGACAATATATATATATATATATATATATATATATATATATATAT
>NC_056504.1:36195442-36219215 GCF_014905685.2 Nematolebias whitei
TTTTTTTTTTTTTTTTTTTTTTTTTTTTTCAAAATATACCAATGTAAAAATTATATAAGATTTGTATGATTGTACTTTCAGTCCTCAAACAAAAAACACATTGGTATTAATGAGTTAGCAATAAGGTAATTTGCAAACTGACATTTATTGCAAAGTTACATATACTGTATGTTGCCTCTCCTTGTCTGTATTTGTATTTATCTTTTTTTTTTTTTTATTCAACCTTTATTTAGACAGGTCAATCCCATTGAGCCTTAAGGACCCATTTACAAGAGAGACCTGATTTCAACAAAGAATGATGACGACAACGGAATTATAAAAAGTCATACAGATTTTTTTTTTTTTTTTACAAATTAAAATAAGATGGCAAAAAAAAAAAAGTAGCAAAAACAGCTAGATTCTAAGGCGAATGTAGAAACTAAAAACAGGAACATGTCTGTGTTGGTCCCTGCCAGGAGTCCAACAGATTCTTAAAGCCACTTAGAGAGGTCAAGGTTGAGAGCTTCAGATCTTTTTGCAAGATATTCCAGGAAACAGGAGTGGAGTAGAAGAAGTCCCTTTTGCCAAGTTCAGTCCGCACTGAAGGGACACTGCAGGTAATAATGTCCTGAGAGTGCACGCTGTAGCTGCACTCACTCAGATACATGCAGGAGGAGATGTATGAAGGCAACAGACCAAGAAGTGATTTAAAGATGAAAATGTACCAGTAGGAGAGTCTGCGTGAAGTTAATGGTGACCAATTAACCAGTGAATACAGGGTGCAGTGGTGGGTATGATAATCACAGCCAGTTACAAATCTTAGTGCACCATGATAGACAGCATCCAACATCTGCAGGGTGCTTGTAGGAGTGTTCAAGTAAATGTCACCGTAGTCAGTGGAGGGAAGGAAAGTCACAGATACAAGGCATTTCCTAGCATTCAAAGTTAGACAGGACCTGTTTCTGAAAAAGAAACCCAGATTAACTTTCAGTTTCTTTACTAGGTTTTCCACTTGGAGCTTACAAGAGAGATGCAAGTCGACCAAGATCCCCAAACATTTATAGGAATCAACAAACTCAATGGGGACACCATTTGAGGATAAAATCAGACGAAGAACTGCTGGGGCCGACTTCCTGTTTGGAAAAAAGCATCCCTTTGGTTTTATCAGCATTTAAGACAAGTTTGAGGTGGAACAAATCTGACTGGATGATGTCAAATGCAGATTGCAAAAGCTGGAAAGCCTTAGCAACTGTTTTAGCTCGACATTAAACAACTGTGTCATCAGCATAGAAATGTAAGGATGTGTCAAGGATGCTCTGACCTACATTACCTATGTAGATTGTAAAGAGGGTGGGCCCTAAGACTGAGCCTTGTGGTAAACGATTGTTGACAATTTGTTACACTACAGGATCTGTGCAGCTCCATCCATAATCATGCATGAAACATAAAAAGGCCCAAGATGATAACTATATATATATATATTTTTTTTTTTTTTTTACTTTATCCCTTCTACATTACATTTTTGCTTATGAAATTGTAAGTTTCTCATTGCGTACATATTTACTTTTTCTATCACAAGTGCACTAAGAGCTGAGCAAAAACTAACAAAATAAAGAATATAGGGAAAAAAGGGGGGGGGGGGGGTGAACA
Source organism: Nematolebias whitei (assembly GCF_014905685.2). Lineage (NCBI taxonomy): Eukaryota > Metazoa > Chordata > Actinopteri > Cyprinodontiformes > Rivulidae > Nematolebias > Nematolebias whitei. The sequence goes on from NC_056504.1 coordinate 36,197,072, forward strand.
TTATATTATGTAAACTCTTGAGGATGTTTCAATGAATTCAAACTTGTGTTTATTCAATGATTGTAGCACCAACATGAATTAATTGCATCCCATCTTGAAATTTCCAGACACATGAATATGTGATGAAATATAAATAATAAATATGGATACAATAAATAAATACAGTACAGGGACAGCAACTGTGTGCCTTGCAGCATCTGCAAGGCACACATACCTTTGAGCTTAAAACGAGTGCCTGGAACCAATGGAAGCATCAGGTCTGCTGACCTCAGCAGCCATATGTCTTCCGCTGTGCGACATGAGGCTGCAGCAGATCAGCGAGATAAGAGGGGCAGAACTGTTCAGAGATTTAAAAACACACAGAAGGATTTTAAAATTAATTTGAAAGTGAACCGGGAGCCAGTGCAGGGAGGCCAAAACTGGAGCAATGCGCTCTCTTTTGCCTGCAGCATTTTTGAACCAGTTGTAATCATGCAATAGAGGTCTGACTGATTCCAAAAAGAAGTGCATTGCAGTAATTGATCACGGATGGTAAAGCATGCATTACTGTCTCAAGGTTACTTTTGGACAGTATGGACTTCAATTTAGACCAGGGGTGTCAAACTCACTTACAAAAGTGGGGCAAAATCAAAACCTTTTTCAAACTAAAGGCCAATTTCAAAAACTAGGTTAACTCAAATCAGATACCCGCAGTGGTGGGATGTAACTAAGTACAAATACTTTGTTACTGTACTTAAGTACATTTTTCATGTATCTGTACTTTACGTAAGTAGAGTTAAATGTGGGTACTTTGTATTTTTACTCCATTACATTTTACATCAAGTATCTGTACTTTCTACTACACTACATTTCTATAATGTGTTGCATTACAAGTCACATTCATGTTGCGGCTTTTTGATTTGTTTGTTACTTTGAAAGTAACCAATGGTGAGATGGGAGTTGGTCCATTGAATCACTGCAAAGTGGGCAGGTAACGTTAGGCCCACCTTCAAGAAGAGCTGGGCCAATGACATATATTCTAGTATATTTGTCACTGAGCTGGGTGCACCTGCAGCACCGCTAACACACCCAAAATGTATTCAACCACAAGAGAGTCAGCCAGAAGATATGCTCCACCCATTTCCTTATTGAAAGACTGCTCAGTACAACAGGACAGCTTCTCTCTCCCAAAAGAGCCAGACTGGACTCAAAAATCTTTGAAAACCAACTTCTTTTGAACTTGAACAAGAAATTCTTGCTGCAATATTAAAATGTGTCAGTTCATGGGATGTTAGGACAGGAGACAAGAGATAATAATTAATAATAATAATAATTTTATTTAAAAAGCGCCTTTCAGGACACCCAAAGACGCTTTACAGTAAGAAACATATCAGAAAGACTTTGTAAAAACTAACAACAAGCACAGTGCAAAGATCAACAGGAATAAAGTAGAGATGTCTCCAAATGGCTCGACACTCAGGTCCAAGTTTTAAAAATGGTGTCAGAAAATTAAATTATTGTTCAATATTGACCCATTACAAGGTTGAATAGACAGTATTTTAACTAGAGTTGATGACAAACTGGAGTTGAAATGATCAGTGCCTGTTCCTTTATTAGTTGTGTCTAACGCCCCTTTTGTTCAGGCAGACAACTTTAACTTAAATGTGTTTACTGCAGTTAAAATGACACATTGGTTTTGCTTTGTGTTAAATAAAAACTTTCAAAGGTATAATCATTCCTCGTTCTTATTTTGACTAATGTCATTTAACTCTGTATGTCATCCCTGAAATTCTGACGCACAGAATCACAAGTCCAAGTGTGAACTGTGTCACAGAGTAAACACAATAAAAACATGAATTATCTGCAGCATTGTTCATTAAAATGGCACAACCCTATTAATGTATTACACAAAACATACTTAAGGTAGGCAGACTTAAAGATATGTAAACCATTGCATTAGGTAATACATTCAGAAGTACTTTTACTTTTAATACTTTAAGTATTTTAAAAGCACATTCTTATTTACTTTTACTCAAGTAAATATGTTAATGTGGTACTTCTACTTTTACTAGAGTACATTTTTGTCTGTTTATTTGTACTTTTACTTAAGTACAGTGTTTGAGTACTTTCTCCACCACTGGATAGCCGACGTCTTTTCTTGGTCACAGGTTCCGCAACAAAAATTTGATTTGTCTCATTTGATGTTCTCTGTTGTGCTTTCAACATCATAATCAAAGATTACTGAAAAAAAACATTGAGATATAAATGTATTTTATGTTTCACATATCATCTTGGGGGCCAGATAAGATGTCAAGGAGGGCCACATTTGGCTCCCGGGCCTTGTGTTATACACATATGGGATCACACATATGGGATTAAAGGTTGAATGAATGAATGAAACATATGATTTAGACAGTCGCCTCAAATGAAAAAAATAATAATAATAAAACAACAACAACACGATTTAACAATCATGTTTACATGACTGTTTAGTTTCATGGAAGGGTCCATTTTCACTCCCAGATTAGTGACAACTTGTTTCTCTAACGGGACTAGAGAGGACAGGTCGATACAGTGGTTCATGATCATGGAAACATCATGAACATTGAACATTGTTGTTGATTACTTTCTTCTGCCTAAAGTGCTCATAAATTATTTTCCTATTCTACCATTAAGTTAAATTATCAAAGCAAAACATATAAATGAAAAAAAAAAAAGATATTTCAAAATGCTTTTTCATCTTAAAGGTTATCTACTTTGATGACCTGGAGTTGTGGGGACTGTTACTTTCAGGCTCAGAGTGCAGCAGGTGGTGCGCAGCAAAAAATAAAGAAACGTGTCTTAACAAGACCAATACAGTTAAGCTGCAAGTTTTTTTTTTCCTTCTTCTTTTTTCCTATAGACGTCAGTTTGTCTGTTTAGACAAAGAGCTAATCAAAAACTAAATGCATGCATATACACATACATGAGTGCTCACATGCATGTATACATTCAGACACATATACACACACTTCTGTAATCACTCTCTTGTGTTCCTGTTTAAACTCAATTGAGCATGAAAGAATAATAAAAAAAAATAAAAAAAAACAAAGCAAATGTCCAAAAGGATTAGCTAAAGATATAGAACAACCATTTCTCATGCACGTTTTGTCTGTTTTTTATTGTTTTAATTGGATAAATTAAGAATAAATAAATGTGTCTACCTGCAGACATGGTTAGAGTAATGTTGAACATTTGATTTCTCAGGCGGAGGAGTTCACAAAAACGGAACTTGGCATGAAATAATCTGTACGAATGTCGTGAAAAAGATACAGATCAACCCAACACAAAAAGATTATTTGTCTTATATAACAGTTGTATAAACACACCTTTGAATCCACAGTGAAAAACAGGTGCTATGACATCATAAATCCATTGTGTAACTCCTAAAATCTCCAGATCTATTTTCCAACTCTGTGACAAAAATAAATAATGTCATTGCAAACTTCCTTTTAAATATCGTGTTACAGGTTTACTTCTTGTCATTACATTAAAAAAAAAAACTATTGGATTGATAAATAATGATGTGACTAATTCCTTTATAATAGAGGCTCCTCCGTTTCTCACCCAGCTATACAGCAGTTCTGTGAGAATGCTGAGATGTGTGTTTTATTGCTCTTATATCACAGACATCTGAGATCTCACAATTCTCTCTGTCTCTCCTGTGTTTTATTTATTTATTTTTTTTTTATCTTTTTATTCTTATACATGTCATTTTACCCAACAGTGGTTGCATCAGCAGAACCGTTGTCCATGGCAGTCATGTATGGCAAGCCCTTTTAACATAAAATCGAGTAGTCTGACTATCTGTAGTTACATTCTAGATATCTTAAATTGAGTTTTGACTAGGCACAATTACATTTTGACTAGTCAGAATGCTAATTTAAGATATCTTGAATTACATTCTGACTAGTCAGAATAACAATTCAAGATATCTTGAATTACATTTTGACTAGTCAAAATGTAATTCAAGATATCTTGAATGACGTCACTTTATTTGTCATTTGAAGGGTCAAACATCCGTAATTACAATTCAAGATATCTCGAATGTAATTATGACTAGTCAGAATGACACTTTTAGATATCTTGAATTAAGAAATGACGCGTAGGACCCGCGGCTGCAACTTAGCTGTTCAAACAACTGCCTGCAGAATTTTGAGTGGCTGCAATGGCGCTAGCTGTTCTGGACAACATTGTTAGAAAATGCCACAACTTCCTGTGGCTCTAGTGTTAGACAGTGAGGAAAATGGCTCAGTCTCTGCGCTGTTGTTTTTGTTCAGTTCCTGGTTGTTCTTGTGGGGCAAGAAAACCACCGTATCTGTCCTACCATGCTTTACTGCACTCTCACAGCCTGCATGAGTCACCATAATTAGTCAGTGTCTTACCTGAGAGAAGACTGACTGGCTTTTGGATTTTTGTATGTGAATGTGAGCCCCATGTTTGTTTGTTTTGCAATTCTTTAAGTATTATTCATATTTATTTTTGTTAATTTCATATTTATATTCCAGGTTGAAGGTGACAGTTGAGACGTGTAGTTCCGTTCCACAGTGTTTACTTGTAAACAAACCCAAGTGTCTTTTCTGTGTATAAATGATGTCCTTGGGTGAAAGTCCTAAGGTTGTGTTGCAGTAAGTTTATAAAATAAAAATAACATCCATACCCAAGCTTGTCACATGTATGTAAATTGTTCTAGTGTTACGTAGTTACCAGTAGATAGTTTGTTTTGAATTATTTTAAACATTCTTCAATTAAAACACACTTGAGCAGCATACTGTACTGTTTTTTTTATTTGTGGATTGATTCAGTTGAATTACAAGGAAAACAAGTCCACTTACAATATCTAGTAAAAACAAAAAAACATTTAACTATTTAAGTTAACATTTTATAACCATACACTATAAATTGATAGTGGATTATAGATATTTTATCAAATTATGTAATTTCAAATTAAATAAATTGGCACATTTATGTATTTTTCATGAATAACTATTTACAGTATTTACATCTAAAAAGTTAAGTCTGGTCCTCTGGACATTCAAAAAACCAAAACAAAAAAAAAAAAAGAAGAAGGTAGAAATGTTTCGTCTTTCATCCGAAAGGCTTCTTCAGTCTGAGGTGCTGCTCAAAGTCAAAGTCACTTTTATTGTCAAAAACTGCAACATGTACAGGACATACACAGGATTGAAATTACATTTCTCTCAGACCCCGGTGCAACAATAACCATTTAACATTAAAACATTTATTAAACATAAGCATAAAATGAAGTAATAAATGGTTCACACATTTACACATGGTTGTCAGCAGCAAACTGGTTGATCCACTCTAAGAAGGTGCTATTTAAGAGACTGAGCTGAAAACAGCACCTCAGACTGAGGAAGTCTCTTGGATGAGAGACGAAACGTTTCTACATTTTGTGTGTGTTTGTTTTGTTGTTTTGCTTTTTGAATGTCCAGAGGACCAGACTTAACTTTTTTTTAGATTTTCCTACCTGGATCATTGAGCAGCACCAGGATATAGTATTTACAGTGATTCACACAGATTGAGACTGATTAAAAATATGAAGGAACAAAAGGGTGATTTATAAATTTTATGTTTCTTGCTGCATTGATATAAACACATGGATGAAGGTGTTGAAGTAAAACATGTCCAGTTTAGACTTCATCTGATCAATCAATCAATCAATCATCAATCCATTCATCACACCATACCCGTTCAACAGTTATTGTTTAGTGTACCCCCTGATCATCTGAGCTGTCAGTGCTGTCAGCAGACTCCTCTTCCGCACTTCCTCTGTAAGCAACACGGAAAGTGGAAACAGCTAGCAGTAAGCCTTGGTTGTTTAAGCTGTACCCACGCGGGACATCTGGACTGCTCCCTGGTTCTGGCCTGTACTTCATGTGACACTTGCAGAGACTGAAGGTGCATAAGCTGATCAAGTGTGGACACAAAACACATGTTGGGAAGACTATGCAGCATCGAAGGAAGAGCAGGGAGGTCTGGAGCCATGTGGTGCAGAATGATGCTGCGCAGGACTTCTCAGGTGGGCACTGGTGAGACCTCAGTGAGCCCTGTGGCACAGGACCAAGTCTGGATGGTACCAGCTCCAAAGCTGAGAGACCATCTCTAGGATAAGTGTGATAAGTGGTTGAGACGCCAGCTGGTGCTGTTTTTCTCCCGATGCCAGGATGTTAGGATCTGGAAGTGGTCCTACAAACACACGAGTGACAGAATCACAATAAGTTTTGACAAAGGAAACATGGACATAAAAACATTAACCCAAAGGTTATACCTGTGAAAGCTCTGTAAAGCGTGGAGTGCAAACATCTTTTCACCAGTTTTGGGCTTTCGCACCACCACCTCGCTGGCAGGTTCAGGATGGATTCCCTTACAAGAAATAAACATAAAAATACATCAAAATAAAAAATAAATAAATGTAAAGAGACAAATGAGCAATTTTGTAGGACACAGTGGGACAGATTTGAGAGTTAAGATTTTTACTTAACTTGCAAATATTACTAAGTCATAGAGGTTGAACCTGCATTATTCATTACCTACAAAAACAAACAATTCTAAACAAGTTAGGAGAGAAAAATATATTTGACACAAGTAATATTGAGACTATGACAAATTTCACATGGCACTAATAATATACAGGTGGGAAAGTTATTACAATTGTTGTTATGAGAATCATAACCATCATATACTAAATAATATAACAGAAAAGAATGTGTTCCACTCTTATTTTATTTTTTTACCTGTGTTCTTTGTCTGTGCCTTCTTTGTAAATCTCTTGTGCGGGCCAGTACAGGAGGACCAGTTGGCAGCTGGAGTTGGGAGTAGTGGGCAGTCTGGTAAAAAAAAAAGTGCAACTACATGGTTACAAAAACCTTTACCAGCTGCACTTCTACAGAAATAAGCCAACATTTCTTTTTTCAACACCCAGTGAGATCTAAAATAGATCTGATTTTAGCACACACACACATATAATTAATACTTGTTATAACATATTTAGCTTTAAACAAGTAATATATTGTATAATAGATTGATTCACTTAACACATCAACTTACAGATATACACAGCACGCTACATACACATAAACATATGTTTGGCACTAATGGAACCTCATAAAAATATAATTAAAGATTTTATATCATGTCTGTCTCAAACACTCCAAATAATGTAGCACACTAAATTAGGCTTCTTTATCACGATGTTTATGCGCTTCATATGTTGTAGCTAACGGTTAGCTCGCTAAGCTACGTCTTTTCTTACCTTGACAGCTGTGGAGATTTTCTTCATGGAAGAACTTTTATCCTTTCACGTTTATTAGTTCGAGAATTCGCCGCTGCGATTTCCTCCTCAGCAGCGAAAGAAAAGATTGGCAAATTAAGCAAAGATGTTGAAAAGAGAGACATTTCTCCTTAGTGCAAAAACTCGCAAAGCAGGAAGTGTCGGTTTCCGGTTGTCGTGAAAAAGATGTCGCAAAAAAGTCTTCTTGTTGCAGATACAATAAATAATCCGAGCTGCCGCGCTAAAAATCATGTTAAAAATACGAGCGTTGTGTTGGACTGACCTGATTTTGCAGATTATAAAATAAAAAGGCTACAATGCCTTATGATTTTTCCGCCAAAATGCTACGTAAATCTGTGACGTTTTGACTATTCAGAATAACAATTCAAGATATCTTGAATGTCATTCTGACTAGTCAAAATGTGAATTCAAGATATCTTAAATAGAAAAGCCGTCTACATGATAAAATATTCAAGATATCTTGAATTCATTTTGAGATATCTTAAAAGGAATTTTGACTAGTCATAAGTACAGTTCTAGATATCTTTAAGTTAGTTTTGCCTAGTCGTTATTTGCTTTCAAGATATCTACAATTTAATTTGCACTAGTCAAAACTTCATTTGTGATATCTACAAATACATTTAAGATATCTTGAATAATGACGTAATTTAAGATATCTTTAATTGTAATTATGACTAGTCAGAACTAAAAGTGAGATATCTTGAAAGCAAATAATGACTAGTCAAAATTAACTTAGAGATATCTAGAACTGTATTTTTGACTAGTCAAAATTCAGTTCAAGATATCTTGAATTGAAGCCTCCATACAACTCAATGGTAAATCTGACGTCATTATGACTAGTCAGAATGTAATTAGAGATATCTTAAATGAGTATTTTGACTAGTCAAAATGCAATTCAAGATATCTTAAATAACCAATATGTCTAGTCAAAACTCAGTTTCAGATATCTGGAATGTAAGCGTGGTGAATCCTATTTTATGTTAAAAGGGCTTGCCATAGTCATGCAGCTTTTGCTTCCTCTCTCGCCCTTTCTTTTTTTTTTTTTTTTTTTTTAATTCTCAACAGGCAGGTGCATGTGTACACACAAACAAACACGGATGATGTGTTCACTCCCAAGCAACTGCATTCAGTAAATACATTTTAATAAGCCTTTTGCACTTCATTATTATACATATCATTTGAGGAAAAATGCTGTTATGGCAAATGTTATGAGGTAAAGTGTATAAGAATTAACAACGCATTATCTTTGCATTTATTTAATGCTGTCTGGGTAAAACCAAAGTTGACGATGGCTTAGCCTTTTCACTTTTGTGCTGTCTTTGTTTTTCTTTTTCTAATGTTTAAAGAAGAAATACACCAATCTGACAAGGAACACAGACACCTTTCATCACCAGTTTTCCTCTTTATTTAACAACAGCACTGTGGCCAGATGCCATGGGAAGGTACTGTAAACACCACCGCTTTTCTTTCCCTTCCTCCAACACGATAATGCCCAACATAATTGAGGCATGGAAGTTTGTGGCTGCCATATGCTAAACATGGGCTGGATAAATTGCAGGAGAGGGAGGATTGAGTAAAATAGAAAATTGTTGCTCTTGGCTTAAATCACTCGTGAATGATTTTCTTAAATTATGTTAAAAAAAAATGTTTTTTTGTTGTTTTTATTTTAATTATTAAACTGGGAAACACCAAAGAAAAATGAGTAGCTTTATTGATCTTACAGCATGTGAGTTGGCGTGTAAGGATAGACGTTACTCTTCTGTTGGATGTGAGCACATCTCCCTCTCCTACCCTGTCCTGCACACTGCAAACAAGTCTGGACAGCTTTGTATCTCATCCCTCTTTGGATAAACACAGGCAGGAAATGAATGTGGTTTTACAATGATTCACTCCATACTGGAAACATTTGTTGTCAAAGAAATCCATTCAAAGCAGCTTGGCTTCACATGTTTACTATTTTCTCCTGCTTTGGTAGATATGTATCTTTTCATTTGGCGGTGTCCTACTTCTACAACTCACCTTAATATAATTTTGATTTTTGTGCTAGTTCACAGAGTTTGACTTTTGATTTCTTTTTTTTTTTTTAAATAGTGTTTTTATTCAGTGAAAACTATACTGTTGTATTGTATCCACTCAGTTCGCCTTTCTTTTATTTGTCTTTTGCTTCAACCTGTTTTTGCTCCCTCTTCAATCAACCACATTTTAGTGTCTCTTGCTTTATTAGTAGAAAGTAAAAAGCCCTAAGGCCAAAGCTTAGTGCAGCTGGTTAAGGACTGTCGGCTAGAGTAATGAGTTTTACCTTTAACTGAACCACAAAGGCTGGTTCTTGCTCATGGGCATTCCAGCTCTGAAGTGAGGACCACGTACAAGAAGAACATGCGCATGTATACCATGAGCTCCATCGTCCTGGTTCAGCAACTTTCAAGCGTTTAAACGTTTCGTCACATCATGTGCAGTTTAAAACAACAATGGCTGTTTGTTTGGTTCTGTGGGAGGACCTGGGTTACTGTAGATGTTAAAGAAGCACAAATTAACTAGTCTTGAAACTCCATGTGTGGACTCTTCACAGATGTTTTGTCTGTTTGAGGCAAATCACCCGTGGAATTCTGGTCGCCTGTCAACGATGTACTAAAATTGATTTCAAGGTTTTCAAGTCAGTGCATGAACATTCAGCAACGAGCAAAACTCTGCACCTCATGCCTTGAACAAACCAAAACAGACAAATTAACTTCTAGTTAATAGGGATGCATGATATTGGATTTTTGGCCAATATCCGATATGCCGATATGTTAAAACATATTTGGTTGATAACTAATACCAATACTGATTTTTTTTTTTCCCCTAGACCTATAGAGACTGCATAGTTTTCTCTGCTGTAGAATTGAAATACTACATTATTCTGCATGGTCTTTGTCAATTTGTCCTGCTACCAAATGCAGATACCATAAAGGGAGCTTAAAATTATGTAACACTTCACGTTGTATTATGTTTAATGTCAAATTTATTCATGACATTTACTCTCTCTAACACAATGTCATCACTCGAACGGTGCAAATTTGTAAATTTTCACAAATCTAAACTCAACAAGTAAAAAGTGACAAGTAAAAAGTGCATAAGTAGTAGAGCATTAATAGATATACTTGACTGCTTCTTAAATTAAAAAATAACTTAAAACAGAATTCTTTTATATCGGTGAGTTGTTTTGATGGCATGGCCGATGTCTGATATTTAACTTTATCGCCAATATCGGCCCATACTGATACCACGCCGATAATATTGTGCATCCCTACTAGTTTAAATTTCTAAACATCCCATTGTCACTGATCCATTGTTTCCTTTTAAATGTGATATAAAGTAAGACCATTTTTTTACAGTGAAACTGGGCTAAGCTTTGGCTACTGTACGTAATTTGTTTTATTTCTCTCATGTACCATTTCAAAGATCCAGATCATTCTTTATCTTTTTTGTATTTACAGTAATTGCCTGAAATAAAATTGAAAAAAATCATAATTTAGTTCTTCTGGTTTTTATTTATTTATTATTTTACTCATAACAGTTTTCTTGTCAGGGCAATATACATACAATGGTGCTTGAAAGTTTGTTAAGACTTTAGAATTTTATATAAATATGACACAAAACATATTTTCACACAAGTAGATAAAGAGAACCCAGTTAAACAAATGAGACAAAAATGTTATGCTTGATCATTTATTTATTGAGGAAACTGATCCAATATAACATATTTGTGAGTGGCAAAAATATGTGAACCTCTAGATTTAGTTCATTTGAAGGTGGATTTAAAGTCAGATGCTTTCAGTCAGTGGGATGATGATCAGGTGTGAGTGGGCGCCCTGTTTGATTTAAAGAACAGGGATCTATCAAAGTCTGCTCTTCACATGTTTGTGGAAGTGGATCATGGCTCGAACAAAGGAGATTTCTGAGGAGCTCTGAAAAAGAGTTGCTGATGCTCATCAGGGTGGAAAATGTTACAAAACCATATCTAAAGAGTTAGGACTTCACCAATCTACAGTCAGACAGATTGTGTACAAATGGAAGAAATTCAACACTATTGTTACCCTCCCCAGGAGTGGTGGACCATTAAAGATCATTTCAAGAGCAAGGTGTGTAATAGTTGGTGAGGTCGCAAAGAACCCCAGGGTAACTTCTAATCAACTGAAGGCCTCTCTTACATTGACTGATGTTAACGTTCATGAGTCCACCATCAGGAGAACACTGAACAACAATGATGTGCATGGCAGAGTTGCAAAGAGGAAGCCACTGCTCTCCAAAAAGAACATTGCTGCTCATCTGCAGTTTGCTAAAGATAATGTGGACAAATCAGAAGACTGTTGGAAGAATGTTTTGTGGACATATGAGACCAAAATAGAACTTTTTGGTTTAAATGAAAAACATTCTGTTTGGAGAAAGGAGAACACTGCATCCCTGCATCAGAACCTTATCCTGTCTGTGAAATATGGTGGTGGTAGTATCATGGTTTGGGTTTGTTTTGCTGCATCTCGGCCATGATGGCTTGCCATCATTGATGGAACAATGAATTCTGAATTATATCAGAGAATTGTAAAGGAAAATGTCAGGACATCTGTCCATGAACTGAATCTCAAGAGAAGGTGGGTCATGCAGCAAAACAATGATCCTAAGCACACAAGTGTCTACCAAAGAATGGCTAAAAAAGAATAAAGTTCATGTTTTGGAATGGCCAAGTCAAAGTCATGACTTTAATCCAATCCAAATGTTGTGGAAGGACCTAAAGCAGCAGTTAATGTGAGGAAACCACCAGCATCCCAGAGTTGAAGCTGTTCTGTACAGAGGAATGGGCTAAAATTCCTCCAAGTCGGTGTGCAGGACTGATCAACAGTTACTGAAAACATTTAGTTGCAGTTAATGATGCAAAGTGGGGTCCCACCAGATACTGAAAACAAAGGTTCATATACTTTTACTACTCACAAATATGTAATATTGGATCATTTTTCTCAATAAATACATAAATGACCAAGAAAAATATTGTTGTCTCATTTGTTTAACTGGGTTCTCTTTATTTACTTTTAGGACTTGTGTGAAAATCTAATGATGTTTTACTAAAATATAGAAAATTATAAAGGCTTCACAAACTTTCAAGTACCACTGTAACATACAGAAGAAAACTGTATTGGGAGATTCTGAGACTTGTTCTTAAATCCTCCAGTTAGGTTAAACTTTTACTGATTTTAGTCATGATTTTTATTGATGTTTCCCTCATTTCACTGGCTTTAGGAATCAGACACATGAGCCAGAGTTAAACACTTTCAACCAGTAATACACAGATATTTATGTAATTCTGCTAATCCATATTCTCTTTAATGAAAGGCATGAGTAGCAAATGTTTCTCTTTAAGATTTGAACGCTTTGTTTTTCTTTTGATCATCAGAAACTTCTTGAGAGAAAACTTCAGAGTGACCAGCACAACCACATTTGTGATCTCTTTGTATCCTACCCCTATATGCTCATGATTTTGTCTATAGTTAACCAGTAAACAGCGCTGTGAGTAAAGTACAATATATTTTGTGTTTACGGGCTTGTTTGTTGCCCAAACAGCTTGTTCTAATTATTCCACTCAAACCAAGGTGAACAAGACTCTTGTACATTGGTTTGGTGTGTGTGTGTGTGTGTGGGGGGGGGGGGGGGGCACATGTGCTTTTCATTAAATAGGATGAGCAGCAGAAACCGTCCTGTGTAATTTCTTTGTGTTTGTGTCAGTATAAATAGAGAAAAAGTCATATTTTTGATTGTGATTAAATGCATTTGTGTCAGTGATTTTCAATGAGAAATTCTTCGATGGAGTATTGGGTCCATATAAATAAATAAATTAAAAAAACAAAGTCTTTATTTTGGGTCTTAAATATGTCACGGAAGCTACAAGAGGCCAGCAAAGAGGCGCATGTTCCCTGAGAAACTAAGACATCTGTTGTCTGTGGGAAGAGAGCACCAGGAGGAGAGCAGGGATTGAGGCGACTCCACTGTCCACACCGGCAGCGGCTACAATGCTAAGTAATTGGGAAGAGGCCTGTGCGTGAGCAAGTTAAGGAGTTGTGTCTGGGTGGCAAGCCATAAAGGAAGACAGGCCACTTTGTTCCCACAGGATAAGGGAGAAAAAGGCGAAAAAAGGAAAACCAACATACAGAAAAGAACAGGAGTAAGAAGTACCCACCCCCCGTACCCACACTGCTGTCCATTTCTCTGTAGCCCTTCCAGACCCAGACTCCAGACTAGCTTCATCCTTGTAATTTAGATTAATTTCTTCCACATTTTTCCTCAAGAATTAGGCTGTAACTCCCACCCCCACCCTCCTCCCCTCCCACTCTAAACACACGCATGCAAACATATGCGCGCACACTACGTCCACCCCCCTTCAGCTTTTTAATACTCTCATTATTGAAGTACAATCCCCTCCCCACCCTCTTCCTTTTCAGCCAAAAAACAAACAAACAGAAACACAAAAAACTTAACTCAGATCAGTTTTGATGGCTTAATGTTAATAAATGCTTCCAAAGACAATGTGACTAATGCTGTTCTGTCGGTTTTGGTTTCACTTAAGCTCTGTTGTTGACATTAGGGTTAACTCTGCAGTTTTTATAACTGTTTTTGAAACGCGGCCTCCAGATGTACATTCAAGCATTGTGCTTAGCTGTTCATGGACAGGCTGCAGTTATAAATTACTTTTCCATAATATCAAGTTCAAGTTCAGTATGACCATTTTCATCAACTATAATGGCTGAATAAATTAAAAGCATTGACTTGGGCATGGGCAGTGAAGTGGCCTTTGACTGCCAGAACAGCCATTCTCTGGTGAGCTCACCGTTTGTAAAATGGATTGTACCATTTTGACTCATGTTGAATACCAACTGAAGATGCTGCTGTGTTGGGGCTAAAACCAAAAGCTTTTTCAAACAAGGACTTGCCAAAAAAAGTAAAACAAAAAAGTGGAGAATTTATCACTTTGGCCTCAATAATGTTTAATGATTGCATGTAAATAAATGGCAGCTCATTAAAATTTCAATCTGTATCTAAATTGCACTCCTTGTTAGTAAAATGAAAGGAAATACATTTTTTGACTGTTATTACTTCTATAAACAGTTTGTTTGTTTACTTATAAGATTTTTCCCCACTGATTATGTGAATTTTGTAATGAATTTAGATGTTTTTACATGTATGGCATGCCTTTTAGATTTTTTTTCGAACTTAGATGTTTCTCATTTTGCAATTTCAAACTTCATTATTAAAATCTCACAGTCCTTCTCTCCACTTCTCTCTCGTTTTATCTATGTGCGTGTGTCTGTATGTTTAGCTTGAGAGAGGCACATTACTATCACCTTATGTCAAGTTTTGAACATAATCCTTTTTTTTTTAACCTGGAGATGAACGTGAATTGCTCAGTTAGGATAAAGAAAATGTAGCAATTCTAGAGCTTCCATCTAAGAATTTGACAAATTATAATTAATTTACTCATGTTTATTACAAACAAATATTAGTTTAAATTAAATTTTTAAATATCTGGAATACCAAAATAATAGGAACATTTTAAGACTTTTGCTTTGTTTACATGTGTTACAAAGTTTATTATTTTTACTTTAGTATTTAATTAAACCAAGTCCTTTATCTCCTCTAGATCCAATAAAAACTAATATTTTATTTATTTCTACAGCAACCATGTACTGTTTGGTATTACTTATAGAGTAAATGACAAATGACACTATATTTTTAAGGTTTGCCTAAATCAAACAAATAAATTCTGTCTATACCACGATTCTAATATAATGATCCACTTTTAGATTTTATACAATTAAACCCAATTTTTTTTGTTTATACTGCCAGACAATCACTGCTTTATGGTCAACTAACCCACCACCACCTACACCCCCCACACACACCAATACACTGTATTAAAATGTTACTGAGACCAAGGCACGCCTCTTCTCATAGGTTCGGCAAAATAAATAAATAAAACCTTCACAAGAAATAATATCCCCTTATTTTATTGGTCTAACATACGGCACATTATCTTTAATTTCATCACTGACCAAGATGCAGTAAATCTTAAAATTTAAATTGGCTTGTGCTTATAAAGTTGCTGCATCATATTTTATTTCATTGTTCATAAATCATGTTGTCTCTCTAGCTTTGTAAAAGGACTTAATCAAATGAAAACCCATTTTCAGACTTTTACATTTCCGTCTGTTTACGGTCTACAGAACCAGGAACAGCCTGAATTCAACTTTCAATTCACACACGGAAATCTATCACCATAATCACTCTGACTCGTCGTTTGTGGCGTGGGACGAGAGAACTACGCTTTAACTCATAAAGTGGTTTTGGTGGTTATGAACTGCAAGCGAGAGATTAGTCTGACTGCAAATGAGCCTTAATGTGCAACAGATTTTAAAGACGTTTGTTGAAGGGAAGTGGTTGACCGAATAGAAAAGGATGAACGTCGAGTTCCCGCGAACTGAACGATTTTAACTTCTTAAATACATACAAATTAGTACAATAAAGTGATGAAAATATTATTTTAAATTTGAAAAAAATGATATAAAAATGACTTTGTTGGCTTTTTTTTTTTGTTGTTGTTCTTTGAGCGTTGTCATGTGACTTGCAGAGACCTACATAAAAAGGTCATGTAGTCAGAACTAGCTGGAATTACAAATACAGTTCAAGGAATCTAAAGTTGACAAGTAGCCCCAGGCATCCTAATGAGATGTAAAGATTACATTAGCATGTCCAATATGATCTCTAATCTCTGATTAAAGAGGTTTCTGACTGAGATATTCTCGTTTCATGAAAGAAGATGTGCGAGGTAAAGAAGGAGATCAACAAGCCTACGCTTGCCTCGTTTTTACAGCCATATTAGGTGTGTCACAGGTGAATTACTCATTCTGTTTCACAGGTTTTTGACCAGTTACCATGTTGCAAAAGTTTGGGAAAACACATGAGAGACGTATTGTAAGATGGTGCTTTATGTTCATATTAGGGGTTGTTTTGAGGGAAGGTGTCTGTAGTGACAAAGCCGTAGATTGTATACGTGTTCTTTTTAACTCCACAAAAAGTCACCTCTGCTTACAAAAAAAGACGTGTATGTCGGTTAAAACAAAAAGTCTGTGATGTGACTGAGTGACAACATGCATAGAGAAAGAAGGAGGGAGAGGATGAAAAACCTTCAATCAAACCCCGTCACAGGGAAGTGCTGCTTTAACTGTGTTGCACTGATCATCAAAGGCACTCAAACAATCCTCCTTTTTCTCTCTCCAACAACCTTCACTTGTATCTACTCTGCTCTCCCACCATCACCTACGCCCCCTCCAATTATCCGCTCTTTCAGGTCTATGCATACAACATAACACGAATAACTGAAGGCAGTTAAAGTCAACCGCTTTCAAAGCTGAGAGCCACTGGGTTCAGGTTGACAGTTCTGGTTAGACTGGTTCTGAAGGGAGAGGCTGATACTTGTTTTACTGCGAGGTATTTGCTGCAACCGCTGCCGCTCTAACCCTAAAGCAAGGTTTTTGGGAAACGCTGGTCTACTGGCCTCTGAATCAGTAGCCTACTCATGCCTAATGTAGACTATTTATATATTAAAAAAAAAAGATATACATCTTTGGATAAATGCTACTGACAATGTTTCTATCCATTGATAAAAAAAAATAAATAAAAAAATCTTATTTTAATTCAGAAATGTATTTCAGTCAGTGCTAGTTTGATGTCACTAATGCTCCGATGCGTAATCATAAGCTCAGAAACACAGACAGACCGCATGAATCAACAAGCACTGGCCGGGCAAGTGATGATTAAGCAACCTTGCGCCACATCCAACCCGAATGAGTAGTTTTGTCTTCACTTTTTATCCCACAGAGGTTGAGAGACTTGTAGCATTGCACTGAAACCACACCAGTCAAAGAAAGAAAGTGCATTTGCTGCCCTATGATTTTCACAAATACATTCAGCAAACACTAATTTGAGTTTTTGATGTATATAAAAAAATGAGCTTTTGCAACCTTTTGCTTTTGGTAAACATGACATTTGTGGCTGAAATGTCATCGGAGACCCTTAAGCTGCATCAGTTTATCATGCTAAATTAAAAACAAAGTTCACAAGCTGACATCTTGACACGAACAAGAAACTTAGAGCTTAGTCAAGGCTTAGGCAAAGCTATCATTGTTACTTTGGTCTTATCGGGAAGCATCTTCATGCAATAATGCCACTGACCGTTGATTTTACAGATGTAAAAAACAGTTTAAAGCACCCCACCACAATTTCCGGTTAGTGTGGAAGTAACCACTCCTGCTTTCTGAACAAGGAAGCAAAGAAAAATGCAATTTCAACAATAAAATGGATACATTGCTAACTGCTTTCCAAGCTCAAACATAAAAAAAAAGCCATTTGCTTTTCTGCAGCACATCTTTGTTCATCACATGATGTACTTTTAAAGGATGCGCCTTAACTGAGCAACACAGCCTGTTTGTGAAGCTAAGTGTGAGCAAATAATGATGACTACTGTTCCCATTAGGTTAATATAATGGGGGGGGGGGGGGGGTGGGTTGTGGCCAACATCATCACACACTAGATCAGCCTTGGGGCCCTCATCTTTATTTGTACATTTTTCCTGGAATTTTAAAACATGGTTTAACATATTCTCCAAAAAGTAAATCATGCCCACTTCCTAACTTCTACTTGATGACAAAAAAAAAAAATATTGTTTTTAGAAAAGTTTTAACACATCCTCATAAGAAGTTAATCCTCACACCAGAATGATACTATTATGTACAAAGCCCGTTAAATTACAACATAAATTAAAAAATATATATTTACATTCCAGAACAACACACTGGATAAAATTCTAGGTTGCATGGATGAATTTAATGTCCAGCTAAAGACATTTTCAAAGAAACCAGTATGTACAATTACACACACATTCTCACAACACACATACATTTTAGCAGGAATCAGCATGTTGGTAGCTCAACATCAACTTGGGAACTTTTAAATACTACAAATGGCAAATACCTCAATCATAAAAATGTGGTATTCTCACTGCCATGGTTTTATGAGTTGAGTGACGAAGAAATCGTAGCATAGTCTGCAATCCACATGAACACTGAAGAGGCTTCTAATGCAGCAACTTTAAAACCTGCTGAGTACCAAGTGAATCGTCCAACATAAGACTCAAATCATCTCCCATAAACAAAGCACAATAACACTGGAGTCATTCTGGAGAGGTTGAACGAAAAGCACAAAAAGGAAATAGAACAAAGTGGATTTTCTTCTTTTACACACACATGTAAAAAAAAATTCCTTTGCAGGTCCATTGAGACACAGGAAATCTGAGGATTTTGCATCCAGACAGAGGAGGAGGAGGGAACGCTAACAGGAATTCACAGTCATAGCAAGTCATCTTGAAATGATGTCCTCTAATAAAAAATTAAAAAAAAAAAACACGAGAATGCACTTTGCTTTGCTTCCTCTTCTATCCAACAAAGCACACGTTTTATGGTCCAAGGTTGTAGCATCAGCTCATAGATAACTTTATAAAACTGCATAGACTGATACAGTGTGTTAAAACTTTCACACAGCGGTCTCCTGTTAAGACCAGTCCAAAGTATTTACCACCGAGTGCCAAAACTTAATGGTTTGCAGCGACCTGAGGCAAGTCCACAACTTCTTAGAAAAATATACAGTGCAAGCACGCACACATACACACAAACAAGGTAATCTCTCGACATGACAATACTAAATATGTTTTAAAGTCCAAAAAAAAAAAAAAAAAAGGGCAGGGAGGGCAATGGGATTTAGTGGATTCTAAAATTCATAAGGTTTCTCCCTCTGAGCTCTCATTTCCTGTGCTTTTCCATTTTGTCAGGCTTGCTCCCGCTCTCTGAAGATCCCTGGGTGTCGCTGCCAGAGCTCAGATACATCTTGTCCACTTGTTTGAGCGCCTCGTTCAGGTAGTTCTGGAGCGAGGTCATTGCTGCGCAGATGGCGGGCGAGCCAAAACCGTGAGAGATGAGGCTGAAATGAGTCAGGCAGCCCTGGATCCCAGGCTCCAAAATGGGAGCGGGCCTCGAGTTTCCCAGAGGCGACCGGTCCTGAGTGAGCAGATCGGTGAACTCCTTGCAGATTTGCCTGATGTTAGAAAACCAAAATGAGTATAGAAGCACTTTACACGGTGATTCAAGAAAGCAAGAGTGACTTCCATGACAGGACGTTAGATGCTGTGATGATTAACGTTTTAAAATAAGTAAAATAATAATTTGCTACATCCTATGGTGCAAGTTTATAAGTACATGCATAAAAGACAAAAAAAAAACACATATTTATGGTACTTACTTTGCAGCGAGGAGCATGTTTTTGCGAGAGTTAACCTCGTTGCGCTCCACATGTGGTCTGCCCAAGTATTCAGCTATTGCTTTTGCAGGGAACTCTGTCTCACATACGTAACCAAAGTCTCTTGCTAAATGAACAGCTTCACCTGGGAGAAATGGAATAAAGTGCACGTTGGAGTAAAACCACAAAATCCGAAAACACACAAAGAATGTGCAGCGTTGATTAAAATAATTAAAGCTTCTTATCTGTGTTACAGTATTTAAG
Source organism: Nematolebias whitei (assembly GCF_014905685.2). Lineage (NCBI taxonomy): Eukaryota > Metazoa > Chordata > Actinopteri > Cyprinodontiformes > Rivulidae > Nematolebias > Nematolebias whitei. The sequence goes on from NC_056504.1 coordinate 36,217,035, forward strand.
CTGATCTCTTGCCTTTAAGCTGCTGTATCCATAATCAGCTGCTCACTACAGACTCATGTTCGGGCTGCTGTTTAATGCTATTTTACATTATTAGGGTTTAGCGTATATCTTGGACCTTAGTACACTGTTTATTTTAATACTTTATATTTTTGCTATTTTTGGATGTAACTGGGACCCTGTGTACACAATTTTGTTCCACCTCATGTACCACATGTGATGCGAATGACAATAAACTTGAACTTGTATTGCAACATGTTCTTTAAAGCACTTGGAAATGTTCATTTTGAGCACAAACTTTCAACACTGCTTTGCACCAAAAAAACGTTGAGACTTCAACTAAATTTAAATATAAAAGTGTTGATTTTTAGCAATATTAAAGAGATCAATTTTTCCTCCCTGAGTTGAGAGCCAACATGCAGCTGAGTGCGAGTTGTTTGAAATTCTGTGCATGGCCAGGCACTGAGCTAAAACAAAAATGACAACCATTAAGGAGTGGCATTTGTGGTGCAAACCCTCTTGACACTCTCGAGCTAACAGATCAAATGTGAAGACATTGAATATTAACCTATTAAAGCACAACGATTTAGCTGATTCTAACAATATTATTCTCAGTTTTTCCATTTGAATGTAATAAGACACAAACAACAAGCCACGTAAACTAAAGCTGTTGAGAATAATCAGCAGTCTTGAGTCTTCTAGCCAGCGGGATGGATTTATTGTAAAGTTAGTTTGAATTGCACTGTATTTTGGTGGATAAATGCTAACACTGAGTGCCCGAGGCACCTCCAGCTCCATTTATTGATAAACTTGCACGTCACAAAAAGATGCAGTTATTCAGAGGCGTAAGCATTGAGGTCAGCTTGTGCTCCTGGCAAGCTGAACACAGCGAGGCTTAATTCAGCTTTGAATATCTCTAATTAAAACAGGCCTCCAGTTATTCGCCTGCATAGAATCATTAGCCCATTTATTTGAAAAATGGAAGGAGTGGAGAAAGCAGGAAAAAGGAAAAGATACTCTACTGAAGCCAGAGGCAAGTGGTGTGAAGGTGATACTGTAATCGAGATGAAACATTCATGTCAGCAAAAGGTGCAACTAGTGATGTGTCAAGTTGAGGATATCAATTTCCCTTTGCTTGCAGCTCACTAAATCTCTAATATGAGCTCTGTGAGGCTTTTGGCAAATTTATAAAACACAAATATTTATGAAAATATTTAATCTGACGTACAGCTAATATACTGCATTTCTTGTGATTTGAAAACAGAATTGTTTTAACTTAAAAGGCAAGAAAAAAAACAGATAAAATAAAAAAAGTTTGTTTTTATGGATGTGCTTGCATAGGAAACTAAGTTAATTTACTGAATTGGGATTTTTTTTAAGCATTCTTCTAGTCCAGGGGTCTGCAACATGCGGCTCTGGAACCACATGTGGCTCTTTAGTCCCTCTGCAGAGGCTCTTTCAAGCTTTCACCAAAACTAACATAAAACTGAATTTTACAGGACAGCACAATGGCTCAGTGGTTAGCATTGTTGCCTCACAGCAAGAAGGGCCTAGGTTCAATCCCCAGTTGGACCTGGGGTCTTTCTGTGTGGAGTTTGCAAGTCTTTCTTGTGCTTGTGTGGGTTTTCTCCAGGTACTCCAGTTTCCTCCCACAGAATAAAAACATGCATGTTAGGCTGACTTCAGGCCCACGCCTCCTTTGCAAAAGAGATCTATGATGTCAATGGGATTAGCCTGATTAAATAAAGGTTAATAATAAAAATAGGATGTTATACCCACAAATAAAAAAAGACTAGTTTTAGCAGTTTTCCTGTCATTCCTTTGCAAATACGTGGATACTAGTACTAATATACAGAGTAAATTATGCTCACTTTAACTGCTGTATTTCTTTTAAGTAGGATACTCAATTGCTCCACAATAGAATAAAAAAATAAATCACATATGCTTGCACAGTTCATTGTTTTATTTATTTTTTTAAACTGGCAAAAATAATATACCAGTATATATATTTTTTCTTTACAAGAATCCAGTCTTCTGTGAGCGACCTGTCCAGGGTGTCCCCCACCTTTTTTTTTTTTTGCACTGTGACTGATGGATATGGGCACCAGTGTCCCCCGTGATCCAAAAAAAAAAAAAAAAGCGGGTAAAGAGGATGGATGGATGGATGGATGGATGGATGGATGG